>NC_090379.1:100062916-100417401 GCF_036365525.1 Heterodontus francisci | reverse complement strand
TGCGCTCGCGCATCGCTCTCTCTTCTCTCTCTCCTCTCCCACTCACTCACTGTGATCTGCGCTCGCGCTCATCTCTCTCTCTCTCTCTCTCTCCCCCTGACTCCCTCTCGCGCATCAGCTCTCTTCTCTCTCTCTCTCTCTCTCTCCCCTGACTCCCTCTCGCGCTCGCTCTCTCTCTCTCTCTCTCTCTCTCTCTCTCTCCCCCTGACTCCCTCTCGCGCTCTCTCTCTCTCTCTCTCTCTCTCTCTCTCACTCCGCTGATCTCGCCTCTCGCGCTCTCTCTCTCTCTCTCTCTCTCTCCCCTGACTCCCTCTCGCGCTCGCTCTCTCTCTCTCTCTCTCTCTCTCTCCCCTGACTCCCTCTCGCGCTCGCTCTCTCTCTCTCTCTCTCTCTCTCCCCGACTCCCTCTCGCGCTCGCTCTCTCTCTCTCTCTCTCTCTCTCTCTCTCTCCCCGACTCCCTCTCGCGCCTCGCTCTCTCTCTCTCTCTCTCTCTCTCTCTCTCTCCGACTCCCTCTCGCGCTCGCTCTCTCTCTCTCTCTCTCTCTCTCTCTCCCCGACTCCCTCTCGCGCTCTCTCTCTCTCTCTCTCTCCCCGACTCCCTCTCGCGCTCGCTCTCTCTCTCTCTCTCTCTCTCTCTCCCCGACTCCCTCTCGCGCTCGCTCTCTCTCTCTCTCTCTCTCTCTCCCCCGACTCCCTCTCGCGCTCGCTCTCTCTCTCTCTCTCTCTCTCTCTCTCTCTCTCCCCCCGACTCCCTCTCGCGCTCGCTCGCTCTCTCTCTCTCTCTCTCTCCCCGACTCCCTCTCGCGCTCGCTCTCTCTCTCTCTCTCTCTCTCTCCCCGACTCCCTCTCGCGCTCGCTCTCTCTCTCTCTCTCTCTCTCTCTCTCTCCCCGACTCCCTCTCGCGCTCGCTCTCTCTCTCTCTCTCTCTCTCTCTCTCTCCCCGACTCCCTCTCGCGCTCGCTCTCTCTCTCTCTCTCTCTCTCTCTCTCTCCCCGACTCCCTCTCGCGCTCGCTCTCTCTCTCTCTCTCTCTCTCTCCCCGACTCCCTCTCGCGCTCGCTCTCTCTCTCTCTCTCTCTCTCTCCCCCGACTCCCTCTCGCGCTCGCTCTCTCTCTCTCTCTCTCTCCCCCCGACTCCCTCTCGCGCTCGCTCGCTCTCTCTCTCTCTCTCTCTCCCCGACTCCCTCTCGCGCTCGCTCGCTCTCTCTCTCTCTCTCTCTCTCCCCGACTCCCTCTCGCGCTCGCTCTCTCTCTCTCTCTCTCTCTCTCTCTCTCCCCGACTCCCTCTCGCGCTCGCTCTCTCTCTCTCTCTCTCCCCGATTCCCTCTCGCGCTCGCTCTCTCTCTCTCTCTCTCTCTCTCTCCCCGACTCCCTCTCGCGCTCGCTCTCTCTCTCTCTCTCTCTCTCACCCCGACTCCCTCTCGCGCTCGCTCTCTCTCTCTCTCTCTCTCACCCCGACTCCCTCTCGCGCTCGCTCTAACCCCTTTCATGTATACAAATGTTATAATGTTACAAATATTTAAGAAACCTTAGAAGTACCATTATATTGCTGGGTGTATTCTCTAGGGCACCAACTAGTGGGAAGGATAAAGAGGAAGAAATTTGCAGGGAAATTACAGAGTTGCAAGAACTGTAAACTAGTAATAAATCGGGACTTTAATTATCCTAATATACATTGGGATAATAGTGTTAAGGGCAGGCGGGGAACGAGCTTCTGAAATGGAGAATTTTCGATCAGTATGTTTCTAGCACAACAAGGAAGGAGGCATTGCTGGATCATTCTGGGGAATGAGATGAATCAAGTGTCAGTCGGGGTCCATTTAGGGAACAGTGATCATTGTATTGTATGGTTATGGTTAGCTATAGAAAAGGACAAGGAGCAATCTGGAGTTAAAATACTTATTGGAGGAGGGCCAATTTCAGTGGGATAAGAATGCGTCTGTTCCGGTTAAATTGGAATCAAAGATTGGCAGGCAAAACTGTAACGGAAAAATAGGCTGCCTTTAAAGAGGAGATGATTCGGATACAGTCAAGGTACATTCCCACAAGCGCATAAGGTAGGGCGAGCAAGCTCTCTGGATGACAAAAGAGATAAAGAGTAAGATGAATTAGAAAAAGGGTGTATATGGCAGATGTTAGGTTGATGATACAAGCGAGAATCAGGCTGAATATAAAAAGTATGGGGAGGAAGTGAGAAAGGAAATAAGAGGGACAAATAAAGAGTGTGAGAAGGGACTAGCAGCTAACATTAAAGAGAACCAAATGTTTTCTATAGGCATATAAATAGCAAAAGGAAGGGTGGGACCAAAAGAGACCTATGCATGGAGGCAGAGGGCATGGCTGAGGAACTGAATGAGTTCTTTGCATCTGTCTTTACCAAGGAAGAAGATGCTACCAAAGCAATAGTAAAAGAGGAGGTGGTTGTGATAGTGGCTGGGCTTAGAATTGATCAAGAGGAGGTATTTGAAAGGCTGACTGTGCTTATTTATAAGTTATCAGGGTTGGTTGGGTTGCTTCTTAAGTTGCTGATGAAAGTAAGGGCGGAAATTGCAACGATATTGGCCGTAATCTTTCAATCTCCTTAGATATGGGAGTGGTGCCAGAGGACTGGAGAATTGAAAATGTTAAACCCTGTTCAAAAAAGGGTGTATGAATAAACCCTAAATAAAATCCGAATTGAGTAATCCTGTTCTCCGGGAATTCACAGTTCCTCAAATGAGCTGGAATGGAGGAATAAATCAAAAGTTCTCCTAGAGAAGGAGAATGATGTTTCCACAACAACAACCTGCATTTATATAGTGCCTTTAGCGTAGTGTACTATAAGAAGGTTGTGAGCAGGTAGCTCAGCCTTTGATCCATTTACTCTTAACTCGAACCCTGTTCACTTTTGTTTCAGATATTCCTTTGCTCAAGGATGCGTAAGGTCGTCAGCATGAGGTGACCTGCTCAGCTTCCTCCTCCTCTTCCTCTGCCTCCTCTTCAACACTCGACTCTCCATCTCCAATTAACTGACTTGAATCCCGTAGCAGGAGCTGCGGCAAAGAAGCACCCCTTCACCTCTCCCAAGCCCGGTACGGGACTGACTCAAAGGGACACAGTACTACCTACGCTCTGCACTAGGCGCATTCTGGCTAACTTTATATTGGGGTAATTCTGGGAATGGTGCCTCTAGCAAATAGCAGATAATCCTAACGTCCTTCACAATGCAGGTCTTAGACTAGATGTTGCGTGGTGGTAGCTTCAGTTGAGCATTTTAAATGCTTCTTCCCACCTCTGGTTCAGTCTTCAGTGCCATCCCTGCTTCCACCATCTTTTACTGCTGCCCAGTCCACTTTATGATTGGCTAGTGTGCCCCAGCTACTCCTTAACCCCTTTCCCCATACCAGACAGAACATGGCAATCGTCAAGCCCACAAGCTAAATAGCCAAATTGAACTTTAGCCTTGGCCAGTGTTGCAGCATCGGAACCAGAGCTTCCAGCTGGCACTGGAGTGATTTGCCCCTTTCGTGCTACTCAAACCAGCTGGGTTTCCAAGTCACTGCTGGCAGTAGTTCTCTTGTGAACTCCCTGACATTTGGGGGAATGTAGTGCAGGATGAGCTGGGTAGATGCTCATTGGTGAGACATGCATGCTGCTCTGCTGGAGTGGAATCGGGCAAGAACAGATTGACGAAACATACCTCGCCTGCGATGGAAGACAAACTGAGATGCGTCATTCAGTGGCCGACCTCTGAAGAAAGTTGCTCAGCACTGGGTGTATTTTTAGCCTCCCTGTAAACTGCTCTTGGCCCTGCAAATCTAGCTCTGGCATTTTAGCAGGTGGCCTATTAGTCAGAGGCTGGGCTTCCCCTAACTACACAGGAAATGCTAGCACACCTGATGAGATGGTAGAAGAGAATAGGTTTCTTTAACACAAAAGAAAGAACTTGCATTTATAATCACACCTTTCACAACTTCAGAGCTTCCCGAAGCCCTGAACAAGCAATGAAGTAGTTTTGAAGTGAGAAATTGAACAGTTGTGAGAAATGTGGCAGCCAATTTGCACACAGCAAGCTCCCACAAACAGCAATATGATAATGGCCAGAGAATCTGTTTTAGTGATGGTGGTTGAGAGATAAATGTTGGCCAGGACACCAAGGATAGCTCCCCTGCTCCTCTTTAAAAGAGTGCCATGGGATCTTTTACATCCACCAGAGAAGGCAGACGGAGCCACAGTTTAATGTCACATCAGAAAGGCATCACCTACGAGAGTGCAGCACTCCCTCAGTGCTACACTGGGTGTGACAGCCGAGAACCTGTGCTGAAGTCTCTGAAGTGGGGCTTGAACCCATATCCTCCTGATTCATGTGAGGCGCTGTCACTGAGCCACTGCTGAGATCGATAGATTTTGACGTATTAAAAACATCAAGGGTTAGGGTGATAGTGCAGGAAAATGGTGTTGAAGTAGAAGATCAGCCATGATCTCATTGAATGACGGAGCAGGCTCGAAGGGCTGAATGGCCTACTCCTGCTCTTATTTCTTCTGTTCTTGTGACCCATAAAGGGTAGTCAGTGTGTACTCCCTCTCGACAACCAGTGTGGCCTCCCACAATCATCTCAATGGGTCACTAAGCTCCTTCGATTCCGTAAAATCTGCCCATGTAAGCAGCTGGGTGGGCAGGAAGACTGGGACCTCTATCTGAAATCCATTCTGTTTAATGCCTGCAGTCCTCCACAGCTGGAGTACCAATTACCGGTGGATATTCTCTCCCTTCTATATAAACTACACAAAGGTTAAGTGGAAATCTGTATCTTCTTTTCCTTTTTGCCTTGCTGCTGTAAATGATGTCTGTGTTTCTCCTGTATTGGCCTTCGCTTTAGCTGAAGGGTCAAGGAAAGTGGGATTCCAGGGCAAGGCTATAACAATAAGCATAATAAGGTGATGTGTAGATTTGTTCCCAAAAAAAGGGGAAACAAGACTTGTCCAAATGAAATCAACAACACTTTTATTTCTAAAGTGTTTTAATGTAGTAAAACATCCCAAGGCACTTCACAGGAATGTTATTGAACAAAATTTGACACCAAGCCCTATGAGATATTAGGATGAGAGTGGTCGGTTTTAAAGGAGTGTCTGAAAGGAGTAGGTGGGAAGGGAATTCCCAAGCTTAGAGCTCTGGAGCAGGTGTAGAGATGGGGAGGGGTGAGGACCTTAAGGGATTTGAACACCAGGATGAGAATTTTACAATCGAGGCGTTGCACAGTGCTAAACTCCAAGTGGCCAGGGTCCAGAGAAGTTGGAGCATCCCCACCTTGATCAGTAAAATGTCGTAGCCCCATGCACGCTGGTCACACTGTAACTGCACCCCCTCCTTTCCCACATTGGTGATCCAGTAATATAGGCTGCCTGAAGGCTCAGATATTGGCGGGGAATCCCTCCGGTTTGTTCCTCAGTCTGTGCTGAATACGGTTTGGGAGCCCATCCTAATGGCTGTCTGGTAACCACCAGCTGGAAATGTGTGCAGGGCTCGGGGGTGGGGGGAGGAAACTGTACTGGGCTCTGCCACAGTGCCCCTTTCATTCGAATCGCCTGCTGCCCCTGGCATTGAAGCCTCTCACGTGTGGGCCAATGACTTTCCCTATATCTAAGTGTGGCACTTTTGTTAACTTTAGTGTAACTTCAAAGTTGGGTAACTGAACGTATGAAAAATGATGGGCAGGAAGAGAGCCTCTGGTCCATCTAGCCTGTCCGTACATACTAACACACCCACCCTGCTATCTGATATCCTGGGAGAGGCAATAAACTATATAAAACCCAGGACAATTAGGGGAAAAGCCTGGAAAATTTCTGTCCAACCCCCACAAGCGATCAAAACTAGTCCAGGAGATCACACTGGTCACAATTGTTTACAATTTCCAACCTCTTGTCTGAGGTGATCACTGCACGAGCCAGCAGCCTGTTCCAGAGGTCCATTATTCTTTGGCGAAGAACCACCTCCTGACATCTAACCTAATTCTAGCATTGCATACATTGGGAAGCCAGTATGCATACTCCAGCAGGGACTGGACTCTGTGCACGTGTAAACAGGTATGGATGTTGATGCCCACAGAGATTATATACAAATTACAGCCATTAGCCCACTGGTCTATGCTGGTGTTTATGTTCCATATAAGCATCCTTTCCAACCTACTATCAGCATAACTTTCTATTCCTTTCTCCCTCATATACTTCTCGAACTTTCCCTTAAATGTACCTATGCTATTTGCCTTAACTACCCCTTGTGGTAGTGAGTGCTACATTCGAATCAAGCCCTTTGGGGAAGAAATGAGCCTACCCCTGCTGCTAGCTGACAATCAGATCTACAGCTACTGGTGTCAAAGCAGGAGCACGATAAACCCGAAACCCTGGTGTTTCCACCTTCCTATCCCTGCAGTCTGAGAGGCTTTGCGTGTCCGTGCCAAGGTGTTGTGTGAATGTGTTCCAAATTGTGTTCTTGGATTAACCAGTGCTTTTTTTGTAACCAATCTGTTTCTCGGGCTCTTGGCTGTAGTGAGGAGGTGTGTGTTGATGATTAGATTTCACCATTTTTTTGTTGTTGTAAATAAATAAATAAATTCTCCAGTGTTTCCTGACTGAGGAATGGGATGCTGTTGTACAGCGGTCCCACTGTTGACGCAGAGGCAAGGACAAGGTTTCTTGTGACTTGGCTGTTAGTGTAAGGGAATGGAGCTGTGGAATGTGTCAGGGTCACTCAACCTGTGCATCTTTGGCTTTTGCTTTTAAGTTTCTTTGGAATCCTGTATATTGCAATGGGTGTGAAGATAGTATTTTAATATTTGTACAAAGTTAATTTAAGTTTAATTGTACTATGTATATAACTGCATTTCTAAATAAATTTACTCTTTAAGTGAGGTAATGATCAAGAATGTTTGATTTATTTTCCCTTCCATAATCCAGAAGTGTGTGGCCACTTGAAGTCCCTCTAGCAGTGCCCAGGAATAGAGCCCGAGATCACCCTGGTCTTGTGTGCCTCAGTACCACACTATGCAGGATATGTAACCTGTTGATGCACTGGGGGAAGCATTTTGCGATCTGGGGTTGTGTTGCTGTAGTGTGTTTTCCTACAAGGTGAGGATTGCACTCCATAATGGGCAAAAACAAACCCAGTCATCAGTTTGGAGTCTCTCAATCACAGTGGCAGGATTCTGCCAAGCTGACCAAAAACAAAATGGCGTCACTGAGCTTGGCTCAATTGGACCAAGATCTGAAACGTTCTGATTTTTTTTTTGCACAATTCTCCAGTCATTTTTTTCCCTCTGATTTTACTCCTTGCAATATTCTTCAAACTTAAGGTGGATCACAAAGGAACCAATGGTGACATGAGAAAAACCTTTCTTACTCAGTGTTATGAATGCTGGACTTTGAAACATGATTATGTTTTAAAAATTGTGGATTTTAAAAGTTTAAGATGGAGGTCAAGTGACCTCACATCCACTCTGCTAAAGGACAAGACAGAAATTTTGGTTACCAGGAAAACCGAGAACATAGATCAAAGGCTTTTTTTTTGGAATGAACAGAGTCTGTAAGGGTAATACCTGAAGAACAATGGGTTTTACCCTGTCGGACTTTCGAGTTATAAATGAGGAGTCAGTGATTCTGAAGATGCAAATATACCAAACAGCTGCAACAATGGATGGCCCAGGTGGCTCTGTGAAACCAGACTTCTGGACTTTGCATATTGGAATCGCTAAAACTATTAGCTTTTGAGTCCAGATAAATTTAACAGATTTTCTGAAGGCAGGCAGGATGTAAGAAGGGAACCCAGTGGTTGCAGCCTCAGCAGGCTGTACAGAAAACAACCAGTGGTGGGGAGAGAGAGAGGGAACACCTGCTCTTGGAATCCTGAGGACCGTGAAAGGCTGCAAAGACCTGAATCTGCTTTGAAAGTTGAAGCTTACAGAGACGTAAAAGCCCAACAGGACCAGGAAGGGCCTGATTCACAGACATCCAGGTCGGAAGTGCTCGGAGAAGTGAGCGAAGAGAACATTGATTTTTGAAAAGCTCTGGGAGATCCAACCCATTGCAACTGGGAGGAGTTTGGAACTTTTAACTGCAAAGGATTTCGTCATCAAAAAGGACTGTTTAACATATAAGTGAGATGCAAGGTTTCCAAGTAATTTTTTAAATAAGTAAAGAACATACCCCAAATTACAAAGAAAAGGTATCAGATACTTATAAAGTACTATTTAGCTAATGGGGATTTCTTTGGTTTCATTGTTAAAGTTATAGTCTTACAATGTGAAATCTTGTGTAAATCTTTGAATTGGTCTGGGGCTCATCTTGTATTTTTCATGTGAACAATCTCATTGAGGTAGTAACACTGAGTGAATGATTAGGATCCGGAATGCACTCTCTTGAGAACAAATCTACCTCCTACAATTGCAGCTTTCAAAAGGGAATTGGATAATCACTTGAGGAGAAAAGATTTGCAAGGTGATTGGACAAGGGCAAGAGAGTGTGACCAGCTGACTTGCTCTTGCAGAGAGCCGGCACAGATACAATGGATTGAATGGCCTCATTCTATACTGTAAACATTCTATGATTCTTTTCTATTCTAATCATTACACTTTTTGGCCTTTACTCTTTAGTTTATTATTCTCTCTCCTTGTTCTTTAACACTTCATTTTGTCAGTCAGCTTCATTTGCTAATTTTGTCTCTCGTTTTCACCAAACGTTGCAGCAGAATCTATTTTGACTTCCTCAGTTGAGTTTGTGTAGGATATTGTCATATAATCTCACTTCCCTTATTTGGAGGTATTGCAGAATAGTGTATTATATCCTTTACTTCTAATACAAGTTATTAAATCAAGTCTCTCTCTCTTTGGCCTCCTTATCTCGAGAGACAATGGGTAAGCGCCTGGGGGTGGTCAGTGGTGTGTGGAGCAGCGCCTGGAGTGGCTATAAAGGCCAATTCTAGAGTGACAGACTCTTCCACAGGTTCTGCAGAAAAATTTGTTTGTCGGGGCTGTTACACAGTTGGCTCTTCCCTTGCGCATCTGTCTTTTTTCCTGCCAACTACTAAGTCTCTTCGACTCGCCACACTTTAGCCCCGCCTTTATGGCTGCCCGCCAGCTCTGGCGAACACTGGCAACTGACTCCCACGACTTGTGATCAATGTCACAGGATTTCATGTCGCGTTTGCAGACGTCTTTAAAGCGGAGACAAGGACGGCCGGTGGGTCTGATACCAGTGGCTCACTGAGACAATAAAACACAACCTCTTTGAACAACGTGCATTAACATGGCATAATATCTCTAATGTGCTTCACAGAACCATTAGAGCTACAGCACTGAAACAGGCCCTTCGGCCCACCGAGTCTGTGCCGACCATCAACCACCCATTTATACTAATCCTACACTAATTCCGTATTCCTACCACATGTCCCTATATTTCCCTACCACCTACCTATACTAGGGGCAATTTATAATGGCCAATTAACCTATCAACCTGCAAGTCTTTGGCATGTGGGAGGAAACCAGAGCACCCGGAGGAAACCCACACAGACACAGGGAGAACTTGCAAACTCCACACAGGCAGTACCCAGAACAGAACCCGGGTCGCTGGAGCTGTGAGGCTGCGGTGCTAACCACTGCGCCACTGTGCCGCCCTTATCAAACAAAATTTGACAGGAGGAGATAGCGGGCTGGATTTTGCAGTTAGCAGTGATGCAATGGCCTTGAATAAAGCTGTTGGCCTTGAATAAAGCTGTCCACAAAGATCTAGTGATTACTGTGGTGTAGATTGCCCCTTTCCTGATGGCAGTTTAAATCTGGCGCCAAATCAAGGGGATATTCAGGTGTCTAGCAGCAGGGTAAGCAGCCAATCAGACTGAAGTATTCACACAGACAGCAAACCAGGAAGTTAAAAGTACAGAATCCTTTCATTTTAATTAAAATTTTCAGAATTAAATAATATTTTAGCTTCTATCAATCCAATTAAGCTTTTAAAATGTGGAATTTATCATGGAAAAATTTGACATTACACAAATCTAAAATTAGCTATTGAGGGCCAGTGAGGCTGTTCAGCAGTAATTATGAAGTTAGTACGCAGTTACACATCATTCAACAAGATACAACTTTTACAAGGGAGACTAAATGTAAAAATGGAAGTTCATTGATTCACTGATTGCTTAGGGATTGCATTCTGAGGGTACCTCAACAATACACCCTCTGGAGGAGCATAAAATCACTGAGAGCAACTGCTGGATTTCCACATTATTCTGTGCATGTACAGACTCTTGAAGTTGCAATCAGTTTCAGTGAAGTAACGATGGCGAAAGCTAACAGTTGTGTTGTCATTACCACCACACAATCTGGGCCAGAAGTACATTTGGCCAAAGGCTTGGGCAAAGAGGTCAGTTTCAAGGAACATCTTGAAGGAAGAATGGTGTAGAGAGGCTTCGGGAAGGAATGCCAGAGTTTCGGGTCCAGGCAGCTGAAAGCATGACCGGCAATTGAGATGTGAAAAATTGGGGATGGATAAGAGACCAGATTTGGAGGAGCACACAGCTCTGAGGGTGTATAAGATCTCGGTACCAATAATACTAACATACTGCATGAGATATTGTCTTTACTCCTCTGAAAGAGTGGATTGAAGAGTTTCCCCCTCAGTCTTAGAATGTTGTATGTTTCATTGGATGTGGATCAGATAGCATCACTAACTCCCTGTCTGTGTCCTATTGGCACAGTTGCTGTTACTTTCTCATGTCTACCTTTGATCTCGCATTCCTTCTGCTGGTTATTGCAAAGGAAACTATTGTCTTCTCATTGGCAATCAAAATTCCATCTTTGCACTTTTACCCCTCCTGTTCTAAAAGGCCCTTCTTTGAGCTGCAACTTTCTTTCATGTTTTAATCTAGCTCAATAGTACCAGGATGGCTGAATGGTTAAGGTGTTGGATTTAAGATCCAATGGCTATATGTCTGCATGGGTTCGAACCCCACTCCTGGTATCTGTGCTGACTAAATGTTACTTGTTGGGGCGGCACAGTGGTTGGCACCACAGCCTCACAACTCCAGTGACCTGGGTTTGGTTCTGGGTACTGTCTGTGCGGAGTTTGCAAGTTCTCTCTGCGACTGTGTGGGTTTCCTCCGGGTGCTCTGGTTTCCTCCCACAGCCAAAGACTTGCAGGTTGATAGGTAAATTGGCCATTGTAAAAATTGCCCCTAGTGTAGGTAGGTGGTAGGAGAATTGAGGGGATGTGAGAGAGAAAATGGGATTAATGTAGGATTAGTATAAATGGGTGGTTGATGGTCGGCATGGGCCGAAGGGCCTGATTTGCTGCTATATCTCTCTAATATATAAATCCAAATACCAATGAGCTTATTCTATTTGTCTATATTTGATTAAAACACTAATTAACTAGTTAATAAGTAGAGTAACTAAACCAGAGGGAGGAGATTACTGTATTTAGTTAGCATTCAGTATTTATTGTAGAAATCTAGCAGAAGGGATCACATAGTTAAGTGAATTATAATTTAGTAAGGATTTAATAAGTATTTATTTATTTTATATTAATTAACTAATTAGTGCTAAGAATGTCAGTTAGAGGGGTGAAGTGCTTCACCTGTGAGATGTGGGAGGTCCGTGCCGCTTCCAGCGTTCCGGGCGACTACATCTGCAGGAAGTGTACCCAGTTGCAGCTCCTCACAGACCGCATGGATCGGTTGGAGCGGCAACTGGATGCACTTAGGAGCATGCAGGTGGCGGAAAGCGTCATAGACATGAGTTTTAGAGAAGTGGTTACACCCAAAGTGCAGGCAGATAGATGGGTGACCGCTAGAAGGGGCAGGCAGTCAGTGCAGGAATCCCCTGTGGCTATCCCCCTCTCTTACAAGTATACAGTTTTGGATACTGTTGGGGGGGATGGCCTATCAGGGGAAAACAGCAGCAGCCAGAGCAGTGGCACCACGGCTGGCACTGTTGTTCAGCAAGGAGGGACAAAACGTAGAAGAGCAATAGTTATAGGGGACTCCATAGTCAGGGGCACAGATAGGCGCTTCTGTGGACGTGAAAGAGACTCCAGGATGGTATGTTGCCTCCCTGGTGCCAGGGTCAAGGATGTCTCTGAACGGACAGGGGGCATTCTGAAGGGGGAGGGTGAACAGCCAGAGGTTGTGGTACACATCTGTACCAACGACATTGGCAGGAAGAGTGATGAGGTCCTGCAGGGGCAGTTTAGGGAGTTAGGTAGTAAGTTAAAAAAACAGGACCTCTAGGGTTGTAATCTCTGGATTACTCCCTGTGCCACGTGCCAGTGATGCTAGAAATAGGAAGATAGTGCAGCTAAACACGTGGCTGAGCAGCTGGTGTAGAAGGGAGGGTTTCAGATATCTGGACCATTGGGCTCTCTTCAGGGACAGATGGGACCTGTACAAGAAGGACGGGTTGCATCTAAACTGGAGGGGCACTAATATCCTGGCTGCAAGGTTTGCTAGCGTCACTCAGGAGGGTTTAAACTAGTGTGGCAGGGGGGTGGGAACCAGAGCAGTAGGACAGCTAGTGAAATAAATGAGGAGGAGATAGTAAATAAGGTCAGTAGGACTAACAGGAAGAGCAGGCAGGGAGATGTTGCTGAGGACAGCGGGACTGGTGGTCTGAAGTGCATTTGTTTCAATGTGAGAAGTATAACAGGTAAGGCAGATGAACTGAGAGCTTGGATTAGTACTTGGAAATATGATGTTGTTGCTATTACAGAGACTTGGTTGAGGGAAGGGCAGGATTGGCAGCTAAATGTTCCAGGCTTTAGAAGCTTCAGGCGGGATAGAGGGGGATGTAAAAGGGGTGGGGGAGTTGCATTACTGGTTAAGGAGAATATCACAGCTGTACTGCGGGAGGACATCTCAGGCAGCGAGGCAATATGGGTGGAGCTCAGGAATAGGAAGGGTGCAGTCACGATGTTGGGGGTTTGCTACAGGCCTCCCAACAGCCAGCAGGAGATAGAGGAGCAGATATGTAGACATATTTTGGAAAGATGTAAAGGTAACAGGGTTGTAGTGGTGGGTGATTTTAACTTCCCCTATATTGACTGGGACTCACTTAGTGCTAGGGGCTTGGATGGGGCAGAATTTGTGAGGAGCATCCAGGAGGGCTTTTTGAAACAGTATGTAGATAGTCCAACTAGGGATGGGGCCATTCTGGGCCCGGTATTGGGGAATGAGCCTGGCCAGGTGATCGAAGTTTCAGTGGGGGAGCATTTCGGGAGCAGTGACCATAATTCCATAAGTTTTAATGTGGATAAGGATAAGAGTAGGCCTCGGGTGAAGGTGCTAAATTGGGGGAAGGCTAATTATAACAATATTAGGCAGGAACTGAAGAATTTAGATTGGGGGCGGCTGTTTGAGGGTAAATCAACATCTGACACGTGGGAGTCTTTCAAACGTCAGCTGATTAGAATCCAGGACCAGCATGTTCCTGTGAGGAAGAAAGACAAGTTTGGCAAGTTTCGGGAAGCTTGGATAACACGGGATATTGTGAGCCTAGTCAAAAAGAAAAAGGAAGCATTTGTAAGGGCTGGAAGGCTAGGAACAGATGAAATACTTGAGGAATATAAAGACAGTAGGAAGGAACTTAAGCAAGGAGTTAGGAGGGCTAAAAGGGGTCATGAAAAGTCATTGGCAAACAGGATTAAGGAACATTCCAAGGCTTTTTATACATATATAAAGAGCAAGAGGATAACCAGGGAAAGGGTTGGCCCACTCAAGGACAGAGATGGGAATCTATGTGTGGAGCCAGAGGAAATGGGCGAGGTGCTAAATGAGTACTTTGCATCAGTATTCACCAAAGAGAAGGACTTGGTGGATGATGAGCCTAGGGAAGGGAGTGCAGATAGTCTCAGTCATCTCATTATCAAAAAGGAGGAGGTGTTGGGTGTCTTGCAAAGCATTAAGGTAGATAAGTCCTCAGGGCCTGATGGGATCTACCCTAGAATACTGAGGGAGGCAAGGGAAGAAATTGCTGGGGCCTTGACAGAAATCTTTGCATCCTCATTGGTTACAGGTGAGGTCCCAGAGGACTGGAGAATAGCCAATGTTGTTCCTTTGTTTAAGAAGGGTGGCAAGGATAATCCATGAAATTATAGGCAGGTGAGCCTTACGTCAATGGTAGGGAAACTATTAGAGAGGATTATTCGGGACAGGATTTACTCCCATTTGGAAACAAACAAACTTATTAGCGAGAGACAGCATGGTTTTGTGAAGGGGAGGTCACGTCTCACTAATTTGATTGAGTTTTTTGAGGAAGTGACGAAGATGATTGATGAAGGAAGGGCAGTGGATGTTATCTATATGGACTTTAGTAAAGCCTTTGACAAGGTTCCGCATGGCAGACTGGTACAAAAGGTGAAGTCATACGGGATCAGAGGTGAGCTGGCAAGATGGATACAGAACTGGCTCGGTCATAGAAGACTGAATGGAGGAATATGACTAGTGGTGTTCAGCAGGGATCAGTGCTGGGACCTTTGCTGTTTGTAGTATATATAAATGATTTGGAGGACAATGTAGCTGGTCTGATTAGTAAGTTTGCGGACGACACAAAGGTTGGTGGAGTTGCGGATAGTAATGAGGATTGTCAGAGGATACAGCAGGATATAGATCAGTTGGAGACTTGGGCGGAGAAATGGCAGATGGAGTTTAATCCGGACGAATGTGAAGTAATGCATTTTGGAAGGTCTAATGCAGGTGGGAGGTATACAGTAAATGGCAGAACCCTTAGGAGTATTGACAGGCAGAGAGATCTGGGCGTACAGGTCCACAGGTCAATGAAAGTGGCAACGCAGGTGGATAAGGTAGTCAAGAAGGCATATGGCATGCTTGCCTTCATCGGTCGGGGCATAGAGTATAAAAATTGGCAAGTCCTGTTGCAGCTGTACAGAACCTTAGTTAGGCTACACTTAGAATATTGCGTGCAATTCTGGTCGCCACACTACCAGAAGGACGTGGAGGCTTTGGAGAGGGTACAGAGGAAGTTTACCAGGATGTTGCTGGTCTGGAGGGCATTAGCTGTGAGGAGAGGTTGGAAAAACATGGATTGTTTTCACTGGAACGACGGAGGTGGAGGGGCGACATGATAGAGGTTTACAAAGTTATGAGCGGCATGGACAGAGTGGATAGTCAGAAGCTTTTTCCCAGGGTGGAAGAGTCAGTTACTGGGGGACATAGGTTTAAGGTGCGAGGGGCAAAGTTTAGAGGGGATGTGCGAGGCAAGTTTTTTACACAGAGGGTGGTGAGTGCCTGGAACTTGCTGCCAGGTGAGGTGGTGGAAGCAGATACGATAGCGACGTTTAAGAGACATCTTGACAAATACATGAATAGGATGGGAAGAGAGGGATATGGGCCCTCTGTGCAGAAGGTGTTAGTTTCGGCAGGCATCAAGATTGGCACAGGCTTGGAGGGCCGAATGGCCTGTTCCTGTGCTGTACTGTTCTTTGTTCTATACATGCCTATACTTACTTAGTGTATCTTCAGCTCCGAAATTTTATTTATCTTTCTTCAATGTTAATCGTTAATGTGGCCAGTAGAGTGAAATAACATTTTAAATTATCAAAGCTGATGAATGTAATATGATGTTTTTGTGACCAGTGCGATTGGGCAATGGATGTTGCTACCACGATTAGGCGGGTTAGAACCAAAGAAGGGGAATGGTTGCGTATTGGTACAGCCGTCAGCACGGCAGCCCGGAATAGAAAGGATCACCACCTCACAGAAACACTTAGTAAAAATGATGCAGAACAATGACGGTAGAATGTAGGGAATACAATGGCTAGGCGAGGGACTATATATAATGCAGGCCAACACCCATGGCTCTGGTCTCTGTCCATGTTTATGATACTAACACAGGCCATAATATTAGTACTAGGATTCTTCATGCTTTTTTAAATTCTTCCATGGGTGTTGCTGGCAAAGCCAACATTTGTTTCCCATTTCTAATTGCCTTTGACAACTGAGAGGCTTGCTAGGCCAGTTAAGAGTCAACCACATTGCTGTGGGGCTGGCATCACATGTCGGCCAGCCCAGGTAAGGATGGCAGATTCCTTCCCCAAAGGACATTAGTGAACCAGATGGGTTTTTATGACAATCGATGATACTTTCATGGCATTATTACTGAGACTAGTTTTCAATTCCAAATTTTCATTCATTAATTGAATTTAATTAATTAATTGAATTTAAATTCCACCAGCTGTTGTGCTGGGATTTGAACCCATGTCCCCAGGGCATTGGCCTGGTACTTTGGATTAGTAGTTCAGTGACATTACCAGTATATCACTATGCCACCATCTCCCCCAATGCTACTTGTGACAAGTGTGTTACAAGACACGAAGCTTTGGGCTTGCGGCTTTTCTTGAAAATAGTAAAATAGTTAGTGAGGGGTTGATAAGGATATTTTCCCCCTTAACCAGGAACTGAAACATTACTAATCCGAATACTGACAGTATTCAGCTATTATAAGCTAACATTTAGCTTTTTGTAACCCTTCTTTGTAGTATGGAATTAGGAAAACTTTGGAAATAGGGCACAGAATAGACAAGATGCCAAGGTAGTGGGAGTCTGGGAGATTATGTCAAGTTTTAAAATGCTTCCTTGCAGTAAAAGGGTGAAACCTTCAGAGCAGACAGTGAAAACAGCTTGTGAGAAGAAAATGTAAATTTGTCCCATACAAGATAAGGGACCATCCTGAAGCAACATTTTGGTTTAATAAAACATGAGTAAATTGCACAATGGAGGCTGTTAGAGTTGATAAATATTTACCATCATAATATCTCAGAAATTGGTGTGAAAGATAAAACGAAGTCATGTCAAGTTGCTGAGCATGTCTGGGACCCATTCTTCAATGCATTTCATTTTTCATGTTAGTTGCTTCATATGTAACAAATTACATCTGCACACTTACACCAGTGTCCCAGTATCATGTCACACATTCGTGTCTCTCAAGTGATCTTATCAAAAGATCAAAAAGGTGGGGTGGGGTGTGGTGTCTGTCTGAGATTGTATGATCCCGATGTCTTGGGTAGTGGCCAGACTATCAAATGTAGTTCTCTTTAAAACAAGCTCTTAGACAATGATACAAATATCTCCAAGAAAAAGCTATTAAATTACCAGTCTTTGCTACACTTTCCTGACTTTCACTGGAAAGTTCTGGACTTCTTGGAAATTTCAAACTATATTAATTTGACAGTTTGAATTCTAATTTCACCATTGTGTGTCCCCAAAATTTCTTGATTAGCTCTTGCATCAGCCGGATTTAACTTCCAATTCCTAATAATTATAATTCTATTTCATTTTGAGCCTTGGAGACAATACACTTGACAAAACTTACACCTTTAAAACAGAAATCAAACATTCACATTTGATTCCAGCCATTACCATATTTTGTTTGTTCTTTATCTTATCTTAAAAGTGCATTCATTTTAGTTTCTTAAAAGTAACTTGCTAAATTACACTGGATATTTTGGATCTCAAAATTATCCCAAATTCAAATAAGTGTTGCTGGGGTTACAGGTAGACTGTTTTAGAATTTTTCTCAATTTCATTATCCCCTTAAACTTCAAATAAATTCCTCTTAGAGTGCTTGAAATAACCACTCATATCAATTTAATTTTGTTTATCGATTCCAATTTCTTATGCACAGGGCTGGTGATATTGCATGGTATTTTACATTAAAGACAGAAATGTTTGCAACTAGTTTAGAGGTAACTTCCATATCTCCCATTCCAAAGCACTTTGACTGAGACGATAACAAATAACAAAAGTTTTTGAAAAGGCAAAGCCTTTAGTCCAAATTGTGACTATGCTGTGACATTGAAAGTCTTGAATTCTTGAAGCTGCTGTTGAACTTGCAGTTACCCATGGGGAAAAAAAACAGAAGATCCATTCTGCTCGGAGTTGAATGGGTTAATTCATCCAGACTTATCTGACACTTCAGAAACTTAAAATTTCATAGTGCCCGATATCATTCAGCAAACTAACAGTTGTACTGAGCTAGACTGTTAGCAGAAAGGGTTAACTTCTCCGCTAGTTTTAAAAGGGGCGTAGCTAAACTCTCAGATTGGCGTGATAACATCATCCAAGTCTCTTTTTTTTTTAGACAAGACAACTCCGATTGTTTCCCTTTTCTTCAAATTCCCTTTACATTTTTTTTTACATACAGTTTGAGTTCAAAACACCCAGGACTGTTCCAGGCTCAAACTATTTGTTTTCAAGTTCCAAGTACCAGTTCATTTAATCTCAAAAAATTCCCCTTTTTTTGAAAATTGTGTCTGGAGCAAAATTCCCAAATATTTGCAATAGTATGCGTGAGTTGTAACTCTGGCCAACAGTCACAACTCACTTTCATAACTTGAAATACACTTCCCTGTTAATCCATGCGCTTAACTCCTATTATTGTTTTTTTTATTTAAAGTGTTGAAACCACTACCACAAAATCACAATTTCAGGAAGAAAAATACAATAAAACTTGAAGCACGTAAACAAAATCCTTCTCGCAATTATTTCATTTCACACACAAGCCTTTTGCTGTCCATTGTCCATTCTCACGATGCACAGTTTTTCTTTAAATACAACCTTAACAACTTGCAACTTCAGTCGAACCAATACTTTATCAACTGAACACAAAGCAAAATAGCACGTGCTTTTTTTTGAAACAAAAGGGAGAAAGAAAAGCAAATTACATCACTTTGCCGCCTTTCTTCAGGTTACTTTCAAATCCCTGTCATCAAACTAAAGAAAAAGTTAATTCTCACCAATAAACAATAGAAACATTGTGTCACACAAAAGAAAATCACACAGCAATGCCAAGCATTCACACATTACGTGGCAGAGTTTTCACAGCCACAGGGAGATTCAAACAGAATTTTCCATTCTCCTTCATTTTGTCATAATTTAACTTATACCTTTTCCCACTTAACATCAGGAACTGGAAGTTAGTTTATCTGCATTACCCATTCCGTACTGATTCAAAATCTCAAACTCATTCTCCCGAACACATTACCTCCTACAAAATTCTCTTCTTTTATCTGGGGGAGATGTGACAACACAATAAAATACCAACACAAATCCCATATCCCTTTAGACGTACAAGTCTCACACTTAACCTGCCGTAATATTAAATTAACATAGATGCCTATAATTAATTAATAATTACACTTTCTTAATTCCAAACATAAATATTCCAGAGGTTTCCAGGTTTGACTCCTGGCTAGATTCCTGTAATGGATCTCGCAAAAATATAAACATGAAACAATAGAAAAAGTAACAGACTCATGCTTTCAACATTAAAGCCAGTCTATAAAGTGTTAACAACTGTTAGCGCTATAGAACACAAGCTACACAGATAAGGACATTCAGTTGTGGAAGCCTCCAACATTTACAGAGACTTGAATAAAAGACGCAGTAACTTTCCTTTACTCACTTTAATCTCCCTGCCTGAGGTATTATTTCCTCAGCCTGATCTCTCCTGCACTGTCCCTGATATCTCATCAGCCCACTGCTTCCATCAAGGCCTGCTTTAAACATGGATCCCTCTATCCAGAGTTCCACTTCAAAGATTGGATCACCCGACTTCTCAACGAGTCAAACCCATCCTTCTTTCAAGGGTAACGTATCCCTAAGCTACATCTCTATAGCCTCATCCATGTTCGTCTTCAGACTCCTGGCTGGCTCACCAAAAATCACACTTGGGTTCAGAGTCATACTTTAGACATAACAGGAATGAGTGATTCAACACCAAATAATGTGTTAAAACAGTAATTTTACTGAGTAATTATTAAACAATTATTAATGATAAAAAAGAAAAGAAAGATAACTATTTAAAAGAAAGGGAGGAAAAAACAAAAAAGGACAAAAAAAAAACTCATAGCACACTGCTATAACACCAGATTAGTCTGTTCAGGTCAGCTCCCTGAAATGGTACCGTTTTCCCCCTTGGTACAAACATCACAAACTCTCCAGAGAAACTTACACGGGGTGGACTCTCCGGTCAGTCACTCTGTCGATGTCCCTTCCTCCGTAGTCTTTAGCGGGATCACAGGCACTACAAGGCTGCCCAGGCTGTTTACACATCCTTTGATGGTGTCTCTCACCTGCCATCAATTAGGCTATACTGTCGAATTAAACTCCATCTTCTGATACCACACTGTAGTGGACCACCCCATGTGCAAGGTTATCCATTGTCCTGGCTTATATTTCAAAGGTTCATCGAATACCGCAAGAACTGACTTCTGTTTAAACAATGGGAGATGATCGTTATTTTCAAGAGAAAAAAACAGTAGTTAAGACAAAACAACGACTGTGCATGGCTTGGCCTGACCAGCATGAAAACAAAAGGATAAAGTTTGGGAAAAACCAGTTCATAGTTAATACTAATTCCCATTGATTGCATAATTGATTAATTACATGACTTAATCAGACAAAAATCACACTTAGATCAATGTCTACAAAGTAACCTATAAAAATTCACTACAGGTTTAATAGTTTTTTAAAAAAGCAAAAGCAAAAGCAAGGCAGAAGTAAAATGCAAAAGCACACAAAAGGTAGTAGCTGCAGGCCTCAGGCCTACAACACACTCAGCCAGTATCAACAACTTGTCTTTGTGTGGCTTCTTTCAGGACATTAAATCTGAGACACTTTGCAGCCAATTAAGTACTTTTTAAAGTCTAGTCACTGTTGCAATATAGGAAATGCAGCAGCTAATTTGTGTACTTCAAGATTACACAAACTGCAAAGAGAGGGGGCACAGTGGCGCAGTGGTTAGCCTCACAGCTCCAGCGACCCGGGTTCTATTCTGGGTACTGCCTGTGTGGAGTTTGCAAGTTCTCCCTGTGTCTGCGTGGGTTTCCTCCGGGTACTCCGGTTTCCTCCCACATGCCAAAGACTTGCAGGTTGATAGGTAAGTTGGCCATTATAAATTGTCCCTAGTTTAGGTAGGTGGTAGGGAAATATAGTGACAGGTGGGGATGTGGTAGGAATATGGAATTAGAGTAGGATTAGTATAAATGGGTGGTTGATGGTCAGCACAGACTGGGTGGGCCGAAGGGCCTGTTTCAATGCTGTATCTCTAAAAAAAAAAAATGGACAAATCATCTGTTTTAGTGATGTTGATTGAGGGATAAATATTGGCCCTGACACCAGGGTGAATGCCTATGCTCTTCTTTGACTCCAAGGTGAAAGTACTACCAACTGAGCCATGCCTGTGACATCATGAATCTCAAGGTTAGTATATTCGCATTTACTTGTTTTTAACACCCTTCAACTGGTTTTCACAAAAGAAGTGTTGGGGAATCCCTTCTTTATGTTGGGTTGAGGGGTGAGAAGGAGGTGGATATTCCTTACTCAGCTCTCTCCCAAATGGCAAGTCTACTTTGTTGAGCAACTCAAGTGAAAAATCATCTAAAGTTCGCTTACAGAAGGGAGTGAGTTCAAATGATCAAGGGCAGAGTCTCTTCTGAGGAGAGCATCCCAGCACCTGGGTTTCATACTGTCCACTACCAGACTCTTTCTCTTGGAGACTGATGGTATAAAAGCATAGTCCATGGCTAAAACTGTACTCAGCAGAATTGGAATTGTTAGTTTTACATCACTACATTATTCATATGGAACTAGGTGATGTAATGCAGCTACAAATCAGTAAAGTCCTTTGTCTTTAATGTATCAATACTTCCCCGTGTTCCTCCTAGTCCTACATACACAGAAGAATAAAACTGGACATATCAGCCCAAGGCATCAGATTTGGATATGACAAAGGCACACGCTGCCCAGTCAATCGTGCAAACCCTCTTCACTCACATCTGGGGACTTGTCAATATTGGGAAGACAGTCCCACAGACAAATCAAGCAACAACCTTACAGTCATACTCCTAGAATCATAGCCTTCAGCTAATATCCCAGACTCCATCATATCCCTGGATATGTCCTCTCCTATTGGCAGGGAAGGCCCATCAGAGATGGCAGTACAGTGGTATAGTCCTCAACATTTGACTTTGGACTCCATGAAGTCTCCTGGCATCAGGTCAAACATGGGCAAGGAAATCTTCTAATTACCACCTACAGCCCTCCTTCAGCTGATGAATCAGTACTGCTCCATGTTGAACAGCACTTGGAAGAAGCACTGAGGGCAGCAGGGGCACAAAACATACTCCGTGTGAGGGACTTCAATGTCCATCACCAAGTGTGGCATGGTAGCACTGCCAATACCTGAGCCCTGAAGCAGACAATTACCAGACTAGGCTGACAGCAAGTGGTGAGAACATCAACTGAGGGAAAACCTACTTGTCCTCATCCTCAATGTACCCGCTGCTGATGCATCTGGCCATGACAGTATTGGTAGAAGTGACCATCGCACAGTCCTTGTAGGGATGAAGTCTGTCTTCACATTGAGGACACGCTCCATTGTGTTGTGTGGCACTACCACCATGCTAAATGGGATAGATTTAGAACAGATCCAACAGCTCAAAAATAACCCTCGGCGGCTCATGGATATTCTATCAGCAAAATGATATTCCACTACAATCTGTAACCTTGTGTATCCCTCACTCTACCATTAAGCTAGGGAACCAAGCCTCGTTCAATAACGAGTGTTGAAAAACATGCCAGGGGCAGCATCATTAATGCCTAAAGACATTACTTACCTGAAGACAGGAACGGTGGCTGACGGACCTGGGCGGAAGCTGATCCGGAGCGGGAGCTGTAAAACAGAGTGCGGGGCTCAGGGCCCTCACTTACCTGAAGACAGGAACGGTGGCGGCTGGTGAACCTGCTCTCCCTCAGCGCGTGCTGAGACTTGAACAAAAACTTACTGACATCACGGGAAATCTGCAAGGTGATTGGCTGGGTGAGTAGCAGCTGATAGTGCATTTAAATAGCTTAAAAAAGGGAAATTTTTGTTGTTGTTGAAAAAACCTCTGGTGATAAGGTGAGTACTACTAAAGTGTTTTTTTGAATTCAGTGCAACTTATTAAGGACTTTAGATTGTAGTGGGTAGAGCAAGGCCCCTAGTGTAATTAGTTTTTATTAATTAAGGGAGTAACAAATTAATCTAAAGGTAAGACACGGCAGGAGAGCTCAGCCCCGTGATATGCTCCTCCTGTGCTATGTGGGAAATCAGGGAGGCTTCCAGTGTCCCTGACGACCATGTGTGCAGGAAGTGTATCCAGCTGCAGCTACTGGCTACCTACATTATGGAGCTGGAGCTGCGGGTGGATTCACTGTGGAGCATCCACGATGCTGAGGACTTCGTGGATAGCACGTTTAGTGAGGTGGTCACACTGCAGGTAATGGCAGCCCTGGCAGAAAAGGGATGGGTGACCACCAGACGGAGTAGTAGGCGCAGGCAGGTAGTGCAAGAGTCCCCTGTGGCCATCCCCCTCTCAAACAGATATACCGCTTTGAATACTGTTGTGGGGTGACCTCCCAGGGGAAAGCAGCAACAGCCAAGTTCATGGTACCACGGAGGGCTGTGCTGCACAGCAGGGCAGAAAAAGGGTTGGAAGAGCTAGAGTGATAGGGAATTCTATCGTAAGGGGTACAGATAGGCGTTTCTGTGGCCGCAAACGAGACTCCAGGATGGTATGTTGCCTCCCTGGTGCTAGGGTCAAGGATGTCTCGGAGCAACTGCAGGACATTCTGAAGGGGGAGGGTGAGCAGTCAGAGGTTGTGATACACATCGGTACCAACGATATAGGTTACGAGGGTTGAGGTCCTGCAACAAGAATTTAGGGAGCTGGGTAGCAGATTAAAAATCAGGACCTCAAAGGCTGTAATCTCTGGATTACTCCCTGTGCCACGTGCTAGCGAGTATAGGAATAGGAGGATAGAGCAGATGAATGCGTGGCTGAGGAGATGGTGCAGGAGGGAGGGCTTTAGGTTCCTGGATCACTGGGTCTGTTTCTGGCAAAGGTGGGACCTGTACAAGTTGGACGGGCTGCACCTGAACCGGAACCGGACCAACATCCTTGCTGGGAGGTTTGCTAGTGCTTTTGGGGGTTTTTAAACTAATTGGCAGGGGGATGGGATACAGAGTGGAGGTACAGTAGGGGGTGAGGCACAGCTAAATATAGAAGAGAAAATGAGTCAGTCTGGAAGGCAGAGCAAATATAGACCTTTAAAGGCTCAAGTGAGAAATGCAAGGCTGGATTGCATATACTTTAATGCAAGGAGTCTTACTAATAAGGCAGATGAATTGAGGGCGATGATTAGCACATGGGATTTTGATATTATTGCTATCACAGAGACATGGCTGAGGGAGGGGCAGGACTGGCAACTCAATATTCCAGGGTATAGAATCTTCAGGCGTGATAGGGGAGGGGATAAAAGAGGAGCTGGCATTGCACTGTTGATCAAGGAGTCAATTACTGCAGTAAGGAGGGATGATATCTTAGAAGGTTCCTCAAATGAGGCCATATGGGTAGAACTTAAGAACAAAAGGGGGGCAATTACTTGGCTGGGCATGTACTACAGGCCTCCAAACAGTCAGGAAGAGATAGAGGAACAGATACGTTGGCAAATTTCAGAGAGGTTTAAAAATAATAGGGTAATAATAGTAGGGGATTTCAACTTGCCTAATATCAACTGGGATAGTCTTAGTGCAAAAGGTTTAAAGGGGGCAGAATTCTTAAAATGCATACAGGAGAGCTTTTTGAGGCAGTACGTAGAAAGTCCTATAAGAGAAGGGGCAGTACTGGACCTAATCCTAGGAAATGAAGCTAGACAAGTGGTAGAAGTGTCAGTGAGAGAGCATTTCGGGGATAGTGACCATAACTAAGATTTAAGCTAGTTATGGAAAAGGACAAAGACGGGCCAGAAATAAAGGTTCTGAATTGGGGGAAGGCCGATTTCAATTTGATAAAACAGGATCTGGCCAAAGTGGACTGGGAACAGCTACTTGTAGGAAAGTCTACATCAGGCCAGTGGGAGTCAAAGAGGAAATAGTAAGAGTTCAGAGCCAACATGTACCCTTTAAAGTGAAGGGTAGGACCAAAAAGTCCAGGAAACCCTGGATGTCAAGGGATATAGAGTATTGGATCAGGACAAAAAAGGAGGCTTATGGCAGATTCGGAGCGCTGAAAACAGCAGAGGCATTAGAGGAGTATAGAAAGTGTAGGGGGGTACCTAAAAAAGTAACTAGGAGAGCAAAGAGGGGACATGAAAAAACACTGGAGGGCAAGATAAAGGAAAATCCTAAGACGTTTAATAAATATATTAAGGGCAAGAGGATAACCAGGGAAAGAATAGGCCCCATTAGGGACCAAAGTGGCAATCTGTGCATGGAGCCGGAGGACATAGGTGAGGTTTTAAATGATTACTTTTCATCTGTTTTCACTGTGGAGAACGACGATGTAGGTGTAGCGATCAGGGAGGGGGATTGTGATATACTTGAACGTATTAACATTGAAAGGGAGGAAGTATTAGATGCTTTAGCGGGATTAAAAGTGGATAAATCCCCAGGCCCAGATGAGATGTATCCCAGGCTATTGTGTGAGGCAAGGGAAGAGATAACTGGGGCTCTGACACAAATTTTCAGATCCTCTCTGGCCACGGGAGAGGTACCAGAGGACTGGAGGACAGCGAATGTGGTACCATTATTCAAGAAGGGTAGCAGGGATAGTCCAGGTAATTACAGGCCGGTGTGTCTAACATCAGTGGTTAGGAAACTATTGGAAAAAATTCTGAGGGACAGGATTAATCTCCAATTGGAGAGGCAGGGAATAATCAGGGATAGTCAGCATGGCTTTGGCAGGGGGTGATCGTGTCTAACTAACTTGATTGAATTTTTCGAGGAGGTGACTAGATGTGTAGATGAGGGTAAAACAGTTGATGTAGTCTACATGGACTTCAGTAAGGCTTTTGATAAGGTCCCGCATGGGAGATTGGTCAAGAATCTCCCATTGGTTAAGGGGCGGCACAGTGGTTAGCACCGCAGCCTCACAGCTCCAGCGACCCGGGTTCAATTCTGGGTACTGCCTGTGTGGAGTTTGCAAGTTCTCCCTGTGACCGCGTGGGTTTCCTCCGGGTGCTCCGGTTTCCTCCCACAGCCAAAGACTTGCAGGTTGATAGGTAAATTGGCCATTATAAATTGCCCCTAGTATAGGTAGGTGGTAGGGGAATATAGGGAAGGTGGGGATGTGGTAGGAATATGGGATTAGTGTAGGATTAGTATAAATGGGTGGTTGATGCTCGGCACAGACTCGGTGGGCCAAAGGGCCTGTTTCAGTGCTGTATCTCTAAATAAATAAAATAAATAAAAGGTAAGAGCCCATGGGATCCAGGGCAATTTGGCAAATTGGATCCAAAATTGGCAGGAAACAGAGGGTAATGGTCGAGGGTTGTTTTTGCGATTGGAAGCCTGTGATCAGTGGTGTACCACAGGGATCGGTGCTGGGTCCCTTGCTGTTTGTAGTGTACATTAATGATTTAGACGTGAATATAGGAGGTATGATAAGTAAGTTCGCAGATGACACGAAAATTGATGGTGTCGTAAATAGTGAGGAGGAAAGCCTTAGATTACAGGACGATATAGATGGGCTGGTAAGATGGACGGAGCAGTGGCAAATGGAATTTAATCCTGAGAAGTGTGAGGTGATGCATTTTGGGAAGGCTAACAAGGCAAGGGAATATACAATGGATGGTCGGACCCTAGGAAGTACAGAGTGTCAGAGAGACCTTGGTGTACTTGTCCATAGATCACTGAAGGCAGCAGCACAGGTAGATAAGGTGGTTAGGAAGGCATATGGGATACTTGCCTTTATTAGCCGGGGCAGAGAATATAAGAGCAGGGAGGTTATGATGGAACTGTATAAAACACTAGTTAGGCCACAGCTGGAGTACTGTGCACAGTTCTGGTCACCACATGATAGCGAGGATGTGATTGCACTGGAGAGGGTGCTGAGGAGATTCACCAGGATGTTGCCTGGACTGGAGCATTTCAGCTATGATGAGAGACTGAAAAGGCTTGGGTTGTTTTCCTTAGAACAGACAAGGATGAGGAGGGACATGATTGAGGTGTACAAAATTATGATGGGCATTGATAGTTAGATAGGATGGGACTTTTTCCCTTAGCGGACGGGTCAATAACCAGGGGGCATAGATTTAAAGTAAGGGGCAGGAGATTTAGAGGAAAACTTTTTTCACCCAGAGGGTGGTTGGAATCTGGAATACACTGCCTGAAGGGGAGGTAGAGGCAGGAACCCTCACAACATTTAAGAAGTATTTAGATGAGCACTTGAAATGCCATAGCATACAAGGCTACGGGCCAAGTGCTGGAAAATGGGACTAGAATAGTTAGGTGCTTGATGGCCAGCACAGACACGATGGGCCGAAGGGCCTGTTTCTGTGCTGTATGACTCTGTGACTCAATGACTGTAAGGTGCCAAGCTGGTGAAACTACAGCACAGGATTACATGCATGGTAAACAGCGGAAGCAGCATGCTATAAACAGAACTAAGGGATCCCACAACCAGCAGATCAGATCAAAGCTCTGCAATACTGCCACATCCAGTCATGAATGGTGGTGGACCATTAAGCAACCGAAGGCAGATGCTCCATGAACATCTCCATCCTCAATGATGGCGGAGCCCAGCACAGGAGTGCAAAAATCAAGGCTGAAGCATTTGCAACCATTTTCAGCCAGAAGTGGAATGGATGTCCATCTCAGCATCCTTCCCAGGTCCTTACTATCATAGAAGCCAGTCTTCAGAAAACTCAATTCACTCCACTTGATAAAAAAAATGGGTGAATGCACTGGATACAGCAAAGACAGTATTTTGGCTATAGCGCTTAAGATGTACTCTCTATAAATAGCTGTGCATCTAGCCAAGCTGTTCCAGTACAGTTACAACACCAGCATCTACTGACAAAATAGAAAGTTGCCCAGGTATCTCCTGTCCACACAAAGCAGGACAAATCCAATCTGACCAATTACTGTCCCATCAGCCTACTCTCAATCGGCAAAGTGATGGAAGTGATGGACGACTGCACCATCGTGTGGCACTTACCAACAACCCGATCACCGATCTCAGTTTGGGTTCTGAAAGACCACTCAGCTCCAGTCCTCATTACAGCCTTGGTCCAAACATGGACAAAAGAGCTGAATTCCAGAGGTGAGGTGAGAGTGACTGGCCTTGACATCAAGGCAGCATTTAACCAAGGGGCCCTAGTAAAATTGAAATCAATTGAAATCGGGGGAAAACTCTCCACTGGCTGGAGTCATACCTACTACAAAAGGAAGATGGCTGTGGTTGCTAAAGGCCAATCATCTTGGCCCCAGGACATCACTGCAGTCGTGCCTCAGGGAAGTGACCTAGGCCCAACCATCTTCAGCTGCTTCAATCACCTTCCCTTCATCACAGTTGGTGATGTTCACTGATGATTGCATAGTGTTCAGATCCATTTACAAGTCTTCAGCTAATGAAGCAGTGCAGGCCTGCACGCAAAAGCTGGACAACATTCAGGCTTGGGCTGATAAGAGACAAGTAACACTGAAGCCACATAAATGTTAGGCAATGACCATCACCAACAAGAGAGTCTAACCACCTCCCTTTGACATTCAATGGCGCTATCATTGTCGATTCCCCCACCATCAATATGAACCATAACTAAATCAGCCACATAAGTACTGTGGCTGCAAGACCAAGTCAGAGGTTGGGTATTCTACAGTGAGTAACTTACCTCATGACTCCCCAAAGCCTGTCTACCATCTACAAGGCGCAAATCAGAAGTGTGATGGAACACTTACCTGGATGAGTGCAGATCCAACAACATTCAAGAAGCTCTATACCATCCAGGACAAAGCAACCTGCTTGATCAGCACCCCATTCACCAACTTAACCCTTCACTCCCAGCACACCGTGACTGCAATGTATGCCACCTACCAGATGCACTGCAGAAACTCATCAAGGCTTCTTTGGCAGGACCTCTCAAACCCTTTACTACATGCAGTGGTTGTAGAAGGCAGCTTGCTACTACCTTCAAGGACAATTAGGGATGGACAATAAATGTTGGCCTGCCAATGCCCACATCCCATGAACAAATACGAAAAAAACTCTTCAACCTGCTTCAAGACTCAGATTCCCAGATCTCAACTACTCTGATCTCCTTCTCCAACAGCATTGCGAGTACACTGACCACATGGATTGCAGCAGTTTGAGAAGAAGGCCAACCAGCATCTTCAGGGTGACCAGGGACGGGCAATCAATGCCAGCCTTGCCAGAAATGCACATATCCCAAGAATAACAACTCATTTACCTCATTGGGTCTTCCCTACCTTCTTTCAATTTGCAGGCCTGGCATCACTGAATTTGATGTCTTTTCATTTTTCTCCACTCTCAGAGATGTCCTGCACAATGGGCTGTTCTTATCGATTTATTTAATATAAACCGCACAACAGCAGTTCGGCTGTAAATAGGATTCAGCCAATCCTCAAGCTCCCCTCCTCCCCCACCCCACCAAACATCACAAAGAAATAAGGCTCACTGGGCCAGCACCTAATGGCTTCCTGCAGCATGAATGACCAAAAGAAAAATCCCTTTTTGTCCTTTTTTAAATTAAACCACATCAAGGACCCCTTATAGTGCAACATACTCCACCCTTTCCCCTGTGTTAGAGACACTGCTGAACATTTGCATTTGAATGACTGCAACTGCTGTAATCTCCATTGCCCCATAGAACACATTTTATACGCTCTCAAATCTATTCTTCCAGCAGTAGTGCCGTGTGCAGTTCCGAAACTGAAGACTCTATAGAAAGGCCAGAGAGTAGGAGTGACACTGCAGCCTTTGCCTTCAAAAGACTGGCTTGATCTGAACAGATAACTGGCACCACTGCCTCTGCCCAAACAATGTTGATTTTCTAATCTCAGGATGTGGTCATCACTGGCAAGTCCAGCATTAAGTTCCATCCCTAGTTGTCCTAAGCTTGCTAGGCTACTTCAGAGGGGAATTAAGAGTCAATCATGTTGGTGTGGGACTGGAGTTACATTAATGTCCTTTAGGGAAGGAAACACTTGTAGGTTTTTACACCAGTCTGACTTTTACTGATAAATCTGGACATAAAAAAGCATTTTTTTCAAAACGTGTTCAAATTTGTAAACTGCTATGCTGGAGTCACTCTGGATTGTTTGTTCTGGAATACTAGTCCAAAAATATAACTATTTATAAAAATACACTATGCTACTGTACCCTGGAATTTGAACCTAATAGGTTTTCTGCCCACCCACACAGCCTCAAGTTTTGACTCCCTGCACATACAATTTCATAACTGCCAGACTCTTATTTCACCCAAGTTACTTCTATTCACATCATTCTCAATATGTAGTAGGTACAACTGTGGAAGGTACAGCCTGACACCCAATTCAAGCAGGAACTACTAGGCAGCAATCAGGATTAGTAATCCTGATGGTTGTTCCCTCTCTAGCCCAGTGATGCAGAGGCCAACTAAACACCTCTACTGCCGCTAGTTGCGATCTCCTAACTCAGGCTCAGTAACTCAAGTTGCTGTCGTTGGGGTTGTGGTTGGGCGGGGGGGGGGGGGGGGTGGGGTGTGGGGGCGGGGGCATTGGCGGAGGGATGGGGGCACTGCTAGTGAGGGAACTACCCCTAGCTAAGGGCCAAGTGCAGAGCTCTTAAAGTTCTCCCAGCTGATACCAAAGTTCAATAAGACGGATGTGGAAGCATTTTTCTTCTCTTTTAAAAAGCTTGCAAAACAGTTGAAGTTGCCTACTGAAAGCTGGACCTGCTATTGCAAAGCAAATTAACAGGAAAAGCCCATGAGGTTTATTCACTGTTGCCTGATGAGATGACCAAAAATGCTATCCTGGGTGCATATGAGCTAGTACCAGAGGCGTATCACCCAAAATTCCAAGCCTTCCGAAAGCAGCCTGAACAAACTTACCTCGAGTTTGAAAAAATTAAGCAAATCGCTTTTGACCAATATATACCGGCACTCATGATACAGCCCACATATGAAAACCACAGAAAGGTGATCCTTCTCGAGTTGTTCAAAATCTCACTTCCTTTTTCCATTAAAACACACATGGAGGAACAAAAGGTTCCAAGAGCCACACAGGCAGAAACCCTGGCTGATGCCACAAGCCTTTATCCCAAGGGAACCCCTTCCCTAGTCACCTCCAAAAACCCAAAAAGGATAAAAGGTGGGAGGGTGATAGGATCTGAACAGCCATGGACGTGAAGGTAAAGCTGGATACACAAGGGGGCCTTCTCAGGCCAGAAAGGACACTGCTGAGAGCAGGAGTGATGCCCAAAAGCCTGTGTGTTTCCATTGTAACAAGCAGGTCACCTTCGAACAGACAGCTGGAAGCTATGGGGAAAACCTGTAGGATTAATCAGAGTACACCAGACCAGTGCAGGTAAAGGGACCCTGATGGAAAGCACAGCAGACCAGGCTGTGGCTTTAAATGTGGCAGTAAAACCCAGTAAACATACCAGTGTGAGTGTGGGAAAATGTAACAAAATCCGAGAGTTACCAGGTTATTGTGTCCCAAGGAAAATTGACCCCATGCCACTCGCGTGAGGCAAGCAGGCCCATAGTCAAACTTAGGGATACAGGAGCCACTCAAACCTTTCGGCCAGGAAAAGGCATGACCTTTTCGACAGAGAGTGCACTGAATGCTCGAGTGTTAGTAAACGGTATCAGAGGAAGGTATATGCCCATACCTTTAGATCGGATGCACCTGGAGTGCGACCTTGTTTCAGGACCAGTAACCATGTGGATTGGCCCTAGTTTATCTGTGACAGGGTCAACCTGCTCCTCGGTAATGATCTGGTGGGGGCAAAGGTAGTAGCTTTCCCAGTGGTTTTGGAGAGACCAAAAGAGGTCAGGGAGACAGAGCAATTGCAGGAGAATGTCCCCGGCATTTTCCCTGACTGTGTGGTGACTCAGTCCATGGTCAAGCAAGCTCCATCAGAGGAGGCTGAACTGGCACTGCACACAGATGACCCTACTGTCTAATTATCCAAAACCTTCTTTGGGAAGTTAGAGGATGCAAAGGATGGGTGAAACAGGTCTTCCTTGGTTGAGGCACAGCAAGTTGACCCAGTGTTAAAAAAGTTAACACAGACTGCCCAAACTGAAGCTGAGGCAGAAGGAGTCCCAGTGTGCTACTATTTAAAGAATGAGGTGTTGATGAGGAAGTGGAGACCTCCTCACAGACCTGGGGATGAAGAGTGGACAGTGGTTCACCGGATAGCAGTGCCGTCGAGGTACCGTAAGGAAATACTAAGAATAGCCCACGAACTTCCAATGGCTGGACATGTTGGTATATGAAAAACCCAAATCCGCATAAGACAACATTTTTACTGACCACAACTCCACAAAGATGTGGTGGAGTTCTGTAAAACTTGCTACATGTGCCAGGTTGCGGGGAAGCCTCAACCTGCAATACAACCTGCACCCTTAATTCCCATATCAACTTTTGGGGAACCCTACAGCAGCGTGCTGGTGGATTGTGTGGGACCCCTGCGGAAAACTAAAGGGGGCTACCAGTATCTTCTCACCAATATGGATGTAGCTACTTAATTCCCAGAGGTCATTCCCCCTAAGAACTATCTCTGCCAAGGTAGTGGTTAAGGGGCTATCCCAATTCTTTATTCAATATGGGCTGTCTGCTGAGATCCAGTTGAATCAGGGCACAAATTTCAAATATCTTTCAAAAAGTCATGGGTAATCTGGGCATGGGCCAGCTAAAGTCCTCAGCCCACCACCCACAGTCACAAGAGCTTTTAGAACGGTACCACCAGACTCTGAAGAAAATGAATAGGGCATACTGCTTTGAGTTCCCCCATGACTGGGACAAAGGGCTGGGATTTCTCCTGTTTGCTACCAGGGACCCTCACCCAATGAGTTCACTAGCTTAAGTCCCTTTGAATTAGTTTATGGACATGAAGTGAGAGGTCCTCTTAAAGTAATCAAGGAGAGGTTTTTGGGACACAGGGTTGAGCCTTCCATGTTAGACTACATCTCCATATTCCAGCAACGGCTCACGAGAGCTTGTGCAGTGGCTCAGGAGCACCTGAAAACCTCCCAGACAGCTATGAAAAGGCAGGTGCGTAAACATGCTAAGGCCAGAACATTTTGGTCTGGAGACCAGGTGTTAGTACTCCCAAGATGGGGTGAACCCTTGAAAGCCCAGAACGGTGGCCCCTATAGAGTCGTAAAGAGAATTGGCAGGGTGAACTATTTAATTGACACCCCAAACCATAGAAAGAAAACAAAGTCTGTGCCACATTAATATGTTAAAGCAGCATCACAGCTGGGAAGGGGACAAAGAAGGCATTCAGGAGGGAGGAGGACAAAAAGGACAGTGAGGACAAGTTACAGGGAGGCTTGGAGGATTCCCAAATTGAACTCCCTACTGTCCGTTTAGCCAACACAAAAATGTTAGGAAAACTAGACACTGTACTCTACTATTTAAATGCAGAACGCTGAGAAATCTGCAGGGACAAACCAGGGTGCACAACCCTAACCCTACACGATGTGGATGTGGGAACATAGCAGCGAGTAGGTCATGCATCCCATCAAGGCTGCTCTGCCATTCAATACAATCATGGCTAATCATCCACTTTAATGCCTTTTTCCCACACTATCTCCATATCCCTTTATGTCATTTGTATTTCGAAATCTGTCAATCTCTGCTTTAAACATACTCAATGACTGAGCTTCAGCAGCCCTCTGGGGTAGAGAATGCCAAAGATTCACCACCCTCTGAGTAAAGAAATTTCTCCAAATCTCGGTCCTAAGTGGCCTCCCCCTTATTTTGAAATTGTGTCCCCTGGTTCTAGACTCCCCAACCAGGGGAAACATCCTACCTGCATCTACCCTGTCTATCCCTTTAAGTATTTTATAGCTTTCAATGAGATCACCTCTCATTCTTCGAAACTCTAGAGAATACAGGTCCAGTTTCCCCAATTTCTCTTCATAAGAAAGTCACGCCATCCCAAGAACAAGTCTGTTGAACTTTTGTTGCACTCCCTCTATGGCAAAAATATCCTTCCTAAGGTAAGGGGACCAAAACTGCACACAGTACTCCAGGTTGGTCTAACCAAGGTTCTGTACAATTGAAGCAAGACTTCACTACTCCTGTACTCGAATCCTCTTGCAATAAAGGCTAACATACCATTAACCTTCCTAATTGCCTGCTGCACCTGCATGTTAGCTTTCAGTGACTTATTGACGAGGGCACCCAGGTCCCTTTATACATCTACACTTTCTAATCTCTTACCATTTAAGAAATACTCTGCACATCTATTCCTCCTACCAAAGTGGATAACCTCACATTTGTTCTACATTATGTTCCATCTGCTACATTCTTGTCCACTCACTAAGTCTGTCCAAATCCCCTTGAAGCCGCTTTGCATCTTCCTCACAACACGCATTCCCACCTAGTTTTGTGTCATCCACCAACTTGGAAATACTACATTTGGTCCCCACATCCAAATCATTGATATATATATTGTGAACAGCTGGGGCCCCAAGTACAGATCCTTGCGGTACCCCACTAGTCATAGCCTGTCAACATGAGAATGCCCCGTTTATTCCTACTGTCTGTTTTCTGCCGTTAACCAATCCTCAATCTATGCTAGTATATTACCTCCTATCCCATGTGCTTTAATTTTGCTAACCAACCTCATGTGGGGGACATTATCAAAAGCCTTCTGAAAATGCAAGTATACTATGTCAAGCGACTCCCCTTTATCAATTCTGTTAGTAACATCCTCAAAAAATTCCAATACGTTCGTCAAACATGATTTCCCATTCATAAATCCATGTTGACTATGCCCAATCAGATCATTATTATCCAAGTGTCCATTTATCACATCCTTTAGAATAGATTCTAACATTTCCCTACTACTGATGTAAGGCTAACAGGTCTGTAGTTCCCTGTTTTCTCTCTCCCTCCCTTCTTAAATAATGGGGTGACATTTCCTACCTTTCAATCTGCAGGGACTGTTCCAGAATCTATAGAATTTTGGAAGATGATCACCAATGCATCCACTATCTCATAGCTACCTCTTTCAACATTCTGGAATGTAGAATACCAGGTCCTGGGGACTTATTAACCTTCAGCCCCATTAATTTCTCCAATACAACCTTCTTACTAATACTAATTTGCTTCAACTCTTCATTCTCCCTAGTCCCTTGGATCTCTAATTCTGTGAGATTTCTTGTATCTTCCTCAGTGAAGACAGTCACAAAGTAATCATTTAACTTCTCTGCCATTTCTCTATTCCCCATTATAAATTCTCCTGACTGCCTGTAATGGACCCAAATTTATCTTAGCCTAACGCTTCCTTTTTACATACCTATAGAAGCTTTTACAGTCTGTTTTTATGTTTTTTGGCTAGTTTACATTCATATTCTATTCTCCCTTTCTTCATCAGTTTCTTGGTCCTCCTTTGCTGTATTCTAAAATCCTCCCAATCTTCAGGGTTACTACTATTTCTGGCAACTTTATAGGCCTTTTCTTTTAATCTTATATAATCCTTACCACGGTTGACTGCCTTTTCCTTTTGGATTTTTGTGCCTTGAAGGAATGTATTGTTGCTGTAAACTATGTAATAATTCTTCAAGACTATCCATTGCCTATGTACTGTCATACCTTTTAATGTATTTTCCCAATCCACCTCAGCCAATTTCCCCCTCATATTTAACACCCTGGCTTCAAATTGAACTACCTCACTTTCAAACATAATGTAAAATTCTAGCATATTATAGTCACTCATGCCTGAAGGTTCTTTACAACAAGACTATTAATTAGCCCTTTCTCATTACATAATACTAGATCTAAAATAGCCTGTTCTCTAGTCGGTTCCTCAACATACTGCTCTAGAAAACAATCCCTAACATACTGCAGAAAATCGTCCTCCACAGCATTAGTGCTGATTAGGTTTACCCAGTCTATATGCAGATTGATGTCACCCATGATTACTGTATTACCCATGCTACATGCTTCTCTAATCTCCTGATTAATACCATGCCCCACATTACCATTACTGTTTTGTGGCCTATAAACAACCCCTACCAATGTTTGCTGCCCCTTGCTGTTTCTTAGCTCCACCCAAACAGATTGCATATTTTGTTCTTTCGATCTGAGATCCTCCCTTAATAATGTACTGATCCCATCCCTAATTATCAGCACAACACCATTTCCTCTTTGCCTGTCCTTCCTAAATGTCAAATATCCTTGAATATTCAATTCCCAGTTTTGGTCACCCTGTAGCTACCTTTCCATAATGGCAATTAGATCATACTCATTTTTTTTGTGGGATGTGGGCGTCGCTAACTAGGCCAGCATTTATTACCCATCCCTAATTGCCCTTGACATTAGTGGCTTGCTAGGCCATTTCAGAGGGCATTTTAAAAGTCAACCACATTGCTGTGGGTCTGGAGTCACATGTAGGCCAGACCAGGTATGGAGTGTGTGTGTGGGGGGGGGGGGGGGGGTGGTGTTGTAACCACCTAGACTAACTAGAAGCCCTCTTACAAAGATTACAGTCAGCTGACCTAGTAGTAAAACTTGCAAAAAAGAATTTGCTAAAGCTGAAGTAACTTACTGAGGGCTTGTTGTCAGTCAGGGGCGAGTGCTGCCCAGAGCAGTAAAAGTACAGGCACTGATTGGTTGTGGGGATGGGAAAATCAAACAGGAAATAATGCAATTTTGGGGGATGTGTGGGTTTTACCGCAAGTTTGTCTCAAACTTCAGCACTATAGCCACCCCACTGACAGACTTACTGTAGAAAACAGCAAAGGTAGTGTGGTAGAGAGGTTCCAAACAGCTTTCAAGAGGCTAAAAGCCATCTTAACAAATGAACCAGTGCTCGCATCTCCAAATTTTAATAAACCATTTAAAGTGGCAGTTGATGCTAGTGACCTAGGGGTAGCTGCTTTCATGCTCCAAGATGATAAGTCAGGCATTGAGAGACCCATTGGGTACTTCTGCAAAAAATTAAACTGACACTAAAAGAGATACTCCACTGTGGAAAAGGAAATGCTGGGAATGTTGTTAGCTCTCCAGCACTTTGAGGTCTATGTGCAATGGATACAGGGAGACTATAGTCTATACTGACCATGATCCTTTAACCTTTGCAGAGAAATTCAAAAATCAAAATGCAAGGCTATTTCAATGGAGCTTGCTTTTGCAACCCTACCACTTAAAAATTACCCACATTGCTGGAAAAAACAATGTGATTGCTGACAAGTTGTCCAGAGCCTAACTCGACACAGAATCATCCCAGATGAAAATTAAATCAAGCATAGCTATGGCAGTGTGAGATTGAGAAGTGAGTGTTTGAGGATGAATGGGTGTGTACAGTTTCCTTTTTTTTTTTAAAACCTAAAACCTTATAATGAAATGCTCCTGTTGTCACATTTCATTCCGTGTGGTGTGGAGATGTCATGAACACATGTTATGCCAAATGATTTTTTTAAATTCATAGGTTGGAAACCTGAACTAAACTTTAAAAAGGCAGGAGACAAAGAACTTGAATTAAACTTTTCAAAAGAAAGCAGCTAAAATGGCCACCACAATTTGAATCTAAATACCTCACATACCAAGGTATCGAGGTCGAGCCTGGTTAATCTCTCACCATTACAACAGCTTGCGAATTTTGAATGAGCTACCACCTTACCTGCATTAACAAGACATTCAAAGTCATCTTGGAACATTACACTGGTGGAGACAAACCTCAAAGGGTAAACACAAACAATGAATATACACTGAAACAATGAGACCTGTGAGATTGTAATTTAGACATGATCTAATTAAATTGTAAAAGAGAGAATACACTGGACAATCATGTGACAGTCTCTCCACCTCTGTGAAAACTTGCAGTTTCTTCTTTCCACAACAGACAAGCACCCGAATTTGACCAATGCAGGACCCAAGTGGGGGTCTGTCTCATTCTCTGTCTCTAGGCAACCCTGTAAGTTTTGAACCCTGCCTGCTAGCTGCAAAACATCCACACCTGTCATTGCTGCAGAGACCCCTGGAAGAAAACCATCTGCATCGCTGTCCCCAAGAAAATCCTGAACCAGGTGGCCACTTCTACCAGCCAGAAACTTCAGGACCATGCGTTCATCTGGAAGACAACTGAATTATCAGACTCCATGGACAGTATATTCTTTTATTTGTTCTGGACACTAATCCAACCAATCTACATTCTTCTTCACTCTGTAACCTTTTAGTATGTGTGTGCTTCTTGTGTTTGTTTTGTGCGTGCAAGTTGGAACATACTTTATTATTTTACTTAGATCGGGTTTTGGTTTTAAGTACAATAAACTAACCTCTTTCTTGTTTAAACTCAATAAAACCTGTCTGATTGGTTCCTTTATGATTGCAGCACATAAAAGGGTTAAACACTCACTGAATTGGTAAGTATACCCACCGTTTAAAAGAAATAAACCCTGTTGCGGTCAAACAGGAGGGACAAGAGGGGAGCCTTTCATTTTTTTTTAATTCATTCCTGGGATGTGGGCGTTGCTGGCCAGGTCAGCATTTATTGCCCAGCCCTAATTGCCCTTGAGAAGATGGTGGTGAGCTGCCTTCTTGAACCGCTCCAGGTGGGGTCGGTATGCCTACAGTGCTGGGTTTGGAAGGTGCTGTCTAACGAGGCTTGGTGCGTTGCCGCAGTGCATCTTGTAGATGTACACACTGCTGCCACTGTGCGTCAGTAGTGGAGGGAGTGAATGTTTGTGCATAGGGTGCCAATCAAACAGGCTGCTTTGTCCTGGATGGTGTCGAGCTTCTTGAGTATTGTTGGAGCTGCACCCATCCAGGCAAGTGGAGAGTATTCCATCACACTCCTGACTTGTGCCTTGTAGATGACGGACAGGCTTTGGGGAGTCAGGAAGTGAATTACTCACCACAGGTTTCCCAGCCTCTGACCTGCTCTTGTAGCCACGGTATTTATATGGCTACTCCAGTTCAGTTTCTGGTTAATGGTAACCCCCAGGATGTTGATAGTGGGGGATTCAGCGATCGTAATGCCATTGAATGTTAAAGGGAGATGGTTAGATTCTCTCTTGTTGGAGATGGTCATTGCCTGGCACTTGTGTGGCGCGAATGTTACTTGCCACTTATCAGCCCAAGCTTGGATATTGCTGCATTTCTACACGGACTGCTTCAGTATCTGAGGAGTCACGAATGGTACTGAACAATGTGCCATCATCAGCGAACATCTCCACCTCTGGTTCCAGCATTTCTTGTTTTTATTCCATCTCTGACCTTATGATTGAAGGAAGGTCATTGATGAAGCAGCTGAAGATAATTGGCCCTAGGACACTACCCTGAGGAACTCCTGTAGTGATATCCTGAAGCTGAGATGATTGACCTCCAACAACCACAACCATCTTCCTTTGCACTAGATATGACTCCAACCAGCAGAGTTTTCCCCCTGATTCCCATTGACTCCAGTTTTGCTCAGACTCTGTGATGCCTTGATGTCAAGGGCAGTCACTCTCACATCACCTCTTGAGTTCAGCTCTTTTGTCCATGTTTGGACCAAGGCTGTAATGAGGTCATGACCTGAGTTATTGCTGAGCAAGCGCCACTTGATAGCACCATCAATGACCCCTCCCATCACTTTACTGCTGATTGAGCGTAGACTGATGGGGCAGTAATTAGGGGGATTGGACTTGTCCTGGTTTTTGTGTCCAGGACGTACCTGGGCAACTTTCCACATTGCCAGGTGGATGCCAGTGTTGTAGCTGTATAGGGACAGCTTGGCTAGGGGCGTGGCTAGTTCCAGAGCACAGGTCTTCGGTACTATTGCCAGAGCCCACAGCCTTTGCAGTATCCAGTACCTTCAGTCATTTCTTGATATCACGTGGAGTGAGTTGAATTGGCTGAAGACTGGCATTTGTGATGCTGGGGAGTTCAGGAGGAGGAGAGATGGATCAGCAACTTGGCACTTTTGGCTGAAGATTGTTGCAAATGCTTCAACCTAATTTTTGCATTGATGTGCTGTGTTCCCCCATCATTGAGGATGGGGATATTTGTGGAGCCACCGCCTCCAGTTAATTGTTTAACTGTCCACTACCATTCACAACTAGATGTGGCAGAACTGTAGAGCTCAGATCTGATGCATTGGTTATGGGATCACAAGTAGTCCTGGGCTGTAGCTTCACCACATCAACACCTCATTTTGAGGCATGTCTGTTGCTGCTTCTGGCATGCCCTCCTGCACTCTTCATTGATCCCCCAACTTAATGGTGATGAAAGAGTGGAAGGTATGCCGGGCGATAACGTTACAGATTGTGGCTGAGTAGAATTCTGCGGTTGCCCTACTGTGCCTCAAGGATGCCCAGTTTTGCATTGCTAGGTCTGTTCGAAATATATCCCATTTAGCACGGTGATAGTGCCACACAACAGGATGGAAGGTATCCTCAGTGTGAAGACAGGACTTCGTCTCCACAAGGACTGTGCAGTAATCATTCTTCCCAATCTGTGACAGACAGATTGGTGAGGACTTTGCAGGGTCGACAGGGCTGGGTTTGCTGTTGTTGTTTCCGGTGCCTAGGTTAATGCCAGATGATCTCATTCCTTATTGACTTCATAGCAGTTAGATATAACTGAATGGCTTGTTAAGCCATTTCAGGGTCAACCATATTGCGGTGGGTCTGGAGTCACATGTAGACCAGACCAGGTAAGGATAGCAGATTTCCTTCCCAAAAGATCATTAGTGAACCAGCTAGGTTTTTACAACAATTGAGAATGGTTTCATGGCCATTATTAGACTAGCTTTTTAATTCCAGATTTTTGCTAGTTAAATTCAAATTCTACATTCAGGCATGGTGGGATTTGAAGCCATGCCCCCAGAACAATACCTTGGGCCTCTGTTACAATCAGGGGAGGTGGTGCCAGAGTGGTAATGTCACTGGACCAAAGTGAATATTTGTTGCCCATCTGAAAGGAGTTAATGAATTGCTTTTCAAAAAAGGTGCAATTTGTTCTAAATCCATTCCAGAAAAATGGTCAAGAAATTAAGATATATCAACAACTTTACAAGTGCATAATAAACGACAGCTCAGGGAGATCATTCCAGTTTGATCAAAATGTAAAAAACCAAGCAGCCTAGGAGCATCTCTGGAGGTCCTCTTAATCAGATTTTATAACTGAAAGGTCACCAAATTCTTTGGAGTTCTTTGTTTCCAATTAGTAGGCTGCAGTGTCCCTGTAGCATAAAAGATCAATACTGCAGTGATCCTTGCAGTCAACAGAATCCATAGGGAGAACTTGTACCATTCTCCAGCAATTCAACAGTCACAGGTGGTCAATCTATATAGTCAACAGCACAATTCATTTCAATTCAACTCTATTGAGGTTGCTATAAGTTGTGTTAAACTTGCACAGAACCTTGGTTAGGCCTCTATTCCCATCTCCATCACCTGTGTTTGTACCTGCCTCCACTCATATGCTGTTGAAACCCTCATCCAGGCCTTTGTTACCTGACTATTCCAATACTCACTTGGCTGGCCTACCATCTTTCACCCTTCATAAACTTTAACTTGTCAAAAGCTCAGCGACCCATACCCTAATGAAATTAAGTCCCATTCATCCACCACCCCTCTTCGTGCATACCTCTATGTGGTTTCTGGAATCACAATACCCTAATTTTAAAATTGTTATCCTGATTTTTAAATCCCTCCATATCTCTAATCACCAGTTCAACCACCCTCCGACATCTGCACTCCTCTAATTCAGATCTCTTACGCACCCCCAATTTTAATCACTCTGCTAGTGGTGGTCATGCCTTCAGCTGTCTGGGCCCTAGACTCTGGAATTGCTGCTAAGCATCTCCCTTCTCCTTAAACCCTACTTCTGCTCCTCCTTATGTGGCACTATATAAATGCAAGTAGTTGCTAGCCAACCCTTGGAGTACAGTTCTGATCTACATATTACAAAAAAAAAGGCACTGGAGAAAATACAAGAAAGATTTACAATGGCAATGTTAGAACTGAGAAGTCATTACCAGAAGGAAAGATTAACCAGGCTAGGATTCTTTTCTACAGAAAAAGATAGGAGGTGTGCAACATTTATGAAGGAGTTTATTGGTTACAAAGCCCATAATTGGACTCTTAATAGGGGCCATAAATCTACAATAGTCACTCATAAACTTAAAGAATTCTGGAGAAACTTCTTTACTCAGAGTGGGGAGAATGTGGAACTTGCTACATGGAGTAGTTGAGGCAAGGGGAAGTTGGATAAGTACATAGGGCATAAAGGAATAGAAGGATATCAGACAGAGTTAGATGAAGTAAGTGGAGCAAAATGACCTGTTTCTCTGCTATTGTAATTTACTTGGTAATCACTTAGTTTTTGTTGCTTATTTTAGATTAATTGGGTCACTTGTTCATATTAGTGACACCTTTAAAAAGGGAACCTCTGATGATCCTTGTTAAGTGACTCTAGGGGAAACTTAGTATCACCCTTATTACTCCAGTAAGTGTTGAAAATGTGGAACTTGCTATTATATGGAGTGGCTCAGTAAACAGGGGCAGGGCAAGGCAAAAAGAATGAAAAAAGGTTGGATTGCACGTAAAAGGAAACTAAAAGTCAAATTTTAAATTTTTATATAAAAGTAATTTTGGAACAATTTACCATCTGAAGGAATTAGACTCCATTGCATAAACTATGGTCCATAGCAGTCATTAACGAGCATCACTTTGTACTGTTAATTACCACACAACCTGCTACAGCATGTTTAATGGGCAATTATTGTGCAAATCCAGTCAAAAATAACAGGGGTATTAAGGCTGAGATTTCATTTATGGGTGTAAATTGACTCGCAAGCACTGGAGAATCATAACTCACAGCATATTTCTTAATCCCCTGAATTTGTTAGATGATTTGCACATCAAGAATGTTGTGCATTAGCAGCATGGCACTGTAGTTCCAGCAAGATCTGGTCTGCGAGGCTGTCAAAAAAAAAAACTTAGGAAGTTGTAAGAGCATAGTTATGCAATACATATGTTAGATCATTGTATTCAAGATTTCAAGACACAAGAAAAGATGGAGTATGGTTCAGCAGTTAGTATCTCCGTATTTGAGTGAGCTACTGAACCAGAGGCCCGGATGGGCCACATGTTTGACCCCTAGTTTGCAACAAGTTAGCGGATATAAAAGATGTACTATAATATATATATATATATTTCCCAAAAAAAAGTAGGCAACTTGGATACAATCTCTGACAGAAACCACACCTGCCAAATGGAAACATATCATATGGAACACCATTTGAACATTTACTGGACATTGAACATTGCTCTAGCCATACAGCCAAAAGGACCATAGGCATCTCTCCCCATTAGACACAGTTGGTGATGTATAACTTGAGGGTCATCACTCCTCAAGCGTGGGGCAAGGCGAGGAGGCAGGCCTCCATGAACTACCACAGCCCGTATGGGGATTGAACCCACGCTGTTGACATTTTTCTGCATTTCACACTAACCATCCAGCCAACTGAGTTAACCAACACCCCAGGACATTGAACATAATTGGTTTAAAAAAAGGACCACAGAGTAGTGGCTGAAAACATGGCTGCACATCTGCATTCGGAGACACAGTTGCCTAGAGAGAGACAATGGAAGTGCTCCCTGATTCAATTAGCCATAATGGGTTTTGTCAATAGCGACGATCAAAAGACATTGAGTCATTGTCTGTGTCAGAGCTGGTCACATGACTAACCTGCTCACCAACCTGGGAACTGACTGAATTGTGCATCACAGAAAAGTTGAGACACAGACTACAATTTTGAAGACCAAAGAGAAGTAAGGTCTTTTCTCTCTCATGCAAAGTTCCAAGGACCCATGGAAGTAACTTAAGCCTCAAGACAACAAAGAACAGTACAGCACAGGAACAGGCCATTCGGTCCTCCAAGCCTGCGCCAAAAAGACAGAAGCCTTCTGGTACCAGTGAAACAGGTTTGAAAGCGTGCACTGGACCCCAACGAGAACTGCAAAGACTTAACTGTAAAACTAAAAAAAGTAACCGAATTCCATCTACTACTTCAAACCTTTCCCCTTTAATTCTTTCTCCTCTTCGGTATCTGCGTGTGTTCATCATGTATGCATGCTAGTGTGGTTGCGTCACATATTTTTATTAGTTTTAACAGTTAGAATTTTAAGGTCAATAAACAAAATTTTAAAAATCGGATAAAACCTGTCTGATTCCTTTACAATTACAGTGAGCAAGGACTCACCGAGGTGAAGCTAAAAACACAAAAGTTAAACCCTGTTACGGCCAAACCAGGAAAAGGGCAAGAGGGAAGCCAGAGACCTCTTCCTCACCTGGTCGTAGCAGCAAGAAAGAAAATATATACATGACAACTTTATTCAGTAACAGAAAAATAGGATCCTGAAAGTTTTTAAAAATCCTACATTCACTAATCATAAGGCATCAGGTTCAATATGAAAGCATCATTATACAGAGTTTCATAATCTGGTTCAATAGCTTCTGTCACTGTCTGTCGCAGATCACTCAGTGTAGAAACAGAGGGTGCACCTCCTGCATTCAGAATCTTTTCAAAGAAACTGCTCCATAACTCCATGTACAGCAATTCCATTCTGCAAGAATACAAAAGACTCCATTTATATAGCACCTTTCAGAGTTTCAGGAAATCCTAAAGTACTTTTCAGCCAGTGAGGTATTTTAGAAGTGTAGTTACTGTTGTAATGTAGGGAAATTTGGGAGTCAATGAATCACCAGATAAATCGGTTTCAGTGATAGTTGAGAGATACCAGGACACCAAGAGGAATTCCCTTACTCTTGAAATATTGCTGTGGGACTTGCATCCAACCAAAGGGCAGACAGGGCTTCAGGTTAGCATTCTATCTGAAAGACAGCATTTCAGACAATGCAGTACTCCCTTCCATTTTGCACTGGAATGCCAGACTGGATTAGGGTTTGAATCCACAACCTCCTGACTCAGAGGTGAGAGCACTACTCACCGAGTCAAGGACAACACATTGCATTAAAACATTGTTAGGAGCAGAGCATGATCTTAAATGCAAATTACATCCACGTGCCAAACTAAAATGGAGTAACTGAAAAACAGGCATAAGTTGAATTCAGTTAAAGCACCAGGGAGGAATGCCACAGGATAAAGTTTCAATTCCCCAGTACATGGAGTTCCTGGTCTCTTGTGCTATATGGGTGGCAAAGGTAGGTATGGCACTCCTGCATTGGCCAAGTAGTCACCAAGCTTCTTGTACACCCAGTTCAAGAACAGTTGCATTGACATATCTGGGATCAGGCCACATACTCTAATCTCTCTGGTCACTTGAACCAGTATGGCAGAAGTGAAATAGGAAGTTCTGGTGATGTGGGGGTGGAAAAGAGGGCATACAAAAAAAAACAACCTGAAAAGGGGAGAAAAGTTCAGAGGCTCATGCTTAGCACAGGTCATTTGGTGGGCAAGGGGAATGAGTGGCATATTCATGTAGCGATGGATTTTACTCACATTTTTTGGAGAGCTGTGGAACAGCAACTAAACACTTCCACAAAAGCAGGAGATGAGTGGAGCCTCATCTTCTAGCATCTGGCTCAAAAGATGCATTGCTAGACAGGAAAGCCAGTTCACTCCCAGTGGTGAATGGGTAAATGGCATGATTCTCAACAACAGAAAATCAAGAAAGATATGGGTGGGTGGTGCAATGTGCTGGGAGCAAGATGTCCATTCCATTTTAAACAAGAGCTGCTCAAGCAATTTACAGATCACTGCATTATCAATGGTGCAGACACAACTCATTTAGGAACACAAAACGAGGTTCATTGATTTTATATTTTAGAAAATGCAGCACCAACATTGCACAATACGAAATAAAAGGAACGCCGTTAAAAATACCTGTAGGATGTGGGATTGAGTATCCACAGTGAACCCTCCTTGCAGACGTCTATATGCCCTCCAAACAGCAGGAAATGCACAGTGTTTGCAATCCCAAGGAGATCAACCTATAACAGCCAGTGATGAGGGTTAAAGTTAGAGCTTGCACCCCAACTTGTTAGCTGTAAACAGTGGCTTGGCTTGTGCACAAACTGCATGATTTCTACTTTAAATCTTCCTCACAAGGAAGCTGCAAAAGGTAAGGTTTTTAGTAAATACATTTTCCTGGTTAATAAAGATGTTAATCTTAATTCACCAAACCCATTTCTTACTGATACATTCTTAGTCTTGTGTTGTTGTTTCACTCAGGTAGCTTATCCAAGAGACTAGTTCTTCACTTGAACTGGGACAGCTAGCATCAACAAGTTATTCAAATTATAGAGGGCTTAACAGCCAAGTCTCATTCAGTTCAAAAACATGTACATTCACTTTCTAGTTGGAGTCATGGAATACAAACAGGAATGGGAATAATGTCTGCTTTTACTGCATTCCCTAACCGTATTGTCCAGTAGAAATTGCCGACTGGTCACAGGCCTGGCTACAGAAACACTATTTTAGCCATATGTACTAATCTCAATAGAAAATGGGACAAATGTAACTCATGACCTTGCCTCTTACAATAGTGAGCACACTTAAATAGGACATACTGCGGTCTTGAAAGGCGCTAGATAAATACAAGTCTTTCGTCCTATCTCTGTAATCTCCTCCAACATTAGAATTTTCTCCAGAATTCTGCAATCTTCTGACCACCTGTACCTTTCCCACCTCACCATTTGCAGCTTTGCCATCTGCTTCCTAGGCCCATACTCTGGAAGTTCCTGCTTCAGACCCTCTTCCTGTCCCTCTTTAAAACCTTCTTTAAAATCCATCCCTTTGACCAAACCTCTCAGCTTGTAATCTCTCCTTGGTTCAGTTTGAGTTTCTTCCTTACTTATGCAATAGTGATAGGGATTCTTTAGTTAGGGAAACAGGTGTTTCTGCGTCTGCAGATGTGAATCCAGGATAGTATGTTGCCTCATTGGTACCAGTGTCAAGGATATCACGGAGTGGCTACAGAGCACTGAGGGGGGAGGGTGAACAGCCAGTGGTCATGATTCATGTCAGTACCAACAACATAGATTTAAAAAAAGGGATGAGGTCCTTCAGGCAGAATTTAGGGAGCTAGGAAAGAAAATAGCAAACAGGACCTCAGGTAGTAAGCTCTGGTGCCATGCATTAGTGAATATAGAAATAGAAGGATAGAGCAGATGAATGCGTGGCTGGAGAAATGCTGCATGAGGAAGGGCTTTAGATTCCTGGGACATTGTGACTGATTCTGGGAGGAGATGGGACCTGTACAGGTCAAACAGGTTGCACCTGTAAAACATGGGGACTAATGTCCTTGTGGGGCAGTTTGCTAATGTTATTGGGGAGGGTTTAAACTAACTTAGCAGGGGTGTAGAAACCAGGAGGTAATATTCGAGAGGAAAACCAAGGTGCACCAAGAGAATTGGGAAAGGCAGATGGAATTGGAGTAGGAAATAGAATGTTGTTCCCTTGTTCAAGAAAGGGAATAGGGAGAACCCTGGGAATTATAGACCAGTCAATCTTACGTCGGTAGTGGGCAAATTATTGGAGAGGATTCTGAGAGACAGGATTTATGATTATTTGGAAAAGCATGGTTTGATTAGAGACAGTCAGCATGGCTTTGAGAGGGGCAGGTCATGCCTCACAAGCCTTATTGAATTCTTTGAAGATGTGACAAAACACATTGATGAAGGAAGAGCAGTGGATGTGGTGTACATGGATTTTAGCAAGGTGTTTGATAAGGTTCCCCATGGTAGGCTTATTCAGAAAGTAAGGAGGCATAGGATTCAGGGAAAGTTGGCTGTCTGGATACAAAATTGGCTGGCCCAAAGAAGTCAGAGGGTGCTAGTAGATGGTAAGTATTCAGCATGGAGCTCGGTGACCAGTGGTGTTCCACAAGGATCTGTTCTGGGACCTCTGTTCTTTGTGATTTTTATAAATGACTTGGATGAGGAAGTGGAAGGCTGGGTTAGCAAGTTTGCTGATGACACAAAGGTTGCTGGAGTTGTGGATAGTGTGGAAGGCTGTTGTAGGTTGCAACGGGACATTGACAGGATGCAGAGCTGGGCTGAGAAGTGGCAGATGGAGTTCAACCTGGAAAAGTGTGAAGTGATTCATTTTGGAAGGTTGAATTTTAATGCGGAATACAGGCTTAAAGACAGGATTCTTGGTAGTGTGGAGAAACAGAGGGATCCTGGGGTCCATGTCCATAGATCGCTTAAAGTTGCCACCCAAGTTGATAGGGTTGTTAAGAAGGCGTATGGTGTGTTGGCTTTCATTAACAGGGGGATTGAGTTTAAGAGCTGAGAGGTTATGCTGCAGCTCTACAAGGCCCTGGTTCGACCACACTTGGAATATTGTGTTCAGTTCTGGTCGCCTCATTATAGGAAGGATGTGGAAGCTTTATAGAGAGGGTGCAGAGGAGACTTACCAGGATGCTGCCTGGACTGGAGGGCATGTCCTACGAAGAAAGATTGAGGGAGCTAGGGCTTTTCTCATTGGAGCGAAGAAGGATGAGAGGTGACTTGATAGAGGGGTACAAGATGATGAGAGGCATAGATAGAGTGGATAGCCAGAAACTTTCTCCCAGGGCGGAAAGGGCCATCACCAGGGGGCATAAATTTAAGGTGATTGGAGGAAGGTTTCGGGGAGATGTCAGAGGTCGGTTCTTTACACAGAGTGGTGGGTGCGTGGAATGTGCTGCCAGCAGTGGTAGTAGAAGCAGATACATTAGGGGCATTTAAGCGACTCTTGGATAGGTACATGGATGATAGTAGAATGAAGGGTAGGTAGTTAGTTTGATCTTAGAGTAGGTTAAAGGTTCAGCACAACATTGTGGGCTGAAGGGCCTGTACAGTGCTGTACTGTTCTATGTTCTATGTAAAATACTCAGACTCACAATCCAGGTAAATATATTTCTTAAATATTCAGCAACATTCAGTAACCAAGGAAGTAAAGCAGCTACAATGATAAAAAAAAGCACTTTAACCTTTCTATGCATTTGTTGCTAATTAAGACAAATCAGTGTAATGTTCATATGACAGTGTGCGAATAGAAGTGTTGAAATCCCCTGCCCAATGGTGGTCTCTAGCGCTTGTGTTTTATTTACTAATTAGAAATGCAATTAGCTATATTTGAAGTCTCAATGTGCAGTGGCTAATACTGGTCTAGCACAGGACCACAGAAGTCATCATCTCACTGTTCCATTTTTGGTTCGAGTCCATGGTGAACAAGCTTAGAGTCACAGAGAGATACAGCACTGAAACAGGCCCTTTGGCCCACCAAGTCGATACCGACCATCAACCACCCATTTATACTAATTCTACTTCAATCCCATATCCCCATCTACATCCCCACCTTCCTTCAATTCTCCTACCACCTACCTACACTAGGGGCAATTTTTACAATGGCCAATTTACCTATCAGCCTGCAAGTCTTTGACTGTGAGGAAACCAGAGCACCTGGCGGAAATCCACGCGGTCACAGGGAGAGCTTGCAAACTCTGCACAGGTAGTACCCAGAACCGAACCCAGGTCGTTGGAGCTGTGAGGCTGCGGTGCTAACCACTGTGCCACAGTTAACTTTAATTAAGTGCCAACTGTATTTTAAACCAACTTACAATTAAATGGTCAATAAACATTTAAGGGTCAAGAAGAGTTCCATGCATTTCAACAATAAAGGCTGCAAGCCTTAGACTCATTCCCAAGATGGTCACTTAGACAGTTTATCCTCAAAATGCATATTTAAGTCACACTTGGATAAGAAATAGCTGTTCTTCCCCCCCCCACCCGTGCTGTACATCATTGCTGGATAATTAATTCAGCCAGATCAAACAGCAAGACGCAATAAGCTACTTGTGTTAAACCCTTGAAGCATAATCAAGGTTAAGCAATGTAAAAATTTAAATTCCACTCCTGTAAAGATATGACTCAACCACTTGTGTATCAGAATATACTATGCTCACACTTTGAACTGTGTTGGTCAGTGAAACATACACTGGGAACTGTTCACATCAGAATTTTTTTTTTAAACAATTCATTTATCATGTGATGTGGATGTTGCTGGCAAGGCCAGCATTTAATTGCCCATCCCTAAATGGACCTCAAGGTGGTTGTGATGGTGAGTTGCCACCTTGAACCACCACAGTCCACATGGTGAAGGTACTCCCACAGTGCAGTTCGGAAAATGTAGTTTCTGTTGTAGCATAGAAAACACTGCAGCCAATGAGTGTACAGCAAGGTCTCAAATAGCAATGCAATAAATCAGTATTTTCTCCTTTCCAAGTGACCATTCTAAACCATTGCTACTGCAATTGTTTTATGGGTTAATGCTCCATTGGGGTGATATTTATCTGTGCAGACCAAAACGACCCTGGTTCAATCTCCCCATTAGTTGACTGCAGTGGTGGGAAGCATGCATGCCTCTGGTGAGAAGGGGAAATGCAGAAAAAGGGAGAAAAGTAGCCCATAATCTCTACTAGAAGTTATATTTCAAGGCAGGGACAGCCTGGTCTTCCAAGGTTGAATAACCAGATGCTCGTTGTAGCTGTAATTAGTCAGCTTGCCTAGAGAAATGGAGGAGCTGCTAGTGAAGTGTAGCTATAAACCAATGTGTCATAATCAGATGTAAAGATTGGGGTGTTGGGAAGAAAAAAAAAAAAAAGAGAAATTGAGAATTGTTTAGAGGAGAGCAGTGAGTAAGGGCCAACTCCCCATCAGGATAAACATGCACTGTAAAATCTACAGAGCGTGGTGAAGAGTACCATTGCTGCATGCAGGTCAGCTCCAGTCAATGTTAATTTGCAGTGGCACAACAGGAATAGTTTTGTATTAGTGTGGATTTAGGTTAGTTTCCTATTGCCTGCTTACCTGGTAGGCACTACTGCACTCCAACAGGAGCTCCTTATTGGGTAGTGAATGCATTACAAGAAAATCTGTAAACTTGGCAACAATGGACTGCAGCGTCAGGTCCAAGCTGTGAGTGAAGTCCATGAGCTTCACTAAACTGTCACTGTTGGGGTACATGGAGACACGATCATAAAACCTAGGGAGGAAGGAAGAATAGTCAGGTTAAACAGACCAGTCTTTTAGGAAAAAACTCAACTGTGTTCATTTAGAAAAAGGGAGGTGGCAGGAAATTTTGGTCATTATATTCAGGCTTGTTGCTCTTAAACCATTCTGGTTTACAACAAACCCACAACTTTTTTATTTTTTATAATTCATTCATGGGATTGGGGTGTCGCTGGCTAGGTCAGCATCCCCAATTGCCCTTGAAAAAGGTGGTGGTAAGCTGCCTTCTTGAACTGCTGCAGTCCACGTGAGGTAGGTACACCCACAGCGCTGTTAGGTAAGAGAGTTCCAGGATTTTGTCCCAGCGACAATGAAGGAACGACAATATAGTTCCAAGTCAGGATGGTGTGTGACTTGGAAGGGAGCTTGCAGGTGGTGGTGTTCCCATGCATTTGCTGCTCTTGTCCTTCTAGGTGGTAGAGGTTGCGGGTTTGGAAGGTGCTGTCCAAGGAGCCCCAGTGCGTTGCTGCAGTGCATCTTGCAAATGGTACACACTGCTGCCACTATGCAAACAGTGGAGGGGGTGCCAATCAAGCAGGATGGTGTCGAGCTTCTTGTGTTGTTGGAGCTGCACCCATCCGGGCAAGTGGAGAGTATTCCATCACACTCCTGACTTGTGCCTTGTAGATGGTGGACAGGCTTTGGGGAGTCAGGGGGTGAGTTAGTCGCTGCAGGATTCCCAGCCTGACCTGCTCTTGTAGCCACTGTATTTATATGGCTACTCCAGGTCAGTTTCTGGTTAATGGTAACCCCCAGGATGTTGATAGTGGGGGAATTCAGCGATCATAATGCCATTGAATGTCAAGGGGAGATGGTTAGATTCACTCTTGTTGGAGATGGTCATTGCCTGGCACTTGTGTGGTGCGAATGTTACTTGCCATTTATTAGCCCAAGCTTGGATATTGTCCAGGTATTGCTACACTGACTGCTTCAGTATCTGAGGAGTCGCGAATGGTACTGAACATTGCGTTATCAGCAAACATCCCCATCTTATAATTGAAGGACGGTCATTAATGAAGCAGCTGAAGAAGGTTGGGCCTAGGACACTGCCCTGAGGAACTCCTGCAGTGATGTCCTGGAACAGAGATGATTGACTTCCAACAACCACAACCATAACCATCTGCCTTTGCGCTAGGTATGACTCCAACCAGTGCATTTCACTGGTAATCAGGAATTTGGTACAAGTTACTCTGCTGCTGTACAAATTCATGTTTTCTTTCCTCTGAATGCACAACTCTCAGCAATGTCCAACAGGTGGGACGAGTTCCTTTCATCTGATCGGTCCTTCCCAAACCAAAAGCACAAGCTAGTCTCAACCACAGCTATCTTCCCACAAGCTGAAAGGAACTGTAGCCAAAACTGACTTTGCTGTTTACTTAATAGGAAACAGCAGCAAGCATGGATGTACTGGTTAGCAAAGTTGGGAACTTGCCAAGGATGGTTCAGGTTTATTGCCATTTTATACTGGAATTTGCAACATGGCACTGAAAATCTAAATAGCATTTTATCGACCACTGCATATAATTCTCTGGAATTGAAGGTTGCCAAGGCTCAAATATAAAAGACAGTTGATAGTTGCTGGAAGGACATGGGTTCAAGGCCGACTTCAGAGACTGGAGCACAAAAATCTACACTGATACTCCTAGTGTAGTACTCAGGGAATGCTGCACTCAAGAGGTGCCATCTTTTGAATGTTTTTTTAAAAAAATGTCCCACAGTCTCAGTCTGCCCAGTCAGGTGAACGTAAAAGGTTCCACAGCACTACTTAGAGACTAGAGTTCTCCTTGGTGTCCTGGACAATATTTATCCCTACATCATAAAATAAAAGGTAATTTATCATGTTGCTGTGCCATGCAAATGCAATTTTCTTTTTACTAGGGTTCGGTCTTTCTACCAGTGAATGCCAGGTTAGTCTTGGCTTCTGCCAGAATCTCAAAACATTTCTTTCATTATAAAGATATGTAGAGAAAGGAATAAGTGGCTACCTTTATTGCTTGGCTGCAAATTATTTATAGCCTCAAATCTGTGGCTGACTGATCATTTCAGGATTGGGTAGGTATAGACTTTGTATAGTCTGAGGGAGGAATCCATCACTAAATTCCTGAAAAGTGAGCTCCTGGCCCAATCCATCATAAAAATTATCCCAAGCACATGCAAGAAGAAAGGCATTACTCGGCTACAAACCTTTGTTAAAAAAGTGAAACTGACCTGTCACCCAGAAAGACTGTTTCAGGTGCTATACCCCCATGAACAATTTCAGCTGTGTGCATCAGTTCCACTAGGGTCAGTAAGTCAAGAGCCAGAAACACAACCAGTGCTTCTGGCACAGACTCCCAAATCTGAGACAGACCCTACACAAAAGGAAAACAATGATAACCAGTTATTAGGAGTGCATATAGATGGTTTGGTCCCAATTATTATAGATCGAACTTCATTTTCAAACACATTTTCCAGTGAGTCAAGTAAAAGGATCAAATAAAAATTCTATAATTTGTACAAAAGGAAAAATACTAGCAACTTCAATGTTTAATATTGTGCATTTTGAAAACAAACCCTCCAAAATGCTGACTGGTAATAAACCATGTCATGACATTCACACACCTCCAATGTGGAATTATAATTAATGTAACGCATATAAAATACAGTCAGGAAACTTTAGAAGTTTATATTCTTATCTCTCCTTGCTCAAAAGAATGGCAGATTAAGCTGGGATATGGTTCTACAGCTCTGGCAGCCCTCTGGTTCCTTATCCAAATAGCCATTTTTCAAACATGAGCTGATTAGGTGTCAGCAAGCTAACTAAGTAGCACAAGAGTGCTCAGTTCCACACAACCTTCTAGTAAGGGAGTCACCAGATAATGTTTGGAAGTGGGAACCAGACTGACTTTTCGCCCTTCCTGCGTAGGACATAATTATAGCAGCCTCACTCTGCACTGATCAGGGATCAAGCAGGAAATCTTCCTCTTCTATCTCACTCCGTACCACACTAGGAAGTGCATTTATCCATCAAGTCATTAACCGAAGTTACCAGATTAATGTTTTTCAACAACTACTCATTAGGACCAGTCCACTGGCTGGGGTAATGTATTAGCATGCATTGAGGATTGATTAACACTCAGAAGACAATGAGTCGGGATTAATGGATCTTTTTCAGGTTGGGATGACGTAACTGGTGGAGTGCCGCATGGATCAGTCCTAGGGCCTCAATTATTTACTATCTATATTAATAACTTGGAGGGGGCAGAGTACAATATATCCAAATTTGCTGACGATACAAAAATAAGTGCATGTTGTGATCAGCACATAAGGAATGTGCAACAGGATATAGTTGAGCGAGTGGGCAAAAATTTGGCAGATGGAGTTTAATGTCGGAAAGAGAGGTCATGCACTTTGGTAGGAAGCATCAAAAAGGTAGATTATTTAAATGGAGAGGGACTCCAAAAAAAAAAAAGTGCAGCATGGAGGGACCTGGGTGTTCTTGTGCATGAAAGAAAGTTAGCATGCAGGTACAGCAAGTAATTAAGGCCTTTATTGCTCGGGAGTTGGAGTTTAAAAATAGGGAAATTTGGTTATAACTACAGGGTGTTGGCGAGGCCGTACCTGGAGTACCATGTACGGTTTTGGTCCCCGTATTTAAGAAAGGATATACTGGCATTGGAGGCAGTTCAAAAGAAATTCACTAGGCTGATTACTGGGATGAAGGGGTTGACTCATCAAGAACGGCTAAACAGGTTAGGCTTTTATGCATTAGAGTTCAGAAGAATGAGGGGTGATCTTATTGAAACATACAAGATTCTGAGGGGGTTTGACAGGGTAGATGTTGAGAAGATGCTTCCACTAGTGGGGGAATCTCAAACTAGGGGACATAGTTACAGAATAAGGGGACACTCATTTAAAATGGAGATGCGAAGGAATTTGTTCTCTCAGAGGGTAGTGAATGTCTGGAATTCTCTACCCTAGAGTGTTGTGGAGGCTAGATCACTGAAAGTATTTAAAGAGGAGGTAGATTGATTTTTGAAATCTTGGAGAGTTGAGGGCTATGAGGAGCTAGCATGAAAGAAGAGTTGAGGTCTGGGGCAGATCAGCCATGATCTTATTGAATGGCAGGGCAGGCTTGAAAGGCCAAATGGCCTACTCCTGCTCTTATTTCTTATGCCTCAGTTGCCAAGAGATGTGTGTGAGCCAGCTCACATCCTTCACTAATCCTCCCATAAAAGCACACAGCCCTTGATGGCGAGTGGGATGGAAAATAACTACCGGAAGCAGCCAGCATGAGATTCAGCAAGTTACACCACCAATGTAAAGGATTCTGTTGTGTTCTCTCTATGAAAATTTTCAGATCTCACCTGTAGAGTTTCACAGTTCTTGCCCTGATCCACTGTCACACATCCATTCTCAAACAGGTAGCAGCTGTGATTCTGGCTGAAGTAATTAGTGAACTTGGAGCCAAGCCGCATCTTTAGCTGCTGATTAATGTAGAAGTCCCATGGCACAGTGTATGAATACACCTGTTGGAGGGAAAAATGCTCAGATGTCAATGCATACTTAAATGTTACATGCACTTCAAGTGGAGCAGCCTTCAAAAGCACCAGTACTAGCAGTCTCCAAATCTCTGCTGCCCATATCCTAACTTACTCCATTCACCAATCAGCCCTGTGACACACAGACCTTCATTGGCTCCTGGGCTGGCAATGACTCAAATTTTAAAATTCCATCCTGGTGTTCAATCCCTCCATGGCCTCGCCCCACCTTATCTTTAACCTCCTCCAGCCTGATAACCAACACCTTTGACCACCAATCCATTAGGCAGTGGTTTGCACGGAATGTCCTCAAGGCCCTACGGGAAAAGGAGATGGTGGACCCTGTTGGATGGTTCCCCAAGCAGACTGCCAAAGTCATTTGGCAGAATGCCTCATCACTAGAACTTTCAAACAAGCATCAAGACGTAGCTTGGCTGGCGGTGAGAAGGGCCCTCCCAGTCAGATCCTTCCTGCAAGCCCGGAGGCTCGGCCCCTCCACATGCTGCCCTCGAGGTGGCTGCGGTGGGGAAGAGACAGTTGCCAACTCCTTCTGGAATATGTCTTTGTAAGGCAGGTGTGGAAAGAGATGCAGAGGTTTTTGTTGAGGTTCATCCCAAGCAGCTCTGTAACACAAGAGTCTGTGCTCTACAGGCTGTTTCCAGGGACGCACACCAAGATAAGCATCAACTGCTGCTGGAGAATCATCATTTCGGTGAAAGACACCCTTTGATCGGCCCAAAACGTGTTGGTCTTCCAGCGCAAAGAGTTGTCAACGACAGTGTTGCAGACTGGCACATTCCAAGGTCCAGGACTATGTGCTGAGGAACACATTAAAGTTTGGGGCATGTGCTGCAAAGGCTCAAATGGGGAAAGACCACTGTACAAGGTCCTCCCACCAAAGTGAACTGAGGGGTTGGACCCAGGGGACACCCCTCGGGCTGTATAGACCAAATATGAGTTTGCTGTAAAATATACTGGCATGTAAAATGGAATGGAAGGGTTGAGGCAACTCACTCCTGTATCGAAGAAAATGGATTTCTTTTGCACTTTTTGGACTGTCAACTTGGTGCTGTTTTGAATGGGTTTGGAATTTTTATACAGATTTTAATAAAGTATATTTTTGGGGAAAAAAATTAGGGGGTTGGGTAACAAATACTAGCCTTGCCAGAAACACTCCTATCCCATAAAAGAAAAAACCATTCCATCTTAAACACTGATTGACAGGATACCCACCTTTATTAAAGCTTTGGACAGACTCAAGCTTTGATTGGTTCCGTAGAATACACGGTACTTTTCACGTACTGCTGCTTGTTTGACGTTAAAGGTTTGCGAGCCTGTAGAAAAAAAAACATGCATTTATATAGCACCTTTCACAACCTCAAGACATCCCTAAGTGTTTTACAACCAATTAAGTACAGTCAGTTATAAATGTAGGCAACACAGCTACCAATCTGTATACAATGTCCCACCATCAGCATTGAGATACATAACCAGATAAATTGGTTTGAGGTGTTATTAGCCAGGACTCCAGGGAAAACTCCCCTGGCTCTTTGAAATAATGCCAGTGATCTTTTAATGCACCTAGGACACAGATGAAGCCTTGGTTTAACATGTCATCTGAAAGAAAACGCCTCTGACAATGCGGCACTCAACACTGGAGTGTCAGTCTAGATTATGCACTCAAGTTTCTAGATGGAGACTTGAACCCATGACCTTTTGACTCAGGTGAGTGCTACCAAGTGAGCCACAGCAAACAGAAAAAAAAAGTGAAGCAAAGATTGTAAATTGAGCTACATTGATTCAGCAGTACTACAAAGACCTTTCCTATAAAAACGCTTTGACAGCTGGCCAAAAATCCCATTATAAAAAGGAGAGACATGTTGCAGCAGCATCAGAGACAGTTTCTGGATAATTGAGGTAGCTTATGCTCCCATTTCTCATATTTCAATACGAATTTAAAAATATCATTAACATATTATAGGGAAAGGAAGGCAACATCTTTGAGTAGGGACATTTCCATTGAACATGACCAAAAAAAAATCCTTTTCTAAAAAAAAAAAGAGAACCATTAGATGGATGGCTAATATGCAAGAAATGCGTTCTGTATGAAAACATTAGAGATAAATTTTAGATCTTGAAGATGGGACAGCCTGGCTCAATTTTCATGCAATCAATAGAATCAGAGGTCATTTACAGCATAGGAGGCAGCCATTCGGCCCCATCTAGTCCATGCCCAGCTCTCCATGGAGCTGTCCAGTCAGTCCCACTCCCCTGCTCAATCTTCGTAACCCTGCAAGTTTATTTCCTTCAAGTGGCCATCCAATTTCCCTTTGAAATCATTGTGTCTGCTTCCACCACTCTTGTAAGCAGTGAGCTCCAGGTCATTACCAACCACTGCGTAAAAAAAAATAAAAAATTGCTTTCTCACCTTCCCCTCTGCAATTCCTGCCAAAAATCTTCAATTTGCATCCTAGTCCTTGTACCATTAGTTAATGGGAACAGTTTTTCCTGGTCTAACTTATCTAAGCCTGTCACAATCTTGTTCACCTCTAGTAAATCTCTCCTCAACCTACTTTGTTTTCAAGAACCACAGCTTTTCCAACCTAACCTTGCAACTAAAACCTCCATCCCTGGATCTATTCTGGTAAATCTCCTCTGCACCCTCTCAAGGACCCCCACATCCTTCCTAAAGTGTGGTGACCAGAACTAGACATTACTCCAGTTGGGGCCTAACCAGAGCTTTATAAAGGTTCGGAATGACTTCCCTGCTTTTGTACTCAATGCCTCTATTTATGAAGCCCAAGATCACATATGCTTTACTAAGCAATCTCTCAATAGATCTTGCCACCTTCAAAGATGGATGCACATGCACCCCTAGGTCCCTCTGTTCCTGCACACTCTTTAGAACTGTGCCATTAAGTATATGTTGCCTTTCCCTGTTCCTTCTGCCAAAATAAATCACCTCACACTGATTAGCGTTAAACTCCATCTGCCAACTGTCTGCCCATCGCGCTAGCCTGCGTCCTGTTACAGGCAACTCACTGTTTGCCACACTTCCAAGTTTATCATCAGCACATTGAGATTCTACTCTGTATTCCAAGATACAAGCCATTTATATATAGAAAAAAAAACAATGGGCTCAGCACTGACCCTTGGGGAACACCACTATCTACCATCCTCCAGTCTGAAAACAGCCATTTACTGCAACTCACTGTTAACGCCACTAATTATACAAAACAGGCTGGAGTCAAAAGCATTTTTATGACTTCCTGCATTAAAAAAGGAGCATAAAATTTGTTTTAGTTGCATGGAGTACTACCCGACCCAGTGCAAAGAGTCTGGGTTGTAGCACTGTCAATGCACAAGTAGCAGTCTCAGAGCACTGCAAGAACTGAATGTCTACTTTTAAGACTTATCACACAAAAGTATCTTTGCTATTTAATAGGATAATTACTAATTGCTCTAAATAATTATATTAAAAAAACTACAAGCAATTGCTTGTCCAGACAAGTCACCAACAGGTATTAGGCATCCAGTGATTTTACAGTACATGAGTAGCCCTTTAATGAGAATATAGGTCTCAGTTCAACTGTTCGTAGAAGGAATGAAGTCTGACTGAAAATAGGGGGGGAAAAAATGCCACGTATATTATTCATACTACACAATGAGAGAATATGTAAATCTAATAAAATGGTGTCCGAACTAAAACAAAAAAAGTTTTTGAACTAGTATATGCTGTAGGTATTCAGTTTCATAAACTGAATGGCGAACATTGAAATGAATAGAAAAAAAGGTGTCCATGGTGTGACATGCAACACAAATGCAGTTTCAAAGTACTGTAATAGTATGTTTTAGCCCATGGGGTTAAAAGGGACAGTGGCTGCGTGCATAAGATGTTGGCTAAAGGACAGTGATGAATGGTTGTTTCAGATAGGAGAGAAGCATGTTTAGTATTAAAACCATTTTGGGGAGCACGAGAGCAAGTGCGGGGTGGCTCCTACATCGAGACAGAGGCACACTGGGCTTGGATAGAGAGAGAGAGTATAATTTGAAAGTTTGCAGATGATACAAAACTTGGAAGTGTAGTAAACAATGAGGATAGTAAAAGACTTCAGGTCAGTAAAGACTGGGGGAACACATGGAAAATGAAATTTAATGCAGAGAAGTGTGAAATAATACAATTTGGTAGGAAGAACAAGGAGAGGCAATATTAAATGATACAATTTCAAAGCAGGAACAGAGACCGGGGGCATACATGCACACATCTTTGAAGGTGGCAGGACAAGTTAAGGATGTTGCTAAAAAAGCATATGGAATCCTTGGCTTTATAAATAAATAAATACATAGAGGCATAGAATATAGAAGCAAGGAAGTTATACTAAACCTTTTTTTATAGAATCACAGGTTAGGCCCAACTGGAGTTTAGTGGCCAGCATTAAAGAATGTAAAGGCCTTGGAGAGGATGCACAGGACATTTACTAGAAATTATACTAGGAGATGCAAGAAATCAGTTTTGTGGAGAGGCTATACAAATGGGATGGTTCTCCTTAAAGCAGAAATTGGATAGGAGTTCTAATTCATGAAGGGTTTTGATAAGAGTAAATAAACTGTTTCCAGTGGCAGAAGGGGTTGTAACCAGAAGACAGATTAAAAAAGGTAATGACAAATAGAACTAGCTTCAACATGAAGGACTTAAGTTAAAGTGGACTGCCTGAAAAAAAGGGTGGCAGACGCAGATTCAATAGAGAATTGAATACATACTTGAGAAAAAAAAAGATATAGGACTATATAGGGAAAGAGATCAAATGAAACTAATTGGATAGCACGCTCAAAGAACTAGTACATAAACAATGGACTGAATGGCTGCTTCCTGCACTGCATGATTCTATGACTTTTGGATCCAGGAATTGTCCCTATAGTTTTTCTTTTGCCTAAGAGTTGGATAAGGATTTAATCATATCGAAACACATTCTTTGTTAACTTCCAGTGCTGATCTCAGGTAGGTCAGGTCAGGCCACACCACTTGAACCAGAGGTACACAAGCTTGATGGCTGTCTACAGACATTTGCCAAGTTTTAGAATAATGATACCAAACTGGTATGGTGTTGCTCTCCTGCATTTAGATGCAACTGGTTGTCTCCCAGTTCCTGCAAGCAATAGGACTGGAAAATGTAGACCAAGCACATCTCTATTTCCAATTCAAACTCCTGAAGATGATCCAAAAGGATACTGCCAAATCCTTCATGTTCACAAGGGAATGATGTGATTGCTGTGCAGTTCACAAACATTGAGCTGGTCCAGTACAACTACTTAAAAGTAGATTTTTGAGTGTATGTAGAAGTCTAGATCTACACTTTGCAAATGCTGAAACTGGACATACACCTGGACTGGTATTGGAAATTACTCTGGTGCTGAAAACCTCATCCATGCTTTTGCTTACCTCCAGACTATGATTCCAATGCTCTCTTGTCCAGCCTCCCATCTTCCAGACTCCAAAAACTTACTCACCTAAAACTCTGCCTGTAACCACATCAAATTCTGATCATGCTTACAGTCGCCAACCTACATTAGCTCTTGGTCCATCCCCTTGGTTTCAATTTTCATCCTAGTGTTCAAATTTCTTCATGACTTCACCCCACATCCCTATAACCCTCCAAGAACTCAGCATTCCAATTCTGGTCTCTTGTGCATCTTCTACTTCCTTTGTCCCACCATTAGCAGATGAGAGTTACATTGTCTAGCTCCAAATCCTAGAATTCCCTACCTAAACCGCTCTGCCTCTCTCCATTCCCCCACCCCCTCCATTAGGACACTGATTAAAATCTGCCTCTTAGCAAGCTTTTAGTTACCCATCCTAATATCTCCTTTGGTTAGTCAGATTTTGTCTGATTATGCTCGTATGAAGTGCCTTGGGATGTTTTACTACAGTTAAAAAAAAAAAGGTTTTATAAAAGGCAAGCTACTATTGATTCCAATTGAAATCCTTGCCCACATTTCAATAAACAAAACTGTGCAAGTTACTCTTGCTGGACCCAAATATTGCCATCATGTTAAGTTTGAGGACCAGATAGTTTCCAGCACTGTACAAGACGCAGGCAAACCTAAATCATCCCGTCAAGAAGGCAATTCATATCTTGCAATATTTTCAATTGCAGGGAGCCCATTTTAGGTGTTCAATGCACTCCAAAACATGCAAGTTCTTTCGATGTATAGTAAGCAAAAACTCCTGAATAGCCTAATGGCAACTTTGGTATTTGGAGAATGTTACAATTTGGAAATTAAGTTAATCTAATTTACTTCAATTTCCAATTCCATGCCACCATGGACTCCAAAGCCAAAAGTGTCACCTATCTAAAAAAGGTTGTGCTGCAAAGAGTAGAGAAACCTTCACTGGTGGAAGAAACCTTTCAGGAGCGTAAAGCTAGGAGCTTAGTCCAAAGCTGCATCAGTTAACAGAGTTTCTGGAAGGGTATCTGGCAAAACTCAGCTCATGGTCATCCTTAAGTGAACAGTTTTAAAAAAAATTCCTTTAATACACAAAGAGGGCCTCTTCTCTTTAGATTAAATGGCTAGCCATTTTTAATCTATAGGACTAAGCCCAGAATCAAAACGGACAAAGTTATAAACATAGCTGTAACCTTTTAATGTGAATGCAACATTGAACACTTGGGGCAAGGAATTTCCAATCTGTCCGACAGAAATCCAATCTAAATTTTTTTGGCCAAAGCCAAACACTCGCCCAACATTAACAGTTAAACCACTTTAGCTCAGATCAGTCCATTATGATCTTGCACTCCATAATTTATATCCTTCCTTCCCCCAACCCACTTTTACCAAAACACTGCTAGGTGATGTGAACAGAACTCTGTCTCTTACCCAGATTCAGCTCAAGTCCATCTTCAAATGTAGGTATTGGACAGTTCTGAATGTGGAACTCTGGGAGCGAGCTCAACGGCACTGGAAGGGACAACAGCAATTGATTCTGCACTTCTACATCCCACGGGTTCTCTGGAATTTAATCAGACAGTGGGCATTTCAGAAACAAGAGAAACAAAGCACATTTGGTTCCGTACACTAACAATTCATAGCCAAGGGTGTGGTGTGGTGCACACAGGATATGTCCACTATTATGTTTTGGAGGCAAGAGTGTGCACAATTTTTGGCAGCATGTAATCCAGAGTAGACAAAATATACACCAACTTGGAGGCTAAAGTTTGTGTCTCCAAAAAACAGATAAATTGCACCGTCGAGACAATACAGGCAGCAGTGTTGTGGTGGGAACTGGAAGGCTCCAGAGCAGTCACTGTAATGAAAAACTATTCGTACTGTTATAACTCGAGTTCAAAACCAAGACAAAAATTACTGCTGGCAATATTAGATGAGCATTTAACACATCCATAGAATATTTGCATCAGATATATTCCTGAGCCTGGCAGCATTAGCTGCTACACAACCAGATGAGGCAGATTGTGCTTCACCTGCCCAATGTTTAGTCAAGTGTAATCAAACAGAGGAAACTCAATTATGTGCCATCAAATGATCTCCTTGACATCATTGGAAAGAATAACACCATTCCAGACCTTGGCTCAAGCTTCCAACCCGACTTAGACAAATTTGAGTATTAAACAAGCAAAATGAACAGTTCTGAAATTTACAGCAATTAGAAACAAACAGTCAACATGTCAACCATCACATCTCCTGTACTTGCCTAACAAAACACCAATTGCATCTTTGAGAGTCCTCTGCAGCACAGTGGTATATAGTTGGGAGGGAGTTGCCCTGGGAGTCCTCAACATCGACTCCAGACCCCATGAAGTCTCATGGCATTAGGTTAAACAGGGGCAAGGTAATCTCCCAATTATCACCTACTGCCCTTCTTCAGCTGATTAATCAGTACTTCATGTTGAATATCACTTGGAAGAAGTACTGAGGGTGGCAAGGGCACAGAATGTACTCTGGGTGGGGGACTTCAACGTCCACCACCAAGAATGGCTTGGTAGCACCACTACTGACCGAACTGGCAGAGTCCTGAAGGATATATCTGCCAGACTAGACCCGCAGCAGGTGGTGAGAGAACCAAGGGGGGGGGGGGGGGGGAAAAAACATCTACTTGACCTCATCCTCACCAATCCACTTGTTGCAGATGCATCTGTCCATGACAGCATTGGTAGCAGTGACCACCACGCACTCCTTGTGAAAACGAAATCCCGTCTTCGCACGGAGGATAACCTCCATTGTGTTATGTGACACTAACACTGTGCTAAATGGGATAGATTCAGAACAGATCTGGCAGCTCAAAAAACTGGGCATTCATGAGTAACTGTGGACCATCAGCAGCAGGAGAATTATATTCAACCACAATCTGTAACCTAATGACCCAGCACATCCCTCACTCTACCATAACCATCAAGCCAAGGTATCAACCCTGGTTCAATAAAAAAAAAAAAGAGTGTAGGAGATCATGCCAGGAACAGCACCAGGCATACTAAAAAATGTGTCGTCAACCTGGTGAAGCTACAATACAGGACTACTTGCATGCCAAACAGGGGAAGGAGCATGCAATAGACAAGGCTAAGCAATCCCACACCAAAATGATCAGATCTAAGCTCTGCAGTCCTGCACATCCAGTCAGCAGACAGAGGCGGCAGCTCCACAAATATCCCCATCCTCAATGACCGAGGAGCCCAGCACATTAGTACAAGAAAAGACTGAAGCATTCGCAACTATCTTCAGCCAAAAGTGCCGAGTGGATGATCCATCTCAGCCTCATGAGGTCCCCTGCATCCAATCACCAGCCAATTAGATTCACTCCAGATATCAAGTAACAGCTAAAGGCACTGGATACTGCAAAGAGTATGTGCTCTGACAACATCCCAGCAGTAGTACTGAAGACTTGTCCCTAGCCAAGCCATTCCAGTATATCTACAATACTGGCATCTACCCGGCAATGTGGAAAATTACCCAGGCATGTCTTGTCCACAAAAGCAAGACAAATCCAATCCAGTCAATTACCACCCCAGTCTACTCCTGATCATCAGCAAAGTAATGGAAGGTGTCATCAACAGTGCTATCAAGCACCACTTATACAAACTGCTCACCAATGCACAGCTTGGGTTCTGCCAGGGCTACTCAGCTCTTGACCTCATCACAGCTTTGGTCCAAATATGAACAAAAGAGCTGAACTCCAGGAGGCAAGGAGAGAGAGTGATTATCCTCAGTATCAAGGTACCATTTGACAGAGTGCAGCATCAAGGAGCCCTGACTAAACTGAAGTCAATGGGAATCAGGGGGAAAAACTCTCCACTGGTTGGAGTCATACCTAGCACAAAAGGAAGATGGTTGTTGGAGGCCAATTATCTCAGCCCCTGGACATTGCTGGAGTTCCTCAGGCCAGTGTCCTAAACCCAACCATCTGCAGCTGCTTCATCATGACATTCCCTCCATAAGGCCAGAAGTGGGGATGTTCGCTGATGATAGTCCTCAGATACTGAAGTCCATGTCTGCATGCAAGATCTGGACTGAAAGTAGCAAGTAACATTTATGCCACACAAGTGCCAGGTAATAACCGTCTCCAACAAGAGAGAATCTAACCATCTCATGACATTCATTCAAAGGCATTACCATTGTTGAATCCCCCGCTATCAACATCCTGGAGGGGTGGGTGGAAGGGTGCTACCATTGACCAGAAACTGAACTAGAGCAGTCATACAAGCACTGTGGCTACAAGAGCAGGTCAGAGGCTGGGAATTCTATGGCAGGGAACATGTCCTGACTCCTCACAGCTTGTCCACCATCTACAAAGGAATACTCTCCACTTGCCTGGATGAGTGCAGCTCCCAACACCACTCAAGAAGCTCAACACCATCCAGGACAAAGCAGCCCACTTGATCGGCAACCCATCCATCACCTTCAACATTCACTCCCTCCGCCACCGAAGCAGCGGTAGCAGCGTATACCATATATATGAAGCACTGCAACAACTGAAACCTCCTTTGACAGCACCTTCCAAATCCCTGATCTCTTCCGCTTAGAAGGACAAGGGCAACAGATGGAGGGGAGCTTGCAGATGGTTGTCCCATGCAAGTCATACACTATCCTGACTTGGAATGCTGATGTTTCCTTCACTGTCGCTGGATCAAAATTCTGGAGCTTCCTCCCCAACAGTACTGTGTGTACTTGCAGAAGATGGATTGCAGCAGTTCAAGTAGTCAGCTCACCACAACCTTAAGGGCAATTAGACATAAGCTACAATTGCTGGCCTTGTCAGCAATGCCCACATCCCATGAAACAAAAAACCCTAGACTGGCAGCTGAATAAACCTACTGTTCACAGGGCCCAGCTACAGAACCATCTGCCAAAATCTGCTCAATGCTTACAGCACCTGCTATTGTTGAGAAAGGAGCCAGTCATCAGAATTGGTCATTGAACTGAAACATTAACTCAGTTTCTCTCTCCACAGATATCACCTGATCTGCTGATTATTTCTAGCATTTTGCTTTTGTATTTCAGATTTCCAGCATCTGCAGTATTTTGCTTTTGTAACAAAAACAGAAGTGACTGAAACACAATCACAATGTTATGGCTGGCCTCCACCTGGAACTAGGGAAATATCAGACACGCTAGGGCCAGTGCTTCGAAACCCACTCTGTACAGCACTGACCTCCAATTAAACCGATCAAATACTGGGCTCCTCCCCACCCATAACTCTAATGGCTTTGTACAATAGATGTGAATATACACTTATGTATAACAATGTACTTTGAGAAGCAGTATAAGCTGAAAGAGGTTTCCAAGGAACCATGTCCTGGAAAACCAGACTGGTGCTGTCAATACACTAATAGCTGCCAATCAAACTCATGATCATGTTAAAATTGAATGATTTGGCTGAAATCTGTTCCAAATCACTGACAGATTCTCAAAGCATAATGGTAACAATCACCTTAAATATTTAAGGCCCTGCTCAGAGAATATCCATACCTAGCAGTCTGAGGCATATTCTCTACTGAACAGAGCTAGGAATAATTAATTTTAACCTCTGTGCTGTGACAGCAAGAAAGAATCCAATAAACAATCCACCACTGAGTAACATGCATTATATCACATTATCCCATATTTGCATACAAACATTTGGAAATCTTAAAATATAGCAGCACTCAATATCCAATGTGATTACATTGATAGTTGGAAGATTTGAAAACATATTCAGTGCAGTTAATTTTTGTACTATCCTTCTTTAAATAAGAAGACCTGATGTTGATGCAGTTCCTGCTTGAGTTCTCAGTACTTTGTATTAAATCACCACCAGCTATCCACCCAGTCAGAATGTATTGTTAACTGCTACATCATGATGTTAATCCAGCTGAGTCACACTTGTCAAGCATAGTAACTAAACAGTTGGCTTGCTAACTTGGTTAACCTAAATAGGTCCTAAAGACGAAACACAGACAGCAGGTCCATACCAGAGGTGGAATTCACATTGTTGGCTTCACAAGAGTTCAATTGGCCCAGCTCCAGTTTCTCAAAGACATTCAAGTCACTCATAGTGCAAAGTGCTCCCACTGAAGAGGAGGCCGCAGAAGAAGAGGTAGTTGCAGCAGAGGACAGACCATCTTCATTTGCTTCCTGAATTGGACTGTGGCACAAACAAAAATTAAAATATTGCCCAATCATTTACAACGTTGTAGACTAAGTCACTGTAGCACACTGAATTAGAATGGAAACTTGCAATGAGAATTATATCCATGGACATGGGAAGAACCATTACTGTATTTGAATGGTCAGTTGCAGAATAGTCATGGGAGCAGGAGTAAGCCAGATCAACTGCCTTGATTCCCTATCTAACCTCACCACCTTCCCACCCCCCCCATACCATTATCAAAGAAGAGTCTAGCAATCCCAGTTTTGCAATTTTCAAATGACCTAGCCTCAGCTTTTTGGGATATTTTCACTACCTTTTGTGTGATGAAGTGCTTCCTGATGCCATCCCTGAACAGCCTAGCTCAGTTGGAGGTTATGCCCTCTTGTTCTGAACTCCCCTTCAATGGAGATCAACATTAAATCTTTTAAAATGGTTTAAAACTTTCAAATTGTTGATCACTCAACTTTCCTTACTGATAGTTAACAGCTGCCTTTCTTCTTGTACTGGTCCCCCTACCTACAAATTTGCTATTAGCCCTCACCTACTCTTGGCCTTTCCATACCAGCAAACTACTACCCTATTTCCAACCACCCTTTCCTCTCCAAAGCCCTTGAATGTGCTATCACTTCATAAATCCGTTCCCATCTTTCCCACAATTCCAGCCTAGTCATAGTACTGAAACAGCCCTGGTTAAAACAACTTGCATTTATGCAGTGGCTCTAATGGAATAAAACATCCCAAGGCACTTTACAGGAGTATTATGGAACAAAATTTGACACCAAGCCACATAAGGAGATAATAGGGCAGATAATCAAAAGCTTGTTTAAAGAGGTAGGATTTAAGAAATAACAGGAAAAAGGCAGAGAGAGATATAGGGAGAGAATTCTGAACTTCTGGTCAAGGGAGCTGAAGGCACAGCTACCAATAGTGGAGCGATTAAAAAAAGGGATTTGAAAACAAGGATGAGAATTTTTAAAACACGAGGTGTTGCTTGTCCTGGAACTAATGCAGATCATGGAGCACAGGGGAGATGAGTCAGTGGAACCTGGTGAGAGTTATGACATAGGCAGCAGAGTTGTCAATGACCTCAAGTTTGGGGAGGGTAGAACATGGGAGCTGAGAGTGTTGGAATAATCAAATCTAGGAGGTAACAAAAAGTATGGATAAGGATGTCAGCAAATGACATTTGAGGTGAAATGGGCAGTCTTAGTGATGGTGCAGACATGTGGCTCAAACAGACATGGCAGTAATGTAGCCCTCAACTCCAAATCACACCTCGTCAGTTCCCCTACTTCTCTGGCAACTTCTCCTTAGAGCTCCTTACCTAGTTCCACCCTTCAATTAAAGGCCTTGTTCTATACCACCCACCCAAAGATCACTCCAAATTTCTCCCAGCTTTATTTCCCCTGCCTGCTCACTAAACAATGTCCAATCTATGATTTTAACCTCCATCTTAAATCCTGTCCGGAGTTTATTTTCTTCCTTTCCTCCCTAAATCTCTCCCTCCATAAAAACTCTTCTCCCCACATTCAGCCACCCCCTTCGATCCAGTCATCTCATATGGCCTCATTTCCTTGCATCATTCTGTATCCACATTCCCCTCCCCACCTTTCCAAGCCCACTTCCTTCGTTGTCCAAACTGGAACAAAATCTCTCCCAAGTCATTCTTAAATTGCCAAATGTTTATCTTTGACCTTTGATGCAGTTATTGATTTGCTAAATCACTTTCACTTTTTTTAAAAAAAAAAATAGAGATACAGCACTGAAACAGACCCTTCGGCCCACCGAGTCTGCGCCGACCAACAACCACCCATTTATACTAATCCTACAGTAATCCCATATTCCCTACCACCTACCTATACTAGGGGCAATGTACAACAGCCAATTTACCCATCACCTGCAAGTCTTTGGCTGTGGGAGGAAACCGGAGCACCCGGCGAAAACCCACGCAGACACAGGGAGAACTTGCAAACTCCACACAGGCAGTACCCAGAATCAAACCCGGGTCCCTGGAGCTGTGAGGCTGCGATGCTAACCACTGCGCCACTGTGCTGCCCTTCCCCCCCCACTGGAACTATTTCTCTTTCTTACCTTAATTGCTCCCCCTGTATACCCCTCATCTCCACATTCTCAAGTCCAAGGGACAGACTTAGAATCATGGATTGGTTACAGCACGAAGTGCCAACTCCCTGCAAGGGCAACCTCACCTAGTCCCCCTCATCCTCAACCCTGAAAATTCTCTTCAAATAATTACTGTATTTTATATGGAAAGCCTCAATTGAATCTGCTTCCACCACACTCGGGCAATGCATTCCAAATCCTAACTACTCACTGAAAAAAAAAAGTTCTTCCTCTTGTTGCTGTTGCTTTTCTGTCAACCACTTGAAAATAGGTGCCCTCTGGTTTTCAACCCTTCCGCAAACAGGAATGTCTGTGGCGAACTGCTTTAACCATTCACCAGCAGATCTGGCTTGACTATTTAAAGTATTATCTGGCAATGCTCCCTACTGCCAAAAAGAATTCAAACTAGCCTGGCGAAACTGAATAACCATGGCACTTGTAACAATAACTAGGAGTACTTATGACTAACCATTCTCATTCCTTTCTTGCTCTCCGTCCCCAATCAAGTTATTGTTTTTTTTTAATCTTCGTGTCTCTTCTCCCTCCAAAAGGAGACATACAACTTTCACATGATCATCAATTTAACAGTGTTGCAAGGGACCAGCAGACACTCAATTTGTCCATGAGGGAAGGGTGCAACGAACACAGAAACAGGCCCAATGGCCCAAGAAGTCCACGCTAGTGCTTACCCTGCACATGAGCAATAGCCCTAAAATTCATATGCCTGCCTTGTTGCATTAATCCATTCATTCCACTTTTCTTCAAATCACCTATTCTTAAATGTTGACATGGTCTCTGGTTGTCCATCCCACAGCCTTACAACATACACATTTTCCGTTCTTTTTGCTAATCCAATATTTAATACCTATTTTCTTATGAAACATCAGCCAAACAAAAATGTTCAAAGTTGGTTAGAAAGTTAGTTAACTTAGGGCCCCTGCTGGATGAAGTCAGACATTGAAAAACTACTAATACAACTACTAATGTGGGCGGTACAGTGGCGCAGTGGTTAGCACCGCAGCCTCACAGCTCCAGGGACCTGGGTTCAATTCTGGGTACTGTCTGTGCGGAGTTTGCAACTTCTCCCTGTGACCGCGTGGGTTTTCGCCGGGTGCTCTGGTTTCCTCCCACAGCCAAAGACTTGCAGGTTGATAGGTAAATTGGCCACTATGAATTGCCCTTAGTATAGGTAGGTGGTAGGGGAATTGAGGGAAGGTGGGGATGTGGTAGGAATATGGGATTAGTGTAGGATTAGTATAAATGGGTGGTTGATGGTCGGCACAGACTCGGTGGGCCGAAGGGCCTGTTTCAGTGCTGTATCTCCAAATAAATAAAATAAATTGTATAATAGCACCTTAAAAGGGGATGTTAAATCCAGTAAAAAGGGGGTTAAAAAAAAAAAAAAAGAGAACCACCATCCCCAGATGTATGTTAGTTCACACCAATTGACTAGCTCCATCGTGGTGCTCCAATCACAGCCCAATGTTTCCAAGAACTGTACTGGATACAATCCTGGTTAATAAGCAGTGCTGAAGAGTCAAGGAGAGGGATTCTATGCTGGTAATAAAAATAGTTTGCATGAAAAAAAGCTAAAAGATAAATCTTCCTCTACATAAAATAAGGGACATTGAAGTAGTACTTCATTTTTATTTTACTTTATTTAGAGATACAGCACTGAAACAGGCCCTTCGGCCCACCGACTCTGCCGACCATCAACCACCCATTTATACTAATCTTACACTAATCCCATATTCCTACCACATCCCCACCTGTCCCTATATTCCCCTACCACCTACCTATACCAAGGTAAATTGGCCATTATAAATTGCCCCATCAACCCGCAAGTCTTTTTGGTGGTGGGAGGAAACCGGAGTACCCGGCGAGAACCCACGTGGTCACAGGGAGAACTTGCAAACTCCGCACAGGCAGTACCCAGAATTGAACCCGGGTCCCTGGAGCTGTGAGGCTGCGATGCTAACCACTGCGCCACCCTAGACTTCAGCCACACTTGAATGACAAAGTTGATGACTTCACAGAACATAATTTTCAGTTTAGTTCAATAAAAGTCAATGACCACAAAGCAATTTCTTACCTCAGTTTCTTCATATGTAGTGGTTGGTCAAACAAAGACTCCTTAATGGGCGATGGAGAACTCAGGGCATTTTTACTAGCACCTATAGAGTTCTGTTTGATGGAGCTCTCCTGATCGTTTGGAGGATTGCGGTGGAAAGGGGTCGAGACCAAGTGTGCCCCCCTGCTAAAGTCACATGTGTTTTCAGGATAAGGGCCAAGGGTCTTGTTCGGGTAATTACTGCTCACAAAGTGGTCCTCGTTCAGGGGTTCAATCCCATCCAAGTCATCCTTAAAAATGGAGACACACACACAGAGAGAGAGAGAGAGAGAGAGAGAGAGAGAGAGAGAGAGAGAGACACACAGACAGAGAGAGAGAGAGAGAGAGAGAGAGAGAGAGAGACACACAGACAGAGAGAGAGAGAGAGAGAGAGAGAGAGAGAGAGACACACAGACAGAGAGAGAGAGAGAGAGAGAGAGAGAGAGAGAGAGACACACAGACAGAGAGAGAGAGAGAGAGAGAGAGAGAGAGAGAGAGACACACAGACAGAGAGAGAGAGAGAGAGAGAGAGAGAGAGAGAGACACACAGACAGAGAGAGAGAGAGAGAGAGAGAGAGAGAGAGAGACACACAGACAGAGAGAGAGAGAGAGAGAGAGAGAGAGAGAGACACACAGACAGAGAGACACACAGACAGAGAGAGAGAGAGAGAGACACACAGACAGAGAGAGAGAGAGAGAGACACACAGACAGAGAGAGAGAGAGAGAGACACACAGACAGAGAGAGAGAGAGAGAGACACACAGACAGAGAGAGAGAGAGAGAGACACACAGACAGAGAGAGAGAGAGAGAGACACACAGACAGAGAGAGAGAGAGAGAGACACACAGACAGAGAGAGAGAGAGAGAGACACACAGACAGAGAGAGAGAGAGAGAGACACACAGACAGAGAGAGAGAGAGAGAGACACACAGACAGAGAGAGAGAGAGAGAGACACACAGACAGAGAGAGAGAGAGAGAGAGACACACAGACAGAGAGAGAGAGAGAGAGAGACACACAGACAGAGAGAGAGAGAGAGAGAGACACACAGACAGAGAGAGAGAGAGAGAGAGACACACAGACAGAGAGAGAGAGAGAGAGAGACACACAGACAGAGAGAGAGAGAGAGAGAGACACACAGACAGACAGAGAGAGAGAGAGAGACACACAGACAGACAGACAGAGAGAGAGAGACACAGACAGACAGACAGAGAGAGAGAGACAGACAGACAGACAGACAGAGAGAGACAGACAGACAGACAGAGAGAGAGAGAGAGAGACACACAGACAGAGAGACAGAGAGAGAGAGACACACAGACAGAGAGACAGAGAGAGAGAGACACACAGACAGAGAGACAGAGAGAGAGAGACACACAGACAGAGAGAGAGAGAGAGAGAGACACACAGACAGAGAGAGAGAGAGAGAGACACACAGACAGAGAGAGAGAGAGAGAGACACACAGACAGAGAGAGAGAGAGAGAGACACACAGACAGAGAGAGAGAGAGAGAGACACACAGACAGAGAGAGAGAGAGAGAGAGACACACAGACAGAGAGAGAGAGAGAGAGAGACACACAGACAGAGAGAGAGAGAGAGAGAGACACACAGACAGAGAGAGAGAGAGAGAGAGACACACAGACAGAGAGAGAGAGAGAGAGAGACACACAGACAGAGAGAGAGAGAGAGAGAGACACACAGACAGAGAGAGAGAGAGAGAGAGACACACAGACAGAGAGAGAGAGAGAGAGAGACACACAGACAGAGAGAGAGAGAGAGAGAGACACACAGACAGAGAGAGAGAGAGAGAGAGACACACAGACAGAGAGAGAGAGAGAGAGAGACACACAGACAGAGAGAGAGAGAGAGAGAGACACACAGACAGAGAGAGAGAGAGAGAGAGACACACAGACAGAGAGAGAGAGAGAGAGAGACACACAGACAGAGAGAGAGAGAGAGAGAGACACACAGACAGAGAGAGAGAGAGAGAGAGACACACAGACAGAGAGAGAGAGAGAGAGAGACACACAGACAGAGAGAGAGAGAGAGAGAGACACACAGACAGAGAGAGAGAGAGAGAGAGACACACAGACAGAGAGAGAGAGAGAGAGAGACACACAGACAGAGAGAGAGAGAGAGAGAGACACACAGACAGAGAGAGAGAGAGAGAGAGACACACAGACAGAGAGAGAGAGAGAGAGAGACACACAGACAGAGAGAGAGAGAGAGAGAGACACACAGACAGAGAGAGAGAGAGAGAGAGACACACAGACAGAGAGAGAGAGAGAGAGAGACACACAGACAGAGAGAGAGAGAGAGAGAGACACACAGACAGAGAGAGAGAGAGAGAGACACACAGACAGAGAGAGAGAGAGAGAGACACACAGACAGAGAGAGAGAGAGAGAGACACACAGACAGAGAGAGAGAGAGAGAGACACACAGACAGAGAGAGAGAGAGAGACACACAGACAGAGAGAGAGAGAGACACACAGACAGAGAGAGAGAGAGACACACAGACAGAGAGAGAGAGAGACACACAGACAGAGAGAGAGAGAGACACACAGACAGAGAGAGAGAGAGACACACAGACAGAGAGAGAGAGAGACACACAGACAGAGAGAGAGAGAGACACACAGACAGAGAGAGAGAGAGACACACAGACAGAGAGAGAGAGAGACACACAGACAGAGAGAGAGAGAGACACACAGACAGAGAGAGAGAGAGACACACAGACAGAGAGAGAGAGAGACACACAGACAGAGAGAGAGAGAGACACACAGACAGAGAGAGAGAGAGACACACAGACAGAGAGAGAGAGAGACACACAGACAGAGAGAGAGAGAGACACACAGACAGAGAGAGAGAGAGACACACAGACAGAGAGAGAGAGAGACACACAGACAGAGAGAGAGAGAGACACACAGACAGAGAGAGAGAGAGACACACAGACAGAGAGAGAGAGAGACACACAGACAGAGAGAGAGAGAGACACACAGACAGAGAGAGAGAGAGACACACAGACAGAGAGAGAGAGAGACACACAGACAGAGAGAGAGAGAGACACACAGACAGAGAGAGAGAGAGACACACAGACAGAGAGAGAGAGAGACACACAGACAGAGAGAGAGAGAGACACACAGACAGAGAGAGAGAGAGACACACAGACAGAGAGAGAGAGAGACACACAGACAGAGAGAGAGAGAGACACACAGACAGAGAGAGAGAGAGACACACAGACAGAGAGAGAGAGAGACACACAGACAGAGAGAGAGAGAGACACACAGACAGAGAGAGAGAGAGACACACAGACAGAGAGAGAGAGAGACACACAGACAGAGAGAGAGAGAGACACACAGACAGAGAGAGAGAGAGACACACAGACAGAGAGAGAGAGAGACACACAGACAGAGAGAGAGAGAGACACACAGACAGAGAGAGAGAGAGACACACAGACAGAGAGAGAGAGAGACACACAGACAGAGAGAGAGAGAGACACACAGACAGAGAGAGAGAGAGACACACAGACAGAGAGAGAGAGAGACACACAGACAGAGAGAGAGAGAGACACACAGACAGAGAGAGAGAGAGACACACAGACAGAGAGAGAGAGAGACACACAGACAGAGAGAGAGAGAGACACACAGACAGAGAGAGAGAGAGACACACAGACAGAGAGAGAGAGAGACACACAGACAGAGAGAGAGAGAGACACACAGACAGAGAGAGAGAGAGACACACAGACAGAGAGAGAGAGAGACACACAGACAGAGAGAGAGAGAGACACACAGACAGAGAGAGAGAGAGACACACAGACAGAGAGAGAGAGAGACACACAGACAGAGAGAGAGAGAGACACACAGACAGAGAGAGAGAGAGACACACAGACAGAGAGAGAGAGAGACACACAGACAGAGAGAGAGAGAGACACACAGACAGAGAGAGAGAGAGACACACAGACAGAGAGAGAGAGAGACACACAGACAGAGAGAGAGAGAGACACACAGACAGAGAGAGAGAGAGACACACAGACAGAGAGAGAGAGAGACACACAGACAGAGAGAGAGAGAGACACACAGACAGAGAGAGAGAGAGACACACAGACAGAGAGAGAGAGAGACACACAGACAGAGAGAGAGAGAGACACACAGACAGAGAGAGAGAGAGACACACAGACAGAGAGAGAGAGAGACACACAGACAGAGAGAGAGAGAGACACACAGACAGAGAGAGAGAGAGACACACAGACAGAGAGAGAGAGAGACACACAGACAGAGAGAGAGAGAGACACACAGACAGAGAGAGAGAGAGACACACAGACAGAGAGAGAGAGAGACACACAGACAGAGAGAGAGAGAGACACACAGACAGAGAGAGAGAGAGACACACAGACAGAGAGAGAGAGAGACACACAGACAGAGAGAGAGAGAGACACACAGACAGAGAGAGAGAGAGACACACAGACAGAGAGAGAGAGAGACACACAGACAGAGAGAGAGAGAGACACACAGACAGAGAGAGAGAGAGACACACAGACAGAGAGAGAGAGAGACACACAGACAGAGAGAGAGAGAGACACACAGACAGAGAGAGAGAGAGACACACAGACAGAGAGAGAGAGAGACACACAGACAGAGAGAGAGAGAGACACACAGACAGAGAGAGAGAGAGACACACAGACAGAGAGAGAGAGAGACACACAGACAGAGAGAGAGAGAGACACACAGACAGAGAGAGAGAGAGACACACAGACAGAGAGAGAGAGAGACACACAGACAGAGAGAGAGAGAGACACACAGACAGAGAGAGAGAGAGACACACAGACAGAGAGAGAGAGAGACACACAGACAGAGAGAGAGAGAGACACACAGACAGAGAGAGAGAGAGACACACAGACAGAGAGAGAGAGAGACACACAGACAGAGAGAGAGAGAGACACACAGACAGAGAGAGAGAGAGACACACAGACAGAGAGAGAGAGAGACACACAGACAGAGAGAGAGAGAGACACACAGACAGAGAGAGAGAGAGACACACAGACAGAGAGAGAGAGAGACACACAGACAGAGAGAGAGAGAGACACACAGACAGAGAGAGAGAGAGACACACAGACAGAGAGAGAGAGAGACACACAGACAGAGAGAGAGAGAGACACACAGACAGAGAGAGAGAGAGACACACAGACAGAGAGAGAGAGAGACACACAGACAGAGAGAGAGAGAGACACACAGACAGAGAGAGAGAGAGACACACAGACAGAGAGAGAGAGAGACACACAGACAGAGAGAGAGAGAGACACACAGACAGAGAGAGAGAGAGACACACAGACAGAGAGAGAGAGAGACACACAGACAGAGAGAGAGAGAGACACACAGACAGAGAGAGAGAGACACACAGACAGAGAGAGAGAGACACACAGACAGAGAGAGAGAGACACACAGACAGAGAGAGAGAGACACACACAGACAGAGAGAGAGAGACACACACAGACAGAGAGAGAGACACACACAGACAGAGAGAGAGACACACACAGACAGAGAGAGAGACACACAGACAGAGAGAGAGAGACACAGACAGAGAGAGAGAGACACAGACAGAGAGAGAGACACACAGAGAGAGAGACACACAGAGAGAGAGACACACAGAGAGACACAGAGAGAGACACAGAGAGTTAAAATAGGATATACCCCAATTTACCATGTAACCACATACACATTCAAGCACAATGCTAACAACTACTCCAAAAATGAACCAGAGGAATTTTAAACTAATATATGAAACTGGTCAAGGTATAGCAATGGCTGTAGTCGTAACAGGGGAAAAATATGCTGCAGACATTCACAAAAAACCCAACAACACATTTAAGACACAAAAGGACACTAGAGATCACTATTCAAGGAAAAGCAAAAGTAATAGTGCATCACTATTGGCCAATAGCCCAAATTCAATTAGACATGTGCAATTAAAAAAATGTAATTCTCAATTCAGCAGATTTAAAAAAAAAAAAAGTGAGTTCCTGAAAAGGAATGTTCAAAGATCCCAAGTCTCACTTACACTAATGCATTATTAGGGAACACTTGCCCTTGCAGCAGCTCCTGATCTTGGAGAACAGATCAGTAGAAAGATGAAAGAACATGAATTCCCCCATCCCACTGGCAAAGGAGAGTGTGGTTATAAAGTGACAGTAAAATCTTTTAGCGCTGAAGGAGGCCATTTGTGCCTATGCCAGCTCTTGGAAAGAGCTAGCCAATTACTTATTTAGGAGATACAGCATTGAAACAGGCCCTTCAGCCCACCAAGTCTGCGCCGACCAACAACCACCCATTTATACTAATCCTACAGTAATCCCATATTCCCTACCACCTACCTATACTAGGGGCAATGTACAACAGCCAATTTACCCATCACCTGCAAGTCTTTGGCTGTGGGAGGAAACCGGAGCACCAGGCGAAAACCCACGCGGTCACAGGGAGAACTTGCAAACTCCGCACAGGCAGTATCCAGGATCAAACCCAGGTCACTGGAGCTGTGAGGCTGCGGTGCTAATCACTGCACCACTGTGCCGCCCATTAGTCTCACACCCTTTGTCCTTCCCTATAGCCCTTTAAGTATATAGCCAATTCCATTTGAAAGTTACATGGAAGCAGATTCCACCACCCTTTTGGACAGCGCATTCCTGATCATAACGTTGTTTAAAAAAAAAAAATCTCTCCTCTAGTTCTTTTGCCAATTGTCTTAAATGGTGACCTCTGGTAACTGATGCTCCCACCAGTGGAAACAGTTTCTCCTTAATCATCTAAGCCGTATAATTTTAAGTATATTAAATTTCCCATAACCTTCACCCCAAATACCTCAAGCCCCTTATTCCTCTTGTAGTATGTAGACAAATTCAGAGTTCTTACTTTGCTTCAATGAATTCCAAATTTAGGGATAACTTAAACACTTATTCAACAGTAGTAAAGTATCATCACTTACACATTCAGCAGCACAGGCCCTCTCAGTCAGAACACGCTGCGATGGTACAAGGATTCCAGACAGCTGCCATTGAGTACTGGTCTTCACATAATTTGCTGGTGGCCTTTGAAAGCAAAAAGTAATAATCAACTGGCCAATTGTCCCTAAAATAAATCTCAACTATTGGGAAAGTCTGTATATAGGGGTCTCCAAATCTATAATTTGCTAGTCTCTAAAAGGAACCAGGAAATGAAATCAAAACAAAGTCAAAATACTGAAGGAAATTCCCCAATGGCTGAATTTCTGATGAGGAGCAAAGCCCAGGTTAAATTCCTGGTCTGTGCTGAGTCAGCTAGTCTCAACCAGTATAAAAAGTAGCAGCACTAAAATAGATTTAATGCCTTGGGTTAGGGAGGGATGGAGAAAGGAAATGGCTATTGTACTCATGTCCAATTGCTGGTTGAAAACTCCAGTGAGAGTCATAGGCAAATAGTCTGTTTGCACTCTATCAACATTCACACGTGAATTATGACCACCTCAGCAAGTTATAGGAGACTCCCAAGCCTTTTAAATGGCAGTGTAAAAAGGTAATACCACCTTTGGAAGAGAAAAATTAGGAGGATTAATTACTATATTCAGGGAGCAGATACATATTTCAAGCAGTTAAAGCAATTCAGTTGCTTACATCATCGTGTACAAGCTAAATTTTTAACACTTACATAAAATAAAATATTTCCAATTATCATTTTCATTATCCTATAGGACACCATAGTTGGTAGGGAGGGAGAGGTTATAGAGGTGGAAAAATTCATACAAGTACAATAGGGTGTGCACCTCTGGAGGTTACACCCAAACATGTCGGAATTCAAAATACTGCTGCAGCTGCATGTGAACGGTGAGCCAACATGAAGTTAAATGTTAGCAATGCTACTTTTTGGTAGTTTTCAGTCCTATTCTTAGAATGTAACCAACAGAATCAAAGATAAATGCAGATCATTAGTGTACTTAAAAATACTAAAATTACTCCATAACAGCACAAACAGATGGGAATTCAAGTCATCAAATTTCTTTTGAAAAATGTTTGGAAAAAATTTCTAAAGAGAAAATATTCCAATGTCCATCAAAAAGTAATGCTAGTGAGTAAAGAATATATAACCGTTCCTTCTCCCAAATCTTGACTGAATTATATGCAGTTGATCAAGATACAAATTACATTTAGGAATGCCTGAAAACTCAATCACCCACAACACATGGCATTCCTCAAACAATAGCTCACTTTCAACAGCTGTTGCTGAGTCAATAGGGTCAGCAGTAAATAAGCTCAGTCACAACCATGGTTGAAAGTGTAAAAAAAAATTAGATTACACTGACCTTTAAAAAATTGAAAATTGGAGTTAATGAAAACAGGAACTTTTATTAGTGTCTTCAGCATAGTATTATGTCTCAGTGCTTCACTAGAGGGTTAACAAAGTTTGACACTGCACCACATGAGATATTAGGGCAGGTGATCAAAAGTTTAGTCAGAGGTATGTTTTAAAGGAGCATCTTAAGGAGATATAGGTGAAGAGGTTTGGGAATGGAATTCTAGAGCTTATAGCCTAGGCAGCTGAAGGCACAGCTGCCAATGGTGAGGCTATGGAAAAAAAAAAAAAATCAGGGATGCACAGGAGGCTAGAACTGAAAGTGCAGAGATCGCAGAGCTGGGGGAGGTTATAGGAGATAGGGTGGGATGAAGTGGTGGAGATTTGAAAACAAGGATGGAAATTTAAAATAAAGAGCCTTTGCTGGACTGGGTGAAACAAGGTTTTGAGAATGATTAAGTTAAAATAAGGAGCATTTGCAATGAGTTTGGATTTGAAAACATTAAAAAGGGATACATAGGGAAAACAGTATTTACTTTATGGAGGAATGAGAGCACATTTAAAAAGTACTCGATCAACTTCTTGCACTATCTTGTAGGGGGAGCTAACAATGGATATTTGCGTAAACTTTGGAAGAGGAGAGACAGTAATAGCAAACAGTGATTTTATCTATTTTACGATATTATCTGGTCAAACTCACCTATTCTCCCGATTTTCAATATCTGCAGTCTCATCAAAAATGCTGAAAGGAACTGGTGCAGATGGTAACTCCATGAATGGAGTTACCAGGGCTGGGACTGAATTTGGATGGCTTTTGTCATCTAGAAAGAAAAAAAAAAAAATAGCATTTCATTACATCTCACTACCATGCATTTGTTATGCAAGTTTTGCCTTCCTCCTAAAGATAATTTCTGGGGATATTTTCATATGGCTGTCTTCAGGTCTTTCTCGGCTGTGAAAGGCCAACTGTTGGAAAAAAAAAATCTATATACTGTTCCACAGCCAATGGCCAAGCCACCAGAGGCTCTTCAAGCAGGTTCACAGCAAGACTTTCAACTATACCAGTCAGCAATGCAAAAATGCCTAGTTTTGTGTAACAGATGTCGAGAATCCCCAAAGCATTGTAATCTTTCCTTTCCAAACCAGAATATGCCCTTACCATGGAGCCAATTATAGCAGGTGACAGACTCAAAGAAAGGCCAACAGGTGAACTTTATAAGCTTTTGCATGGACACAATTGATCTGGAGTGTTTTCGTTACAAAAAAAATAAAAATCATGATAGCCATCAAAGCTTCGGAGCTGAAGTGAGAGCCATCTTAAGTACAGTTTATGAATTACTGTCAAGAACCACTAGTCAGCACTGTACTGGCTAAACTCTAGACCATCTCCCTTACCACATTTCATAAATTGTGCTTCAAAGTCCAAGTCCTCCTTGTCACAATTACTAGATGCGGCACCCAGATGTTCAAATGGACTTTCACCACTCATTTGGGAGCAAGTAACTGGGGCATGAAACATGCCGTTTATGGTATCTGCAATAGAAAAGTAGGAATTTTTTTAAGCCAAGTAGCAGCCTGATAGGGCAGACCAGGTACCTTGTAATTTCACATTGCAAAGCGAAGCAAAGCAAATACACCTCGAAACATTTTTTGAATTGGAAGCGTGCTCCAAGTACAGGTTTTGCATTTGTTGCACTAGTACAGCAGATTAAGAGAGACTCCCGTTGCAGCATTACTTCCATGTGAACCTTGCAATTCCTAACCATGAAGGAAAAATAGTTGCAATCAGAGCCCATGGACATCTAACCAACACCCATCCTGTTTCTAGATTAGAATAATGACTACACTTCAAAATGTAGTTCATTGGCTGTAAAACACTTTGGGATGTCTGGTGGTTGCAAAAGGCACTATACAAATGCAAGTCTTTCTTTTCAATAAAAGTAGGTTTTTTTTTTTAAATTAAAGTTTTACTTATTCCTGAAATGACTGAGTGGTAGAAACAATTAACTGTTGCGTACAACTGGAATACTCAGAGCAATCCACCCAAGGAAAAGGCCTAGACCTCTTACCCCTTCCAAGTTAGAAGCAACAGGGGAAAAATAGAGATTGTTCAAGTTGCGTTCCACTATGTATGTTGAACTCAACTGGAAGAGCATATATGCTAGTAAATCTTTAGAAGTCAAATTAAAATACTACAAATCTATGGGCTAGTACACAGGGGTGAACTCACTGCTACTACATTCCAGATTGAGAATAAATGGATTAAAAAAAAAACCTCACTGCAATTGCGCGATTTTGCAACAGGTACCATAACTAAGTTGGCGAAAACAAGTCAGCTTGCAATTTGTTTATTTTGGCTTCCATATATAGATTGGGATACAGATGGGCTTGCGTCAGAAAGGTAGTGAATTTCTAGTGTGTTCAAGACAGTTTGCTGCAATGTGTCCTAGAATCAACAAGGGGGCAAGCCATATTAGATTTAGTAATGAGTCATATTTAGTTAAAAGCCGAACGCTGTGTGCACATTTATTGAATGTAATTATATGAGAGCTATTAAACAGCGTTGAGATACCTGAAAAAGCCAAGATTCTAAATTTGAAAACAAATAAATCCTGTTGAATAAATAGTGATACAAAGAACAGCAAAAGGATGGCAAAGACAGCAAGAGCTACAAAAAGAAATATGAACAACTTTGGCTGGCACAAGAATGAATTGCTGAATGGCCTCCTGTAAATTCTACATGTTTTGTCTAAAACATGACAATTATATTAGGAAAGAGGGTGGTTAAGAATAATGTGAGCCCCTTAAATTTATAAGTGATATAAGTGAAACTATTGAAATGGCAGACATGTTAATTATTTTGGGTCAATATTTGCAATAAAAGGAAGAGGACCATATACCAGACTTCGAGAAAATACTAAATCAGGGATAGGGACTCAACAAAACTAAATGTAGGCAAGTTAACAGTAATGAAGAACATATTAGCACTAAAAGACAGTGATAAATCCCTAGACCCAAATGGTTTCCATCACAGGATACTAAAGCCAGTAGGGGAGAATATTTCAGATGCCCTATGATCTTCCAAAGGGATCAGTTCAGAAACATTTCCTTTAGATTGGAAAACTGAATGTCACTCCACTATTTAAAAAAGGAGAAGGGGAAAACCAAGGAATAATAGAGCAGTTGTTAGGCCAACAAGTGCTGTCAGTTAGAACTCTACTAGTTTCCAAAGATCTATAATTAAGGACAGGGTGACTGAAAATTCAGTTGATCAGAGACAGCCAGGATGGATTCGTAAAGGGTATTCAATCCTGATGAACCCTGTTGAATATTTTTTGAAGGTGACTAACATAGTGGACAGGGGGAATGCCGATGTATTTTATTTATATAAAACTTACCAGAAGACATTTGGTAAAAGTCCCTCATAAGAGGCTGTTTAGCTAAAGTTGAGGCCCATGGAACTAAAAGGCAAATTATCCTGGTTAGGAAATTAGGAACCTGTCATTTCATATCTCCTACCCTCTACCCTATCACAGACCTTCCCTTTTGTTCTTCTCACCATTCCCCATCTTTCACTTGCTCAAAACCCATTACATTTCTAACTTTTCCAGTTCTAACGAAAGGTCTCAGACCTGAACGGTTTCTCTTGCTATAAAAATGCTGTCAGACCTGCTGAGCATGTTTTTATTTTATATTATATTTATTTAGGAAATTGGTTGAGTGGAAGGAGACAGTAGGGATAATGGTCAAGTGCAGGAATTACAGGATGTGAGCAACAGTACCCCACAGGGATGTGTTAGGGTCTCAAATATTCATTGCATATATTAATGCCTTAAATTATGGAATATAGAGTACCAGAGCTGATGACAAAGATAGGTGGCATGGTAAAGTTAAATGGACACATAAAACCATGGCAAATGAATTTTTTAATATAGGCAAGGTGTGAGAGATCATCTGTTTTTGAACCTAAAAATGATAGATTAAAAAGTACTTTCTAAATTGTGAAAGGCTAGAAGCTGATTTTGTCAGGAGATGTCATCTTTTGGATGAGATATTAAAATGTGGCACTGGTGCCTGCTCGGGTAAATGGAAAAGATCCAAGGCACGTTCTGAAAAGAGCAGGGGAGTTTTCTAGGTGGTCTGGCCAATATTTCACTCAAATGACAGGGGGATGGGAACCTTTGCAATGAGTCAGAGGAGGGGGGAATCAAAGACAAGAACAAAAGACAGTAAGGGAATAAAAAAAGTGATAGGCAGAGAAATCAAGGGCCAGAATCAAACAGGGCCAGTGAAAAATAGTGGGAAAGGGACAAGTAATGTTAAAAAGACAAGCCTTAAGGCTTTGTGCCTTAATGCGTGGAGCATTCGCAATAAAGTGGATAAATTAATCGCGCAAATAGATGTAAACGGGTATGATATAGTCGGGATTATGGAGGCATGGCTGCAAGGTGACTAGGGATGGGAAATGAACATCCAGGGAGATTCAGTATTTAGGAAGGACAGACAAAAAGCAAAAGGCGTATGAGTTGCATTGTGGGTTAAAGATGAAATTAACGCAATAGTGAGGAAAGATATTAGCTCTGATGTGGAATCTGTATCGGTAGAGCTGAGAAACACTAAGGGGCAAAAAAATGTTAGTGGGGGTTCTATATAGGCAACCAAACTGTAGTGATGTTGGGAATGGCATTAAACAGGAAATTAGAGACGCATGCAATAAAGGAACATCTGTAATTATGGGTGATTTTAATCTGCATATAGATTGGGCAAATCAAATTAGTCACAATACCATAGGAGTAATTTTTGGAGTGTATATGGGATGGTTTTCTGGACCAATACGTTGAGGAACCAACTAGAGAACAGGCCATCCTAGACTGGGTATTGTGTAATGAGAGGAATAATTGACAATCCAGTGATGCGAGACTCCTTGGGGATGAGCAACCATAATAGGATTGGCACTCTCCATCTTGATGGAGAATTCTTAGTTGATTCTGAGACTAGGGTCCTGAAAAATTGCAAAGGAAACTACCAGGGTATGAGGCAAGAGTTGGCCATGACGGATTAAGAAACGTTACTTAAAGGGATGACAGTGGATAGGCAATGGCAAACATTTAAAGAGCGCATGGATGAACTGCAACAATTGTTTATCCCTGTCTGGCACAAAAATAAACAGGAAAAGTAGCCAAACCATGGCTTACAAGGGAAATTCGAGATAGCATTAGATCCAACGAAGAGGCATATAAATTTGCCAGGATAAACAGACCTGAGGATTGGGAGCAGTTTAGAATTCAGCAAAGGAGGAACAAGGGATTGATTAAGAAGGGGAAAATAGAGTGGGAGAACAAGCTTGCGGGGAATATAAAAACTGACTGTTAAAGTTTCTATAGTTATGCGAGGAGAAAAAGATTGGTGAAGACAAATGTAGATCCCTTACAGTCAGAAACAGGGGAATTTATTATGGGGAACAATGAAATGGCTGACCAACTAAATGCATACTGTGGTCTTCACAAAAGGAGGACACAAATATCATACTAGAAATGTTGGGGAACACAGGGCAGAGAGAGAAAAGGAGAGAGCGATTGAAGGCCGATGAATCCCCAGGGCCTGATGGCATGCATCCCAGAGTACTTAAGGAAGTGGCCCTAAAAATAGTGGATGCATCGGTGGTCATCTTCCAAGATTCTACAGACTCTGGAACAGTTCCTACAGATTGGAGGGTAGCTAATGTAACCCCACTATTTAAAAAAGGAGGGGGAGAGAAAGCAGGGAATTATAGACCAGTCAGCCTGATGTCAGTCGTGGAGAAAATTCTAGAGTCCATTATCAAAGGTTTTACAGCAGAGCACATCGAGAACAGTGGTAGAATCGGGCAGAGTCAGCATGGATTTACGAAAGGGAAATTATGCTCGACAAATCTACTAGAACTCTTTGAGGATGTAACTAGTAGAGTTGATGAGGGGGAGCCAGTGGATTTGGTGTTTGGAGTTTGGTGAGGCACATCTGGAATATTGTGTGCAGTTTTGGTCTCCTGATCTGAAGGATGTTCTTGCTATAGAGGGAGTGCAGCTAAGGTTTACCAGACCGATTCCTGGGATGGCAGGACTGACATATGGAGGATAGATTGAGTCAGTCAGGATTATATTCGCTGGAGTTGAGATGAGTGAGGTGGGGGATCTCATAGAAACCTATAAAATTCTAACAGGAATTGACAGTAGATGCAGGAAGGATGTTCCCAATGGTGGGGGAGTCCAGAACCAGGGGTCATAGCCTAAGGATACGGGGTAAACCTTTCAGGACTGAGATGAGGAGAAACTTCTTCACCCAGAGAGAGTGGTGAGCCTGTGGAATTCACTACCACAGAAAGCAGTGGAGGCCAAAACATTGTATGTTTTCAAAAAGGAGTTAGATATAGCTCTTGGGTCTAAAAGGGATCAAAGGGTACGGGGCAAAAGCGGGAACAGGCTACTGAGTTGGATGATCAGCCATGATAATGAATGGCAGAGCAGGCTTGAAGGGCCAAATGGCCTACTCCTGCTCCCATTTTCAATGTTTCAATCACCAATAATCAGATAATCCTCCCCACCAGTCTCAAAACAAGCCATTCTATAGTTCCCTACAAGGTGAAGTGGTGTGTATTGACTGTTCTCTGCCTGCAAAACATGTGACTAGGCTACAAAAGTAACCTGACTAAAATGCTTGGGATGTCAGCACAAGTGTAAGTTCTTCCTTTTATGTAGTCATACATTCAAGGCACAGAGCTATCAAGCAAATATGACAACCTCTCAACTGACTGAAATATTATGCTGTGTAAAAGCGTGGAGGTAGATGAATAGAGCAGGGTTAGAAAGCAATTTTAAAAAAATAAAGTCTATGGCTAAGGTTTCACCTCTGGTTTGTAGCAGAGGTGAAGATTTTTCTGATTACATCTGGACACTTACAATTCTGCCACTTAAAGTCCTGAATGTTTTCATCCTTTTAATGCATAGCTGCAAGAGTCAATAAAACAATTATGTCCATCTTAGATGAGCATTCTCCTAAAATTTATGGGATTTGATATAGCTAGTGTTCAACATTATAGCCAACAGATGTCTTCAACAAAATAGATAAGGGATATTGACAAAAGGAGCAGGCTCGCTGCGACCCTGGTTAAATATAGTCAGTGATCCCACATGCCAAAGACTTGCTGGTTGATAGGTTAATTGGCCATTATAAATTGCCCCTAGTATAGGTAGGTGGTAGGGAAATATAGGGACAGGTGGGGATGTGGTAGGAATATGGAATTAGTGTAGGATTAGTATAAATGGGTGGTTGATGGTCGGCACAGACTTGGTGGGCCGAAGGGCCTGTTTCAGTGCTGTATCTCAAACAAAAACAAAACAATGTCCAAAAGGACATACTAAATAGACTACATAATTAAAAAAAGGTCATGCAACTACACTTACCCAAAGCCTCCTTGGTGCAGACAGTTGGAGATGGTTGGACAAGTTGTAAGCTTCGATTCCCCGATAGGTTCTGTATCGCCACTGAAATATTTGGTTGACAGCTTTCCATACAACCTGGACCTGATGACCAGTGAATACATTAAACAGCAATTGCTTACTGCATGTGGATCAAGAAGAAGATTGGAAGCTTCCCCCCCACCCCAGCACATTCTTTTTTTTTCTTTTGGGCCTCCTTATCTTGAGAGACAATGGATACGCGCCTGGAGGTGGTCAGTGGTTTGTGAAGCAGCGCCTGGAGTGGCTATAAAGGCCAATTCTGGAGTGACAGGCTCTTCCACAGGTGCTGCAGAGAAATTTGTTTGTCGGGGCTGTTGCACAGTTGGCTCTCCCCTTGCGCCTCTGTCTTTTTTCCTGCCAACTACTAAGTCTCTTCGACTCGCCACAATTTAGCCCTGTCTTTATGGCTGCCCGCCAGCTATGGCAAATGCTGGCAACTGACTCCCACGACTTGTGATCAACGTCACACGATTTCATGTCGCGTTTGCAGACGTCTTTATAGCGGAGACATGGACGGCCGGTTGATAGGTTATAACCCTAACCCTAACCCCACCCCAGCACAACCAATGCGATATAGTGAGGACATCATAGCAACAGATTCTAATCAAAAACACACTGTACTGCTTGCAACATTAGATACATTCAGAATTTAAAGGAAATCAATATAAATACTGGTAATAATGAAAGTGGACAACTTTGTATTTTTGCACACAAAACTGGGCTATCAAGCAAATATGATGGCCTCTCAATTGACTAATTATGCTGGCGTAAAAAATGTTGAGGTAGATGAATAGAGCAGGATTAGACACCAATTTTTTATTAAATGAAAAGGTGTATGGCTAAAGTTTCAGCTCTGGTTTGTAGCAGAGGTGAAGATTTTTCTGGTTAGATTTGAACACTTTCAATTCTGCCACTTAAAGTCTGGAATGCTTTCATCCCATTAATACATAGTTGCAAGTCAATAAAACAATCCTGTACATCTTTAATGAGCATCCTCCTAAAATTGATGGGATTTCATAGAGCAGGTGTTAGAACAAAGAACAGTACAGCACAATACAGGAACAGGCCATTCAGCCCTCCAAGCCTGCGCCAATCTTTATGCCTGTCTAAACTAAAACCTTCTGCACTGCTGGGGTCCATATCCCTCTATCCCCAACCTATTCATGTATTTGTCAAGACTTTGTATTTTTGTATTTTTCAAGATTTGAATTAATATTTCCCCATTTTAAAAAGCACTCATTGTCAACATTTGTAACTCCTGACCTAGGCGTGCTTACCCTAAGCTCCCGCACCAGTCTGACTTCATACTAGCCATTCTATAGCATCTAGAGTGAGATTGTGTCATTTAGTGCCATGGTACAATTTTATGGCCCCAGATACAAGAACTAAACTGATATGAAATTCATTTCACCAAGGACCCTTACAGCCAGCAGGTGAAGGGAATGGTCCATCAGATGGAGCTAGGTTCAAATCCTGATCAAAGTGAAAACAGCCTGACCCAATGCATCCCCAGAAGTGGTAAACTCAATATAGGTGAACAGCTTGCTTGCAAATTCAGTTCTGAATTATAAACATTGGGTAACATAGGACAGAACAATGAACTGTTACCTGTGCAATGCGACAGATTTATATTTTTCAGTCTTGATGCATTTTCATTCAATCTGAAAAACAGGAGTGGGTGAATTAAATTCTAATTTTATAAACAGAAATCAGCACATTCCCAAAAGGATCACTGTTCAAGGTAGCACTAAGGGAGGTTCGAGAAACAGTCAACTAAATTGCCATGGTCACTATCCCAGTTTTGCTTGCGAGTCTGTGAATAGCTAGCTCAAATGTGCCCAGAAACCCTCATCTGTCAAGATATGCGAAGGACAGCCACTTGGCAAGGACCTGTGCAAGCAGGCAGTAACCAATTAAAGACCTGCTCGGGTCTGCATATGAAACCCAACCCGAGCCCAACCCAGCCAGAGTCCTTGCATTTTTTTCCCGCGCCCAACCCGACCAGAATAAAGTTGATCATATTTGAAAAAAAAAGAGGTTGTGCTCTACCTTGGATGGAATCGCTCACTGCAAACTAGTACAGAATGTTTCCCACCCGGATGTCCTGGCTATCACTGTGTCCCAGCCCGAAAGAGCGACCCGACTCAAACCAGACGCTGGTCGTTCACAATCTATCCTTCCACTCACCCATTTTCCCTGTAGATTTTATAACCTGGTATATTTAGCTCCCAGTCCTGACCATCTTGCAGCCAATAGTGGATAGCGATGCTAGTTTTATCTAACCAGCTAAGACAGGACACTGGTAAATGGTATTAGGTGTTTAGATTGTGGAATTTAAAGTAGGGTTGGAAAATGAAGGGTTCTTGGGAATTACTCTGTTGGGGGGGGGGCTTTATTGCCCATAACATGCAAGGCTGCTACTTGAGCAATTTGTTACTCAAGAAGCTACAGATGTAATTATTTAACCATATGAAGATACTTTTGTTCCCCTACAGGCCACACAGACTCCTATATAGGTTTATTGCTATGTAGTTAGGTCAGCAAGATTTAGTCAGCAAATGAAGTATTATAAACAAGATAATTTCCGGCCATCAATTTAATTAATTGCACACTGACTCAGAGGTAGATAGTAAGCTAGGAGAGAGATGGATGAAACCAGTATATGGATTTAGAAACTAGCTGCACACATATCAATCCTGCCAGATACAGCATTTAAAAAAGGAAACTATGAAAACCAAGACATGCATTAAAAAAAAAACTTGCTAAGCAAGCAAAAGGCAAGTAACCTACTTTTTCCTAATTAGAGACTCCATTGATTGGTGGGTGCACAGGTAAGGGCTGTGCATAAACAATAAAATTAAAAAGGTAGTTACTGTTTACATAGGACTAGAGTTAAGGATATCCTCAAGAGTATGAGTTTCTTGGAGGGATGGATGGAACTGATGTGGACACTAATTATACAAACAGCTGCTTTTAGAAAATGAGACAGCTGTGCTGGCACCACTGTTCCATTACCACTTGTATAGCCAGCTGTAAATCATAGCTAAACCAGAGATGTTAATTAAAAAAGTCTTCAATAACTGGCTGTTAATTTAATGCCTGGAGAACTGGCAGTTAGTATGGGTTCCACATAGTATAAAAGCAGCTCATGCATAAAAAGTTCACAACACAAAAGGAAGCAAAAATCAGACCATGTTGCATAAATTTGAAACAAAATGGGTTAGTGATTAAGGATCCTCTGACAATCCTGAAGGAGTAGTAAGAATTTTTGGTTTGAATGATTGACAGCAGAGGTTAAGTAAAATTACATCTACAGGTAGAGATGGAATTTCTGAGACATTTAAATTAGGTTCTGGGCCAAGAAACTAGTGCAGAAAGTTGAAATAATTGGAGCATTTAAACAAAGACAAGAAAAATAGCTCAAATATGATTGAAGAACAAAGAACAGTACAGCACAGGAACAGGCCATTCAGCCCTCCAAGCCTGCGCCGATCTGGATGCCGGTCTAAACTAAAACCTTCTGCACTTCTGGGGACCATATCCCTCTATTCCCATCCTATTTATGTATTTGTCAAGATGCCTCTTAAACGTCGCCATCGGACCTGCTTCCACCACCTTCCCCGGCAGCAAGTCCCAGGCACTCACCACCCTCTGTGTAAAGAACTTGCCTCGCACATCTGCTCTAAACTTTGCCCCTCACACCTTAAACCTATGTCCCCTAGTAACTGACTCTTCCACCCTGGGAAAAAGCTTCTGACTATCCACCCTGTCCATGCTACTCAACTTTGTAAACCTCCATGTCACCCCTCCACCTCCGTCATTCCACTGAAAACAGAGTTTATCCAACTTCTCCTCATAGCTAATGCCCTCCAGACCAGGCAACATCCTGGTACAGTGGCGCAATGGTTAGCACCGCAGCCTCACAGCTCCAGCGACCCGGGTTCAATTCTGGGTACTGCCTGTGTGGAGTTTGCAAGTTCTCCCTGTGTCTGCGTGGGTTTCCTCCGGGTGCTCCGGTTTCCTCCCACATAGGTGGGAGGAATTGGCCATTATAAATTGCCCCTAGTATAGGTAGGTGGTAGGAAAATATAGGGACAGGTGGGGATGTGGTAGGAATATGGAATTAGTGTAGGATTAGTATAAGTGGGTGGTTGATGGTCGGCACAGACTCGGTGGGCCGAAGGGCCTGTTTCAGTGCTGTATCTCTAAACTAAACTAAACCTCTTCTGTACCCTCTCCAAAGCCTCCACGTCCTTCTGGTAGTGTGGCGACCAGAATTGAACGCAATATTCCAAGTGTGGCCTAACCAAGGTTCTGCACAGCTGCAGCATGACTTCCAATTCTTGTACTCTATGCCCCGACCGATGAAGGCAAGCATGCCGTATGCCTTCTTGACTACCTTATCCACCTGCGTTGCCACTGTGACCTGTATGCCCAGATTTCTCTGCCTGTCAATACTCCTAAGGGTTCTGCCATTTACTGTATACTTCCCACCTGTATTAGATCTTCCAAAATGCATTACCTTACATTTGTCCAGATTAAACTCCAACACATACACACACATCTTGCCAGCTCACCTCTGATCCCGTGTGACTTCACCTTTTGTACCAGTCTGCCATGAGGGACCTAGTCAAAAGCTTTACTGAAGTCCACATAGACAACATCCATTCCCCTTCCTTCAATCATCTTCATCACTTCCTCAAAAAACTCAATCAAGTTAGTGAGACACGACCTCCCCTTCACAAAGCCATGCGGCCTCTCACTAATAAATTCATTTGTTTCCAAATAGGAGTAAATCTTGTCCTGAAGAATCCTCTAATAATTTCCCTACCACTGACGTAAGGCTCACCTTTCCTGGATTATCCTTGCTATCCTTCTTAAACAAAGGAACAACATTGGCTATTCTCCAGTCTTCTGGGACCTCACCAGATACAAAGATTTCTGTCAAGGCCCCAGCAATTTCTTCCCTTGCCTCCTTCAGTATTCTAGGGTAGATCCCATCAGGCCTTGGGAACTTATCTACCTTAATGCTTTGCAAGACGCCCAACACCTCCTCCTTTTTGATAACATGACCCAGACTATCTACAGTCCCTTCCCTAGACTCATCATCCACCAACTCTCTCTTTGGTGAATACTGATGCAAAGTACTCATTTAGTACCTCGCCCATTTTCTCTGGCTCCACACATAGATTCCCTTCTCTGTCCTTGAACGGGCTAACCCTTTCCCTGGTTACCCTCTTGCTCTTTATAGATGTATAAAGAGCCTTGGGATTCTCCTTAATCCTGTTTGCCAATGACTTTTCATGACCCCTTTTAGCCCTCCTGACTCCTTGCTTAAGTTCCTTCCTACTGTCTTTATATTCAAGGGCTTCATCTGTTCCCAGCCTTCTAACCCTTACGAATGCTTCCTTTTTTTTTGAAAAGGCTCAATATCCCTAGTTATCCAAGGGTCCCAAAACTTGCAAAACTTATCCTTCTTCCTCACAGGAACATGGCGGTCCTGGATTCTAATCAACTGACGTTTGAAAGACTCCCACATGTCAGATGTTGATTTACCCTCAAACAGCCACCCCCAATCTAAATTCTTCAGTTCCTGCCTAATATTGTTATAATTAGCCTTCCCCCAATTTAGCACCTTCACCCGAGGACTACTCTTATCCTTATCCACAAGTACCTTAAAAACTTACAGAATTATGGTCACTGTTCCCGAAATGCTCCCGAGACTTTGAGCACTTGGCTGGGCTCATTCCCCAATACCAGGTCCAGTACGGCCCCTTCCCTAGTTGGACTATCTACATATGGTTTCAAGAAGCTCTCCTGGATGCACCTTACAAATTCTGCCCCACCCAAGCCCCTAGCACTAAGTGAGTCCCAGTCAATATAGGGGAAGTTAAAATCACCCACCACTACAACCCTGTTACCTTTACATCTTTCCAAAATCTGTCCACATATCTGCTCCTCTACCTCCTGCTGGTTGTTGGAAGGCCTGTAGTAAACCCCCAACATTGTGACTGCACCCTTACTATTCCTGAGCTCCACCCATATTGCCTCACTGCATGACCCCTCCAAGGTGTCCTCCCGCAGTACAGCTGTGATATTCTCCTTAACCAGTAATGCAACTCCCCCGCCCCTTTTACATTCCCCTCTATCCCGCCTGAAGCTTCTAAATCCCTGAACATTTAGCTGCCAATCCTGTCCTTCCCTCAACCAAGTCTGTGATAGCAACATCATAGTTCAAAGTACTAATCCAAGCTCTAAGTTCATCTGCCTGACCGGTTATACTTCTTGCATTGAAACAAATGCATTTCAGACCACCAGTCCCACTGTGCTCAGCAACATCTCCCTGCCTGCTCTTCCTTAGTCCTACTGGCCTATTTACTAGTTCCCTCAGTTATTTCACTTGCTGTCCTACTGCTCTGGTTCCCACCCCCCTGCCACAGTAGTTTAAACCCTCCCAAGGGACGCTAGCAAACCTTGCAGCCAGGTTATTTGTGCCCCTCCAGTTTAGATGCAACCAGTCCTTCTTGTACAGGTCCCACCTGTCCATGAAGTGATCCCAATGATCCAGATATCTGAAACCCTTCCTCCTACACCAGCTGTTCAGCCACATGTTTAGCTGCACTATCTTCCTGTTTCTAGCCTCGCTGGCACATGGCACAGGGAGCAATCCCGAGATTACAACCCTAGAGGTCCTGTCTTAACTTTCTACCTAACTCCCTAAATTCCCCCTGCAGGACCTCATCACTCTTCCTGCCAATGTCGTTGGTACCGATGTGTACCACAACCTCTGGTTGTTCACCCTCCCCCTTCAGAATGCCCTGTTAGTTCAGAGACATCCTTGACCCTGGCACCAGGGAGGCAACATACCATCCCGAAGTCTCTTTCACGTCCACAGAAGTGCCTATCTGTGCCCCTGACTACAGGGTCCCTATAACTATTGCTCTTCTGTGCTTTGTCCCTCCTTGAACAACATTGCCAGCCGTGGTGCCACTGCTCTGGCTGCTGCTGTTGTTTTCTCAATAGGCCATCCACCCCACACCCCCCTCCCTAAACAGTATCCAAAATGGTATACTTGTTAGAGAGGGGGATAGCCACAGGGGATTCCTGCACTGACTGCCTGCCCCTTCTAGCAGTCACCCATCTATCTGCCTGCACCTTGGGTGTAACCACTTCTCTAAAACGGCTGTATGACGCTTTCCGCCACCTGCATGCTCCTAAGTGCATCCAGTTGCTGCTCCAACCGATCCATGTAGTCGGTGAGGAGCTGCAACTGGGTACACTTCCTGCAGATGTTGTCGTCCGGAATGCTGGAAGCGTCACGGACCTCCCACATCTCATAGGTAAAGCATTTTACCCCTCTAACTGACATTTCTAGTACTAATTAATAAATTAATTTAAAATAAATACTTATGTAGTGCTCATTTCGGGAAGAGACAGCAAAAAAAAAAAAAAAAAAAAAAATGTTTAGCCAGTTAAAAACATAGGAGAATGCAGTTGAAGGAATGGAGCAATGAAGAGTCCAAATATATCAGGGTCACAGAATCATTACAGTATAGAAGGAGGCCATTTGGCCTGTCGTGTCTGCACAGACTCTGAAAGAGCAGTTTACCTAGGGCCACACCCCCGCACATTCTTCCTTTTCAGATAAACAATCCAATTTCTTTTTGAATGTCTCGATTGAACCTGCTTCCACCACACTCTCAGGCAGTGCATTCCAGATCCTAACCAGTCACTACATGAAAAAGTTTTTCCCTCATGTCACTATTGCTTCTTTCGCCAAATACCTTAAATCGTTGCCCTCTTGTTCTCAATCCCTCCACCAACAGGATCAACCTTGCCTAGACCCCTCAAAATTTTAAATACTTCTATCAAATCTCCTCTCGACCTTCCTTTCCCCCAGAGAAAAAAAAAAGTCCTACTTCTCCAATCCATCCATGTAACTGAAGTTACTCAACTCTGGAACAATTCTCACGAACCTTTTCTCCACTCTGTCCAATGCCTTCACATCTTTCCTGAAGTGTGGCATCCAGAACTGGACACAATACTCCAGTTGAGGCTGAACCAGTGTTCTATACAAGTTTATCACTTCCTTGCTTTTGTATTCTTTGTCCCCATTAATGAAGTCTAGGATGCTATATTAAATCAATCACCTTCAATCTGTCCTGCCACCTTCAATGACATATGCACATATACACCCAGGTCCCTCCACTCCTGCACTCTTTAGAATTGCACCCTTTATTTTTATTGTCTTGCCACATCCTTCCTACCAAAATGAATCACTTCACACTTCTCTGCATTAAATTACATCTGCCACATGTCTGTCCATTCCACCAATGTGCCCACATCCTCCTCACAGTTCACAATGTTTCCAAGTTTCATACCATCCCCAAATTTTGAAATTGCGCCCTGTACACAAAGGTCTAGGGCATTAATATACATCAGGAACAGCAAGGGTCCCAACACTAACCCTTGGAGAACTCCGCTACAAACCTCTTTCAGCCCCAAAAAACATCCATTAACCACTACCCTCTGCTTCCTGTCAGTCAGTCAATTTTGTATCCATGCGCTACAACTTTGCTCAAGTCTATTGTGTGGCACTGTGTCAAATACCTTTTGGAAGTCCATGTACACCACATCAACATCATTGCCCTGATCAACCTTCTCCGTTAGCTCATTAACTAACCTGCTGGAGTTTTTTTTTAAAACACAATTTGCCCTTCACAAATCGTGCTGGCTTTCCCTAGTTAACCCACATTTGCCCAAGTGATTATTAATTTTGTCCTAAATTAATCAGTTTTAGAAGCTTCCCCACCATAGAGGTTAAACTGACCAGCCTGTAGTTGCTGGCCTTATCTTTACACCCTTTTTTGAACAAGGGTGTACCATTTGCAATTTTCCAGTCCTCTGGCACCACCCCTGAATCGAACAAAGACTGGAAAATTTTGACCAGTGCCTCTGCAATTTCCACTCTCACTTCACTCCGTAACCTTGGATGCATCACATCCAGTCCTGGTGCCTTATTAACTAAGTACAGCTAGCCTACCCAACACCTGCACCGTATCAATTTTAAACCCAAGTGTCTGAATTACTTCCTCTTTCACCACGACCTGCGCAACATCTTCTTCCTTGGTAAAGGCAGAAGATGCAAAGTATTCATTTAATACCTCAGCAATGCCCCCTGCCTTGTGTGTAAATCCCCTTTTTGATCCTTAATCTGCCCTAGTCTTCCTTTTGCCAATCTCTACTATTAATATGCCCATAGAAGACTTTTGGATTCTGTTTTATATTAGCTGCCAGTCTCCCTTCATACTCTTTGCTTTCTCATTTCCCCGCTGAACCTTATATATTCCGCCTCGTTCTCGGTTGTGTTATCCACCTGACATCTGTCATAAGCATGCTTTTTCTTCATCTTAATCTCTATCTTTCATCCAGGGAGCTCTGGATTTGTTTAACCCTACCTTTCCCAGTCATGGGAATATACCTCGACTGTGCCCGGACTCTCTTTAAAAGGCAGCCCATTGTTCAGTTTCTACACAAATGCCGGAAGTAATATCCTGCTGGAATGGAGTGGTAAATAAAAGTGGCAAGTGAGAATTTAGATTTAATTGAAGTCACAACACAGAATGGATGCAGAGGAGGAGGAGAAGAAATGTTTCAAATTGATAGAATAGGCCCAGGGTATAAGACTAACAGAAAGCAGAAGGAAGGAAAGATCTTTGCACGAAAACAAAAAAGTGGTAAGGAGAGATCTAATTTTGTGCACCTCATTTGGAAGTTTTCATAATGGAAACTGGGGAAAAACTATTTCTACTGGCTGGTGAATTAGCCACAAGAGGGCATAAATTTGTAGACCATTGGCAAAACAAAGATAAGCCAGGAGAATTGTTTTTGTTCATGTTGAGGATTAAGAGATGGAATGCACTACCAGGAAAATTGCTTTAAAAGGGAAGTAGAAATTTTAAAAAAGGAGATAGGAAAGGATAGGGGAAAAGGGGCTAAGGGGATAGCTTTTAGAAAGCCAGCACAAGACAAAGCAGTTTCCTTCCACGTTGCAGAGTTCTACAATTCTATAATTTGAGCAAGATTTATGTAATCATGAGACATGTGTTGTGCTGGCTTGATTATAGCTGGAGTCCAGGGCAGATCCCAAGTTGATCATACTATGCTATTGACTTCCAGGACAACCAGCTGAAGTGAAGGTGGTTTTGTAAGTAAATTAACAAAGTAATGCAAAGCCAACTTTATGAGTAGTCTGGAATGGGGCAGTCAAGTGAGGATGAGAAAAAAAAAAGAGAGCAAACTATTGACAATGGTTCTCAGAAACCCAAAACGAGCAGAGGTTCCACTTCAAAAATAAATCGATATTCAGCAGCAAGTTTGAGATGGTGTGGTCTCAGCGAATGTCTTAAGCCTGCTTGATTGAACGTTTAGCCAAGAGATGCAGGGGGAAATATAAGAACATTTTTACGCAGCAGATGGTAATGACCTGAAACTCTCTTCCCAAAAGGGTGATGGAAGCGGAGACCAATCACTTCAAAAAGAAATTGGATAACCACTTGAAGGAAATAGACTTGCAGGGCTAGAGGGATTGAATGGGGGAGTGGGACTGACTGAATAGCTCTGTGGAGAGCCGGCATGGACACGATGGACTGAATGGCCTCCTTCTATGCCGTAGATAAAATGATTGATTGGTATCCCATCCACCACTTAAAATATTCTCTCCCGCCACCACTGACACCATGGCTGTAGTGTGCATTATCTACAAAATGTACTGCAACTACTTACCAAGACTTCTCAACAGAACCTCCCAAATCTGTGACCCCCAGAACAAGAGCAGTAGGTGCATGGGAACACCAACTCCTGTAAATTCCCCTACAAGTCATACACCATTCTGACTTGGGATTATAATCATCACTCCATCATTGCTGGGTCAAAATTCTGGAACTCCCTACCAAACAGCACAGAGACTGCAGAAATTCAAGCTGGTTTACCACCACCTTCAAGGACAATTAGGGATGAGCAATAAATGTTGCCCTGGTCAATGACACTCAGATTCCATGAACAAATAAAATATTAATATTCAGCAGTGAGAGATAGCATGATCGCCACGTGGGTGAACATCTGGATTAATTAGTGACCAATGAGGAGTTGCAAAACCAGGAATATTGGTGCAGCAAACTTTAAAGGCATAAAACAAGTTGAGCAGATGATGGACTGGGACAATGATCATTACAATATTGAAAGTATTGATGGATTTTTTTTTAAAAAGCCTTATAATTACCCCAGGAAAAAGGATTGAAGATGACCATAACCTCAACCATTAAAGCTTTAAGGGAAGTAAGATATGTACAAAATATCAAATCATTGAGAAACAGTCAAAAAATAACTATAGAAGGATAAAATACAACTGTAAATAATGGAAAATGGGACAAGACAAAACAAATCAGGAACCACTGCAATGGATTAGAAATGAAGATGAGGAAAATAGACATCTTGCATTTCTTTTCCCCCCTCAATGTAGCAATCTTGTTTTTAACATGGTAGAATGTCTAGGCAAAAACCAGAAGCAACATATAGTAGATAGTCAAGGTTAAAATGGATAAGATGAATAGTGCTGAAGGATCTGATTCAATTTATCCTAGATTGCTTAAAGAAATAGAAGTGTAGATGGGAGATTGGTTGATATTTTCAATTGTTTAAATGTAGTCTGGTATTGGTTCTAGAGACTTTGAATATAGTTAACGTGGTATTGCCATTCAAATAGAGGCATCGAGATTAGAGGTTAGAGTGCTTAAATTCAGCTGTACAGAAGATATTGAGCCATTGTGAAGATGAGACACTAAGAATGAACAACTGGAGTTCTAAAATTAATAAAAGGATGGAATTTGAGGAAGTAAGATCAGGAAATATTGATTTTTTTTTAGAAAACTAGTGACATTCATTCTATGTGAAAATGTATTAAAAGCAATTGGTCGTGCTATTAAGAATTTGCATCAACTGAGCATGGTCGTCAATAGCAAGGGTTCAGGTTGGAGCTGGACTTCCTAAAGCCCTCAGATATCCATTATCTTGAAGGCATTAGTTGAACTGTTCAAATGCCAGATCATGCAGTAATAGAAAAGCTGTTCATAAGATTACAGGATCGCAAGCCCAATCTTAAGTTGTTGACTGGATTCAAATGGCAAATGCCATTAATGTGTAGAAGTGCACAAAGTTGCACATGGATCCAGGTAACACACCTGTTCCATACGTGCCCTATTTTGCAAACAGCCAGTGGAAAATTAGGCCATGTAAGCCTAGCCTCAAAATAATCGAATACCTCTCCTTAAAAAGTGAAGATGTCACTCAATATTGCTTAAAATCTGTTGGAGCAAACTAATTTGGAAGTAAAACATTTAAACAGCAAAAAGTTAGGTGAAACCAAAAAAAAAACCTAATCATAGAAGGCATTCAGCAAAAGAAAAAAAATTAGTGCTCAGAGGCATAAACAATAGCTCAAAATATGGGCAGTCAGGAAAAGGCTACCTAGAAATTATCTGTTTATTTATTTCTGCTTTTAATAAAGTTATTTTAAAAGAACCACAGATGCAGATTTAGCCTGTCCCTGCAAGGGCGGGGTGGGGGTGGGGCAGGGAAAAGAAAAATCAGGAGAGGGGCTCTGTGGTGGTCATTAAAAGGAGTCATGTGCATTGAGGTCACTTTTATTTAAAAAAAAGTGAAAATAAAGTTGAAGTAATGCTAGAAATAAACTTGATCAGAGATCAAAAGCCCATTTGGTAGCTGCCGCCAATGTATTTCAATGTTGCCCACATTATTAAACAATGAATTTTGTTTATTTCTCTTGAGCAAAGGCTTGAATTCACTGAAGCAGCAATTCTGGTTGAGCAGCTGAAAATGTCCACTCTGCTTCATATCATTGCTGGTTCCCAATTACATGCAGTGAAAAAAAAAAGCAAAGAGCTCTAAAGGCAACAATGTACTTACCCATCTCTACAAGGATCCTCAGCTTTCATTTCTGAAAAGTTCGACTCGGTGCCAAATTCCCTGGTGGTGATGCCTGAATATGGCATGGCGTTATCAACTGCCTCGTTCTGAAAGTTAGAATGAGGATTTGAACAGAAAATCAGACAAAAACACTTTTCACTATAAGGATGGACTAGGGTTATGCAGCCAGATATGCTACTAGGGATCTAGGTTTGAAGATCCTATTTGTACTTTAAAAAAAAAGTGAATGTACTTATTAAAACTAAGGCATTTACAGTTATCTTACACGCAGTTACACCACAAATATGAAAATCCACCTCTGATTCTATGCCGAAAAAGGTAGAAAATTAGACATTACAGTACAATGTCCAGTTTTCAGAAGTGGTTCGCATGCAGCAAAGTTAGAAGCTGCATCTCCATTGATAATAAACCAGAAAGTAAGTTCATTTATATGCATCAACTGTCCACATGTGTGTGTTTTGGGGCACTGTCCCAGGTATATGGACAAACTCAGTGAATATATATCACTACAATCGGTGGATGGGACTTTCCAATCTTGCCACATTCACTACCCATAGTATGGACGAGAGCTTTGGAAGACTAAAGGAGCAAGGACTGGAAAGTCTTAAAGCAGGATAATCATACCTCTGAACTGGTTTCTGGGAGGTGTGCAGCACATCTTAGAACTGGACCAGGCACACATTGCCATAAACTGTTGGGGTTGGGACTAATTATTTTGACTCTTCACTGTGCCAGTGTAAAAGGAGATCAGTTGGAAAATAGAATACAATAGAACGTTTGCATTTTTGAACCAACATACCACATAAAAGCAAAAAAAAAAAAATATTTAAACTGTTCAGGGAAGCACACCTCTGGGAAATTCACAAAAATCAGTGTGGGGGCAGGGCAGGGGCACATTTGGAAGAAATGCGTACAATTCTAATGTATGCTGGCCACAGCTCTAAGTGGAAGGATCCTATGCCAAATTAAGGCAAGAGACCACATTTTCAATTTTTGTTTTGGAAACAAAACTCAATAGAGAGACTACTTGCTGCTACTGGAAGAAAAAGTGAAGCAAAATAATTCCCAATAACATTGAATGAGTCTCTCCCTTGATAGATAAAAATAGGGCGCATGCTCAATGTACATTCTGATTACTAGGAAATGCAATTGATAAAGGGTCAAAAAAGGTTCTGGGGAACAGAATTCCAGACATGTCCCCTCCGCCTAAGAGAATGGAATCTAGTGACTTCAACACTTGTATTCCACTTCAGGTTTTCATGCATTATGTTGTTTAAAGTTACAAGCCTGTACCCACTTTATTTCTCAGTACAATTAATTGTTGCCACGTCACAGGTTTCTATTCAGGGTCATTTGAGCAGTCAGATTTTTAAGCTGTTGCCTTACTTTTCTAGAACATCTATGCATTGCCCATTTGAGAGGGATTGCTATTACAGAATTGCTGCCACATCATAGCCAATGCACTGCAAGAAAATTATAAAGTGCTGAAACCTCTCTTGATAAAAAGGTGCCATAAGAATACAAATATCATAATCCAAAGACGTAATGTTTTCTGCCAGTCCATTTATTACATCAATAGGAATAGGAGAGAACTGGATTGGTCAAGGTCATTTTTTTTTAATAAATTGAACGTACTGACCAAATCACATTAATTTTGTAAGTTGTCCACAGTAGGAATCTCAAAATCAGGAAGTCTTACTACATGTATACTCAGTCAACAAACCTGTTGTGAGAGTTGACTATGTTCTTCCTGCTTCATAATTCTCATTTCTACCATGTGGATTAATTGCTCCATCTCCTCCTTTTCCTGCTTTAACTTCACCAACTTCTGTTCCTGTTCTGTATAAACATACAAGTTAGTCACTGCTTCTCTTGCCAGCTGTAAGACTTTGCAGCAATTCTAGGCTATAACAGCATACAGAACAGCACTAAATGTTTTTGGAAAAAAGTGACCAGGCTAGAACAAGATCATGTCATTGCTGAGACAATACAATTCATCTACTACCTGGAGTCTAAATTCAAAAAAAAAAAAAATGGGGTAGAATCTGCCCACTTCCTGTTGCGTGCAAAGCCTCAATACAAAATTACCACGATGCGGTCTTACTCAGATGCTGCATTACAGCTGACGTGGGAAATCAGTAGTCACATTGGTAACTTTGGTTTTGGGGGGTGGGAGGGGGTGGTGGTGGTTGAGTGGGACAGAGGCATGCAGAGAAGCATTCCTTGTGTTTGATGTACACAATTGCAAGGAGTTATAGTTTTGCATTGTTCAAGCAAGTTTCACCTAGAAAAAAAAAACCTTAAAGTGTAGATTATCATGCCAGTTGTTACTAAATAGAAAACATTTCATTTCCCAACTTGGGTGATTGAAATGATTATTAAAAGCACAATGATATTCTGTGCCAAAGCACTGCCTGCCCAAGAGAAGTCATTTATCAACATTAGTGTAGAATAAAGTTCACTCAATGTATGCAAGATTGCATACAGTATGTCTGCAGTCTAGGGTGGCGTGGCTGTGTGTTGTGCATTGGGGATTTGGGGGCAGCCCTCCATGGGGCACAGGGTGCCCAATCAGGAGGACCCCCTCCCAGCCTGCAAGGCAGCCATCTGGTTTTACCAGGCAGAGTTCTTGAGGCTTTTGTCGCCTGGCCACTGAGGGTAAAATACCTGCAGCAGTGGGAGGAGGCACTCAAGTGCCTGTTAATTGACCACTTAAGGGCCTTAATTGGCCTGGATGGGCAGTGTAAAATTGCAGCAGGAGGCAGGAAGGGGTTAGGAGTGGTCCCCCCTGCCTCACACTCAATTTTATGCACCCCACCCCCCCACTCCAGCCTGTTCATTTGGGGCCGTAAAATTCTGGTCAATATCTTTGACAACTTGATGAAGTACCCCATTGAAAACATGGTTCCCTGCTCTATATGACAGAGTACTGATTCTACTCAGTGGCATCATCTAACTAAGATGAGTAAGGAAGATGATCTTCCTTCTAAAGAAAATAATGATCGCATTCAGAGTATTTATGGATCCACAACTTTGCAGTAAGTTAATACTTGCCTAGATCAACATCCATGCATTTAACAACCAAAGTTGTTTTCATTTACCTTCTGGCATCAACCATGACATAGTTGCAGCACTCTTGCCAAAGTTTACAGGTAGCGGGTTCAAGCCCCACTCCAGCATTAAACAGAAAATATAGACCAATACTTTCAGTATAGTACAGAAGGAGTGCCACACTGACAGAGATGCCACATTTTAGATCGGACATTAAACACCTGCCCTCTCAGGAAGAGCTCTTGGCACTAGTTCTCACTATTATCCCTCAATCAACCTTATATCTCACTGCTGTTGTGGGACATTGCTGTGCACAAATGGCTGCAGTGTTTTCCTATATAAAACAGCGACTACACTTCAAAAAAGTACTTGGTCACGCCAAGGTCATGAAAGCTACTATATTAATGCAAGTCCTTTCTTTCAAGTGTTCAAATTGACAATTAAGACTGTACAGACATCTATACCTTTGATGCTAGCTTTATATTTCTTTTTGAATTCTTCTGCTCGGAGTTCTTCAAAAGAGAACTCGCGTAGTCCAGCGTAGATCTGGTCTTTTGAATACATGGACACTTCCTTCTTTTCATTGCAATTTTGTACTTGCACCCTGACCAACGGATTCAATTCTTTGCTGGGCTTCCGAGCACTCAAAACTGGGGTGAACAAGGGTTCAATCTTACGAGGTGTCCTGCAACAGATCAATGCAAATATTATCCCTAGATTTGCAAGTCATGTTCTGGTTTACACACTTGGTATATAATGAAACAAGCCCATATTTCTGTATCCCAGAAGTAGCACATGAATCCCATATCATCTGAGATTCCAACTACTTCACTAGTTTAGATTCAACTTGTTACATTGTATTTTGTGTCCAAGAGGGACTTGCTACATTATCATGGTGAAGCTAAAAATCTAAAAGGACTCACTAAAATGAGAGAAGGATTATAACCAAATTGTTAATTTCTGGCATAGCACAATTGAGCACATTTGCTGTTTGATACATTGATTTCTTGCACTTGACCAATCAGCTCATAAAGCTTATAGTTTGATAAATTAAAGGTTACAACCCTCATCCTCAACTGGAAGGAATAAACTCACTGCCTTGTATAGTGCTACGCTATACAAATCAGAATATCTATGGTTTGAATCTTATAACATTGCTGACTTGGGCAATTTCACATGAATCAGCTGATGGGTTGTGCTACAATTTATCGCAGTACCCCTAGGCTAGAGATGAATGAACAGGTCAACCAGAGTTCCCAGTTCTGACTCCTTTCCAGTGATCAGCTGGAAAGTGCCTCTGGTGAGGAAAAAAAAACAAGTAGCGCTCTCAGCAATCATAAAGCCTTGCCAAGGATCAGAGATGGAAAAAGGGCACCTGGGCAGAGCATCAGAAAAACAATGCAGAACTGACTCTAAAGAAACTCTTCCCAGGCAAGAAAATGTTAAAACCCAGTCACTTGAAAAGTGCAAGATGATGACTGGTTAAGATTAGACCCATTAGCCAACAACCTAGCACTCCACTTAAGAGATGATCAGTACAGTTTAGAATTAAACAAATTCTGTGCAAATGAAAATTTAACCTAACCTTCTGCCCTGCCCATACTCGTGAAATAACAAGATGAAAAGCAATGAGATTGGAAAAATGTTGTAGAGGGCTTTTAAATTTCTGTTTTGGTATCCAAGATCAATTGGAAATTTGTTTTTAAAAAGAAAACATAGGTTGAGCCTTCTCCCATCTTAAAAATTGAAGTAACTCAAGTGGAAAGAGCAAATCAATTCAGGAAATGGGGCACTTTGCAATTTCAGGCATCCCCCTCCTGCTCCCCTTGCCAATTCAAGACAGGGTGCTCCCAGATCAGGAACTGTATAGCCAGCTGCAGTGTCTAATCACTTCACTCTGCTTCCAAAAAAAAGTATCCCTCTCCCTACACCACCAGTGGGAGGTTTCTTTTTCAAGCCATACTTGGGAGATGGTTAACACACACCCAATATCAATCTTAAATAACATTCACTAGTTTAAAACATACATAGTCTCATTAGCAGATTCTTCCTCATAAAGCTTGAAGTCAGGCTTGTTGGCTGATAAGCCTGTAGAAAAGGGAACTGCATGCATGTTGGAACGGCGAGGTATCTGATGGAAGGAACAAAACTTGATAAACTGAATGGTATTTCAATTAACTGAATATCAATGCATAAGATGGTTTGAGTGACAGATGCTTTATAAAAAAAAAAATCAAATGGCATTGTTGACAAATGGTTAGGTCTAGGACATCAGATTACAGGAGAACAATATACCCACAAGAGAAAGCTCACCAAACCCCTGATGGGAAGACAAATAGGATTATCGCCACACATATCAATCGCCCCAATGTTACTTGCCAAACAGGAAGATCATACATCAGCCATGATGCATCCTAGCTTCAAAAGGTAAATAAATGAAATATCTCTTATTCTGAAGAGTGTAAACAAATATTTTACTGGTCATATTTAAAGCATCCAAGATGACAACAAAAATGTAGAAAACATCTATTGTCAAAAACAAGTTAGATAGTTACATGATTTCCCATTTTGAATGTTATTCTTTGAGTCCTAGAGGAAAATCTCCAACACCATAAATTATTGCTTAAATTTAAAAAAAGTAAATTTAAGTACTGAAGTAGATCAACAAAAGCCTCATCTGGGCAGTTTATATTAGGCTCTTAGTTTCTACATTCAAGAAATATATATAACTATATATAAATAAAAAAACTAAAGTAAGAGTCAGGTGTGGCACAGTTGGTAGCACTCTTGCCAGTCAGAAGGTTGTGGATTCAAGTCCCAGCAGAGACTTCAGTACAAAAAAAATAATCTAGACTAATATTCCAGTGCATTACTGAGGGAGTACTACACTCAAAAGGTGTCATCTTTCCGATGAGACGTTAAGCCCTGCCAGCTGAGGTGGACGCAGAAGTTCCCATGCACTATTTTTTTTTTGAAGAGGAGCTCTCCTTGGTGTGCTGGCCAATGTTTATCCTTCACTCAACATTAAAATACAAAAATGTTGTCATCATATTGCTGTTCATGGTACCTTGCTGTGTGTAAATTAGCTGTGGAGTTTCCTACAGACAAGTAACTACACTTCAAAAATCACTTGATTGACTGTAAAGTGCTTTGTTTTGTCCTGAGGTCATGAAAGGTACTTCTTTTTAGTATTTTGCAAAATGATTCAGATCACCTGTGCAAATGGACAGATGTCCAAAGTCATAGCCAGTCGAGTCAAGTCTGCTCTGGAGTTGGTGATTCACCCCGATCAGACCTGTACTGTACCCGGCAGGAAGATCTCTGATAGTCTCGCGCTACTCAGGGATACGATCGCCTACGTACGGGACAGGAGGGTGGACACCTGCCTCATCAGCCTGGACCAGGAGAAGGCTTTTGACAGGATATCGCACACCTATATGATGGACGTACTTTCCAAAATGGGGTTTGGGGAGGGAATCTGCAATTGGATCCAACTGCTCTACACAAACATCAGTAGCGCAGTGTCAATCAACGGGTGGGAATCTGAAAGTTTCCCGATCAAATCTGGAGTCAGACAGGGCTGTCCTCTGTCTTGTTTGTTTGCTGTATTGAACCCTTTGCTGAGTCTATTAGGAAGGATGCGAGCATAAGAGGGGTGACAACCCCAGGCAGTGGAGGCACTCAGGTCAAAACCTCCCTGTACATGGATGACGTCGCCGTCTTCTGCTCGGATCCGCTGTCCGTGCGCAGACTGATGAGCATCTGCGACCAGTTCGAACTGGCCTCGGGAGCCAAAGTTAACCACGGCAAGAGCGAGGCCATGTTCTTTGGGAACTGGGCTGACCGATCCTTTGTCCCCTTCACCGTCAGGTCAGATTACCTGAAGGTGCTGGGGATATGGTTCGGAAGTGCCGGGGCGTGCACCAAAACATGGGAGGAGCGAGTAGCCAAGGTACGACAAAAGTTGGGCATGTGGGGGCAGCGATCTCTCTCCATTGTGGGTAAGAACCTGGTCATCAGGTGCGAGGCGCTCACGTTGTTGCTCTACGTGGCGCAGGTCTGGCCCATACCCCACTCCTGCGCCGTGGCAGTCACCAGAGCCATTTTCCACTTCGTCTGGGGATCTAAAATGGACCGGGTCCGGAGGGACACGATGTTCAAATCTCTGGACATGGGCGGGAAAAATGTACCCAACGTGGCCCTCATCCTGATGACCACCTTAGTGAGCGGCTGCATCAAGCTATGTGTAGATCCCCAGTACGCAAACTCCAAGTGTCACTACGTGCTGAGGTTCTATCTGTCCCCAGTGTTGCGAAGGATGGGCCTGGTCACATTGCCGCGGAACGCACCATGCAGTTGGGCGGCGCCGTACCACCTATCCTTCGTGGAGCAGTTTCTGCGGAAAAACACCTTTGACCACCGGTCCATCAGGCAGTGGTCTGCACGAAATGTCCTCAAGGCCCTACGGGAAAAGGAAACGGTGGATCCTGTCGGATGGTTCCCCGAGCAGACCGTCAAAGTCATTTGGCGGAATGCCTCATCACCAGAACTTTCAAACAAGCACCAAGACGTAGCTTGGCTGGTGGTGAGAAGGGCCCTCCCAGTCAGATCCTTCATGCACACCCGAAGTCTCGCCCCCTCCGCACAGTGCCCCCGCGTTGGCTGTGGTGGGGAAGAGACGGTCGCCCACCTCCTCCTGGAATGTGCCTTTGCAAAGCAGGTGTGGAAAGAGATGCAGTGGTTTTTGTCAAGGTTCATCCCAAGCAGCTCTGTAACACAGGAGTCTGTGCTCTACGGGCTGTTCCCAGGGACGCACACCGAGACAAACATCAACTGCTGCTGGAGGACTATCAATTCGGTGAAAGACGCCCTTTGGTCTGCCCGAAACTTGCTGGTCTTCCAGCGCAAAGAGTTGTCCACCACCGAATGTTGCAGACTGGCACATTCCAAGGTCCAGGACTACGTGCTGAGGGACGCACTAAAGCTTGGGGCAGCCGCAGCAAAGGCTCAATGGGGAAAGACCACAGTGTAAGGTTCCCCCACCAAGCTGGACTGAGGGGCTGGATCCATGGGAAACCCCTCGAACTGTATCGTTAGTATTCTCAATTGCTGTAAATGTAAAACTGTAATTGACATGACAATTGTGAAACGGAAGGGTTGGGAAGAAACTCATGACAGTATTGAAGGAAACTGATCTCCCTTGCAATGTTTGTATTTTTTGGTGCTGTTTGGAAACTGTTTGGCAATGTAATTTTTACAGATGTTTATGAATAAAGTATATTTTGGATATAAAAAAAAGATAAGTGGTAAATAAAATTTAACACTGAAAAATTCAGTAATGAATGTTGAATGGGGTGGGGGTGGGGGAAGAGGGAAAGAGAAGGGGGAGGGGAAGAGCGAGGTGAAGGAAGAAAGCGTATATGATGAAGGGGAGTACAATTAACACCAGGAAACTTTGAAAGGGACAGACCTGGGAATGACAGTCGGTTCATTGCATTGAAATCAATGCAGAGGAAAGGAAATTCAAAAGCAAAATATAAATGAACTAGAACATTGAAACAAATCTTCAGAGGTCAATTAAGTAAACAAATTGGTGTAAATAAATTTGAAACAAATCTTTAAAAAAAAAAAATCTCACAAGGCAATAAATGTTTGCAATGACCTCAGGCAAGGTAGTGGAATCAATTTAGGAGAAACAAAGAGGAGTTAGATGCCAGGCATTGCAAGCTGAAATACTGGAAGGGATTTTCCATTCTTTGACAATAACTAATTGTCACTCCTACGGAAAAGAGTGAGGGGTAAAATTCACCTCCTTTCAAGAGATGCATTTCATGTTAAAAAGCTGACAAATATCCCAAGAGAACAATATAAAAACTTAAAAATAATTATGCACAAGCACCACTTTCACATGCTCAGTGGTTTTAATAAAATGTTAATCATTAACTACAATTTCCTTAAGGAAACTCACTGCTTTGCTAGGGAGGTGGAGGAGAGCCTCATCCCATCTGTAATTGGTTTTCATTTTACTCCTGGCTATATTGATACAACCTATTTGTTTTGTTGACATTTGGAGACCTACTCCAGAGATGGTTCATATATAAAATCATATTTATTGACTCAGATTTGCTTCCAGTTTCACCAATTAAGCCAACTGCAGATTGGCAAGAAATAAGCAAGAAAGGCTCATTTATACAGTGTCTTATAACCTCAACATGTTCCAATGAAATATTTTAAGAAGTCCAGCAGGTTATGTAGACAAACACAGCAACCAATTTGCATGCTTTGAGGTTCCATAATTAGCAATGAGATAAATGACGAATTAGTTTTGATGGGGTTGGTTGAGAGAGAAACGATGTTGGGGATTGAGCAAACTCCCACCTATTCTTCTATAAAGTGTCCTGGTTGTTTTTTTCCCCCTGCACAGTGCAACATTGATCTGAACAGGCTTTTGCTTTAACACTTCATCCAAAAGACAATGCAGCACTTCCTCAGTATTGCAGTGAAGTGTTAACTGACATATTGCACTCAGGTTCTGGAGTGGGATTTCAACTCAACCTTCTGACTAGGATGCCAGAATGCCAACACTCAGCCAAGCTAACACTATGAAGAGGGTACCAGTTCAAAAACTCCCCACTCCACTGACCCGTATCCCAGATGCATTCCAGGGTCCAGGCACAATTTCATTTTCTTTAGCAGAAGTTGAAGGAAGTGTGGACCACTGCTTTTCTCTCGATCTCTGTTGGTCTGCAGGTTGATCGTGCAATCGATTTTCATTGAATACTTCAAAAGTGCCACACTGTTCTTGAGTGGGAGCCACCTGCTGGCCAAGCCCTTGGCTTTGTGCTAAAATCAAAAAAAAGTTAGTTCATCCATGCAAGGCACCAGAACAAACTGCCTTCCATAAATCAACTCATCTTCTCTGATTCCATTTAATCACTAGGCTTACATGCAACAGGAAATAGTTTCTCCAGTACGCAAATGAAATCCAGCAGGTCAGGAAGGAGAGACAGTTAGAGACAGAGAGCAAAGCCTTTATATGAAAAAAAAAATCACCGATTAGATGTCATGCAGACCCCCCCACCTGCCAAGAATGAGGAACATTAACTTCAAATTGTTGCTGGGAAGATAAAGCCTATTACAAGGGCTTGCCAAGCCCCTGGCTGGAAGGACATTTTTGCATATTAACAGACACTGACTGGAACAAAAGGACCATTCCCTGACCCACCCAACACACAAAGCCAGAAGTGGTTATACCAGTCAGGTGAATAGCCTGCTGGCCAACTTGGGGAGTTTTAAATTGTAGAGACAGTGTTTGAACTGGCAGAAAGTTCAGTGCTCCTGAATTGAAATGACCTCCCCTGCCCTCCTGTCTGCTCCCATCTCTTTCTCACAGAACTGAAAGATGAACCCCAAGAGAGCAAAGTCTCCTACAGTGAACAGGATCTAAGAATACTGGGCTTCAACGAAAAGCAAGATCGACCTACAAAAAAAAAGGACTCTACAGTAAGCTCGAAGAACTGTAACAAATTCTTCAGATATTGGGGCAGCACAGTGGTTAGCACTGCAGCCTCACAGCTCCAGCGACCCAGGTTCAATTCTGGGTACTGCCTGTGTGGAGTTTGCAAGTTCTCCCTGTGTCTGCGTGGGTTTGCTCCGGTTTCCTCCCACCGCCAAAGACTTGCAGGTTGATAGGTAAATTGGCCATTATAAAATTGTCCCTAGTATAGGTAGGTGGTAGGGAAATATAGGGATGGGTGGGGATGTGGTAGGAATTATGGAATTAGTGTAGGATTAGTATAAAATGGGTGGTTGATGGTCGGCACAGACTCTGTGGGCCGAAGGGCCTGTTTCAGTGCTGTATCTCTAAACTAAACTAAATTGTCTCAAACCTTTCCACTTTATTTTTCTTCTCTTTCTGTCACTATCTGCACGCGTGTATCGCATATGCATGCTAGCATGGGGCGCCGTGTAACCATAGGCGTCAACCAAATTAGAGTTTAATAAAATTTAACCTTCTTTAAACCCAAGAAAGCCTGTTTGTGCTAGCTTCTTTGCCTTATAATTGGAAAGCAGTGAACAAGGATTCATCAAGGGGGAAGCTCAAAACACTGTTTAAAATTAAACCCTGTTACAGCAAGACCAGGTGAAGACCGAGAGGGACCTGTAGACAACTTTCTCACCTGGTTGTAAAATAGGGTCTCACATTCTGGGTACTACACTTTAGGAAGGATGTTAAGGTGCAGAATGGTACCAGGAATGACAAACCAATTATGTGGAAATGAGAGAAACTGAGATTATTCAACTTTGATCCCTGCCCCTCTTTTCTTCAGTGAAGATAGGAGGAGAGATGGAGTAATGACAAGAAATTTACAAAAGTAGTGATGTCAAGTTCAAATAATTATATTATGCAGTTCTATTCAGCAGGAAAGTCTTACATCTTACTGAACAGCCAACCCGGTTGACTGGAGCCATAGTTCTCTTTTGTCCACGGCATTTCAGATCTCCAAGAAGAGTTCTTTGCGGTTGAACTGGCTCAGGAACCAAGTTGTCATTTGTTCCTTCAGCTATGGAGTCCACAACCTGCTTAAATACTCGGGATTGAAAGTGCCTGAGGAAAAACAAACAAAAAAGATAAAAGCACCAAAAACAGCAAATGGCCTTTGATGAACACACTAGCAAAGTGTCCCTGTCAGTGCAGTCATGGGGATTGTTAAATATACACGAGCTGATACAGATTGTCCATGAGCAACACCACAGTGTAATATAGAAACAAGATTAGCTAAACATAACCTAAAGCCATTGCTTGGGAAAGTGGTCTGAACTAGCATAGCTTGGTTAATTAAAGGCTATTTACAGTTTCCCAGATTGACAGTTGCTTGGGAGAGACTTGATTACTTAAAGGCTAGAAAAGCAACAGGAAGTGCTTATACTGTATAGTTTAAAGCATGTGATGTTGCTGATCAAATCCCAAGCGCATAGCTACTTAAACATTAGTAACTTGCTCTTTAGGGAAAGATATCAACCTTGGGTTGGATCTTGCAGGGCTCCAGGCTGAAAAGGCAGGACACATGGTTTGTCTCTTTACTTGTCCCATTACCACTGCCTGCAGCCTTGCAACATCAACCCTTTTGTCATTTAATCTCCAGCCTTCCACCCATCACAGAAATTCTCTTCTTTCTTCCGAACCGCCTCCCCCATTCCTTGCTTAAAACCTTCTCCAACTTTTCAGTTTTGATGAAACGCTGTTTCTCTCTCCATAGATGTTACCAGACCTGCTGAGCATTGCCTGTTTTTATATAGAAAAATAGGGAGATGTAAATTATTAAAGTGTTGTTTTGCTTGAAGACAGACTGTACTTCTGAAGTGTAGTCACTTGTAATGTAGGAAGTGCAGTAGCCAATCTGCACAAGCAAGGTTCCACAAAACAGCAATGAAAAATTAACATTATCTGTTTCAATGATGTTGGGTGAGGAACAAATATTAGGTCAAGACACTGGAGAGAACCCCTGCTCATCTTTGAATAGTGCCATGAAACTTGTACAACCACCCATGTCGGAACACAAAGTCTGGGTATAATTTCTCATCCAAAAGAAAATACCTCTAATAGTGCAGCACTCCCTCAGTAAGACTGCAGTGAAAGCCTAGATTTTGTGCTCAAGTCTCCAGAGCGGCACTGGAACCCACAATCTTCAGACTCAGTCAAGAGTGTTACCCAGTGAGCCACAACTAACACTCAAGCATACAAAAGGAGTTGGAAAGAGAGTCATCCATTGTCCACTTCTCCCCACCGTGCAAAATAAACAGTTCTACAGTTTCCAGATACCACATTTAATGCCTGAACTTCAAAAACAGACAACTTTGTTTACTCTATTTTTGACTATCGTTTGCTGGCCGAAATAATTAGTATGGAGTCCTGTTAGACACAACACAGCAAGCAGTTACCTCAGATGGTGCTGCAGTTTTTCAAGCGGTTCAGCCTTGAGCAAAATCCCTTCTTGCAAGGTGGCTTCTGCCTTTTTGTTGTTCCCTAGGAGCTCATACCGTTCAGCCCAGGCAATGTAGAGAGCAGCATGTGATACACCAATTCCTTTGCTCTTTAAGAAGTCAAAGATTTCTAGTGGGTCAACACAGTAGTCAACCTGGAAGGGATTAACATATTTGTAAGGAGTAGGAAATTAGTTTTAGAATGGAAGGTCAACCCTTACGCAGGGAATTAATGACTAAACCAACTGTTTGGATAGGCAATGCAGTGCTTCTTGTCACTCGTGTTGGATTGCACCAAATCATTGCTTCAACCAACTAAACTGCAGTAAAAAAAAAGATCAGGATTGCACATGATTCTTATTTATGATCGCTCATTCTCCCCATTACAACATTTCGTGTGGTATTTGACTACCTGTCCAGTTTTTTATTTTTGAAAAGAGTTTTAACTGGAGGGGTTCATTTATTATGAATGCTTTGCTGAGGGCATAACCAAATTTAGGAAAGGCACCACAATTGGTTTTAGAGCACATTAGTGCTAGGGTTCCCACTCTTTATATTGAGAGAGTGAGCAATTGAAGTCTGATTTACCCTATAGGGTAAAATAACTCCATATTTACTGTGTACTCATTCGTGAGGAATTGTTGCTTAGACAAGTATGGAAGATTAACAGCACTCATTTATAATTCAGCACAAGTCACTGCCATTATGAGGAGAGGCAATGGGAGAAAATTAGGAAAAGTAGTTCTCAAAAGCTAGCTCAAAATTTAACTGAATCAATTAACTAATATTCATTACTGAGGTTAAAAAAAAGCCAGATGTTGAAAACTCAGCACTGCAATAAGTATCCAATTTTATTGAACAAAAGCACACTTACAAACTTTAACCAATGACCAAGGTACCGCAGGTCACTGTAATATCGCTCATCTTTCAGGAAGAGTTTCAAATCCCTCTCCAATAGAGCTAAGTGATTACTATCTGTTCCACCATGTGGAAACACCTGTTCTGTCCATTTGATATACCTGTTCAAAAACCAAAAACAAAGGCAGCAGTATTTAATCAATGCGACACACATTGCACCCCCCAACTACCCTTTAGGCTGTCAGCACTTGAACAGCTAACACAGCTAGTTGCACTAGTTTGTGGACTATGCATCACAAATTTACACGTTATGCAAGATGTCTTTAGCACAAAATTTATTAGAAATCAAATGATCCAACATAGAAGGTGGCCATTCAGCCCACTGTGCCTGCACTGACTCTCTGGTAGAGTTAACCCGACTCCCCATTTTCCCCCCCAGCCCTACAAGATAATAGGAGCAGCAGTGGACCATACAGCCTGTCGAGCCTGCTCTGCCATTCAATATGATCCTGGCTGACCTTGGGCTTCAATTCCATTTTCCCGCCTGCTTCTCATATCCTTGGATTTGCTGAGACCAAAAGTCCATCTATCCCAGCCTTAAATATATTCAATGATGGCACATCAACTACCCTCTGGGATAGAGGGTGCCAAAGATTTACTGCTACACTGGCAGCATCCTTCCCACTAACTGGTAGCCTATAGTATAGACCTAGCAGTGTAATAGCTGCTCTATCCTTTAATTCGAGAGATCAATGCAAAGTACTTATTACTTCAACCATTCCGTCTACCTCTACAAGAGTTTCTTTATTGTCCCTAATTAACCCCACTCTTTGAAGTACCTTTTTACTCTTTATAAAAAAAAGACTTTTGCATTCACCACTACTCTACACTCATTCTCTTTGGCCCTCATTCATTTAGATATTCTCTGAACTTTCTGTATTCAGCTTGGTTCTCTACTGTATTATGAACTTTACATTTGACATAAACTAAGTTTCCTTTTAAGCTCTACCTTTAGCCACCCAGAGAGCTCGAATTGTAGATGCCCCTCCTTTCCCCTTTGTGGGAACATGTATATTCTGTACTTGAACCAACTCTTCCCCAAATGCTCCCCCACTGAAATACTTCACTTCATTCCCCAGAACTAGATCCGGCACTGCTTGCTTGCTTCCTGGTTGGGTTGGGAACACTGTGGCACAGTGGTTAGCGCCGCAACCTCACAGCTCCAGCAACCCAGGTTCAGTTCTGGGTACTGTCTGTGTGGAGTTTGCAAGTTCTCCCCGTGACCGCATGGGTTTGCGCTGGGTGCTCCGGTTTCCTCCCACAGTCAAAGACTTGCAGGTTGATAGGTAAATTGGCCATTGTAAATTGCCCCTAGTGTAGGTAGGTGGTAGGAGAATTGAGGGAAGGTGGAAATGTGGTAGGGAATATGGGATTAATGTAGGATTAGTATAATTGGGTAGTTGTTGGTCGGCACAGACTCAGTGGGCCGAAGGGCCGGTTTCAATGCTGTTACTCTCTGACTATGACAACTGTTCAAGAACATTTCTCAGGCATTTCAGAATTTTCCTCTTACACAATTACCATCCTAGTCTTAATGGGGGATTCAATTATCCTAGTAATCACTTTCATTTGTGTAATTTGTCTGCATATTGTTACGCTCCTTCCCACAATTTGGTAGCTTACAGTATACAGCTAGCAGCAGAACAGCTCCTCTATTCTTTAATTTTAACCAAATAGGTTATCTTTGACCCCTCAACTACCTCATTCCTTTCCAGTGCTACAATAGTTTAACACTGCCATACCTCCTTTCTTTCCTGAATACCTTGTGGCCAGGAATATTAAGTTATCTATCCTTCCCTTCTTTGAGTCCTGTTTGCTATTGCCACAAAAATCATAGTCCCATGTGGCAATTTGTGCCTGCATCTCACCAACCCTAGTCACACTACATGCATTTATGCACATGACCTCTAATCCCATCTTGGACTACCTTGCATTTTCTCCATCTAATTCCTCCTATTTCTGAACTACTTTGTTCTACTGCTGTTTGTCTCTCCCAGTCCCTAGTGCAGCTTTTCCACCCCCCCACCCCCAAGTTTCAACGTGGTACCTATCCCACTAGTTAACCACCCTCCCCAAAGATATTAGCCCCAGCTGTGCTAATGTGTACTTGTCTGTATTGAACAGCTTCCTCCTGTCCCAGAATGTGTCCCAAACCCCCAGAAAACTGAACCCTTCCCTCCGGCACCATTTTGCCAGCTACACATCAACAAGTTTTATCCTACTATACTCAGCAAGTGACACTGGGATTAATAGAGATTACCATCTTTGGAGATCTTGCTTTTTAACTTCCTTCCCAATTCCTGAAACTCTAATTGCAGGACATTAACCCTTTTCCTCCTTCTCCCCATCCTGCATCACACCCTACACTTTCTCCACCCTCCCACCCCCTCAAAATGTTCTGCATCCTTTATGATTTCCTTTACTTTGGCACCAGGGAAGCAACACCATATGGGACTAAGTCAACAGTTGCAGCAACGCTTGCCTGTCCCCCTGAAAGGTCCTGTCCCTACAGATAGGTGACCCACTGTATTTGTTTTATTGTTAACATGTCAGTGGTATGTACAGAAGCTTAGTATCATTTGATTATCAGGTTATCCATTAGACTTTGACAAATAAATTTAAGAGGAGGCCTTCAGGGAATGTAATGTCTAGGATAACATGGAATCCCAAATTCTTGTGCTTCTAGTGAAGCAGAGGATTAAAAAGCTAGCTTACCTGTCCCAGACATCCAGAGGGTCATTGCCAGAATAAAATCTGATTTCTGCCTCAAAAGCCCTGAAAAAACACATTAAATGAACTGACATTGTTAACTATGATGATGCAAGGCTCAGTCTTAACATTTATTGACCATTGACAGCTATCAACATGCGGTGACATTAATTTTATTGCTATTAAATGACTGCAAAACAGACAATCCACATTTGCAATGTGATAGAAGACGACTACATTTCTTGCTACATGATATGAACAACGTGATTAGTAAACCATGAAGGATCACTGTATATTCTCGAGGGGAAGTGCTAAGCAATGCAATGCCATTTTAATACAGCCTAGCGAGCAAACCTTCCAAGCGTCACTTAGAAGAACAATGGCAGCAGCAGCAGCATGGAAACACCATCACCTCCAAAGTTACCCTCAGAGTCACACACCACTCGATTTGTTCCTCCATTGTCACCAAGCCAAAATTCTAGAACTTGGGAGCACCTTCACCACACAGGCTGGAGTGGTTCAAGAAGGTGACTCACCGCCACCTTCTGAAGGGTAACTGGAAATGGGCAATAAAAGCTGGCTTTGCCAGCAACTCATGTATCCAGAGAATGAATTGTAAAATCCTTTACCACTATAATGCCCACATAGAACTAAGATGACCTTATATAAAATATTTGATGAGCACTAGCAGCAGAAAGTTAGTTCTGACCCAGCAGTATCTACTCAACAGCTATTTAGAGTCAACAGAAGAAAAAAAAAGGACTGCTGAGCATTAAAATCAACTTCACAAATTGGAGTTTACTTCAACAAAAGCTGAAATTTCCCAAGACTTTCCACTGCTCAGTGCAATGTCACATCGTAAAATATCTGCATATCTGAATTTGCCAATGACAGTCACAGAAAGCTTACTCCTTTAATTTATTTAAAAGAGCCCTCCATACAACAGTTGGAGTTATTCCACATCCACGCAGATGTTTGACAATTACTTGCTATTTGTCTTGTGAAAGTATTCAACCCTTCCAATGTAAATCTGCCACTAAACAAAGGAATAGGGATCAGGATCAGATGGATTACTGTGACCTCTGAACAGGAAATTACTAAATACTGCTTCCCCAACCCCCAAAATGCCAACCTGCCTTTCCCCCATTTCTGAAGTAAATGCTATTTATCATTTAAATCAGGTCTTGTTTACACAGCCAATTGATTAGAGTTCTAAAGCCATATTTGCTAGAAGATTCAATTAAAAAAAAAGACAAATTAAATTTGCTAAAAGGTGTATGAAATAAGAGACAATATTTTATTGCCCAGGGCAGACTGGGCAGTTTGATTCGCTGAACATGGATGATATGAATGTTGGACTAAGAACTGCCATGCCACGAGAGGTCATAGTTCAAATACCATCACAGCAAGTTGTAAAACTAAATTCAAGAAATCTGGTGACTTGTGGACTGACACCAATGAAGTGGCTAGTTTGTGGCTGGGACCTAACTGATGCACTGGTGTCTTTAGAAAATGAAGCTGCCAGTCATTCCTGCTGTGGAATGGATGGGACTAGGACCCATACAATGCGACTGGCTCTCAATGCCACCTGGATTGGGCTTGCAAGCCACTCAATTGTACAAACAATTGCTATGAAGTAAGGCAGCAGCCTTTCCTTCTCAGGGCAAGGAGGGAAAGACAATGACCATTGTCAAAAACATCCCATTCCAAAAACAAAATATATATACTTCTTTTAAAAGCTATCTTGAACCAACCTACATCAAGAACAAAATATTTTTAAAAACTGGGTAGAACAACAGCACCTTTCCCAGCAGCAATACATCTCAAAGAGATTTATCTCTGTATGGGTAATGATGTTCTCCTAACAAGATCAATTATTCAGGATAGGTGTAGTGGAAGTGATATATTCTCTTCCTATGGGCAGAGACCTTCAGAAGCTGGTGACATTTCAAATGCTGCAAATTCTGGCATTTAGGAAAATGGCATTTAAATTTTAGGTCTCAATTATCAGGGTGTTTCATATACTGAACTTTTAACTCATTACCATAGTTCAAGCTACAATGCAAAGGACTCCAGTCTTAAAGACATGCCCAAATATAGCATGCTTGTTCTCTTTCTAAATTCACAACGATACTGAAATCCCAATAATGTAGTAGTGCCTAGCCTCACCTTACCACCAAAAGTCAAACAAACAAAATTACTTACAGCTTCTGCTCCTGGATACCCATCTGACTTGGGCCTTCATGCTGTGCAAGTACTTCCTGAAGTTTACCCATGTCCCGGCCTTGTTTCAAAGGCTGCACATTCTCCTTGCTCAGCTCCCAGTCTGCCTCTGCCATTTTACCAGGTTACAAGCAGAATCCTGCAATAAAGACATGTAGTTTTTTCTACCCATCATAGGTGGTTACAACCTGAGATTATTGACATCTGAGGGGCTGGTGGGGTAAAAAAGAGGGGTGGGTGGGGGGAGAAGAGAAAAAAGCATTTAGAGAAAGCACCAACACAAATTGCCTGCGAGCCAGAGGTTTGATGCAATTCTACACTAATTTTAGACATTGAAGTCACATTCCATTCCATTTTAATTAATGCCAAAAATATATATCCAGTTACAAATGCATCTTTTGATTACAGTATCACTAGGAGAGATCACATTTATGACCAGAGCTTTCTACTTACAACGGGAGAGGGTTTTGACACAGCAAGCGGTCATGATCTGCAATGTACTGTTTGAAAGGTTGGCAGAAGCAGAATCAGTATCATCAACTTTCAAAAAATTATACTTGAAGGAATAAATTTTGTATAACTATGGGGAAGAGCAGGGAGCTGAACTATTGGATGGATTGTTCAAAGAACTGGCCTCCTTTTACAAAATTCCAAGAACAACTTCACTATGTACTAACAGGGGAAAAAAGACTGAGCTGAAAAGACCTAGAATTTGTGCTGTATTGCATTTGTCGCATTTCTAAAAATTTTAGGCACAAAGAAGGATTGCAGTCAGTTCTATTAATCCATTGAATACAGTAAGCTCTTCCAATGGCCATGAAGGCAAAGACAATGGGCTGAATTTTACCGGCCCCTTAACGCCACGGGTTGCAGCTGGTAAAAGTTTGCGGGAAAGGCCCACCTTGACCTGCAACGTTGAGAAGGACCCTCCGCATATTACTGGCGGCGGGGGCACGTCAGTGCGGCATCCCCCCCACCACCTGACCCTTCAACAGCATATGCAAATAAACTTACCTGTAGGCGTTGGTCGTCCCATGCCGATATTATGGCCGCCATTCGTGCTTTGTGCGTCTTTGGAATGCCGCATGGCATTCCGAAGAGAGAACTTAGTGTGGCAGTGTGGGTAAAAAAAAAGAGGACGAATAATCAATTTTTATTGGAGGTGGGAAGGGGCTATTGGCCAAATGTTAGAAGGTTTGAAGGGGGGGGGGGGGGGTGTGGGGGGTAAGTTCAGGAAGGGACTAAAGTATTTTTTGACAATAAGTGCCACTTAAATGACAATTGGGGGTGTTGGGGAAGGGCCTCAACATCTTATTAATTGTTAATAAAACATTGCTTACTGTACCTGTAAAACAGTGGCGCAGTAGTTAGCACCGCAGCCTCACAGCTCCAGCGACCCGGGTTCAGTTCTGGGTACTGCTTGTGCGGAGTTTGCAAGTTCTCCCTGTGACTGCGTGGGTTTCCGCCGGGTGCTCCGGTTTCCTCCCACAGCCAAAGGCTTGCAGGTTGATAGGTAAATTGGTCATTGCAAACTGCCCCTAGTGTAGGTAGGAGAATGGTGGGGATGTGGTAAGGGATATGGGATTAATGTAAGATTAGTATAAATGGGTGGTTGTTGGTCAGCACAGACTCGGTGGGCCGAAGGGCCTGTTTCAGTGCTATGACTGACTAATTCCAAGGGCTTAAAAGTCCTTTAAAAATTGCGCCTGCACACAGTGGCGCCAGACGCCGTTGTCAGGGATCGGTGGCCACCCCCTACATGGCATCTGGGACGGCCACCCGGCACCCTCAATTTAGAATCATAGAAAGTTTAAGGCACAGAAAGAGGCCACTTGGCCCATAGTGTCTGTGCCAGCCAAAAAACAATCCACCTTCCAGCATTTGGTCTGTCGCCCTGCAGGTTACGGCACTTGAGCTACATATCTAGGCTCCTTTTAAGTGAGTTGGGGGTTTCTGCCTCAACTACCCTTTCAGGCACTGAGTTCCAGACCCCCACCACCCTCTGCGTGAAAAGGTTTTTCCCTCATCTCCCCTCTAATTTTTCTACCGATCACTTTAAAATCTATGCCCATCATACAGCCTAGGGTATATTTCATCTGGCCCTGGTGATTTTCAACATTCAAGGATGCTAATCCCATTAATACTTCCTCTCTCCCTATGTTGATCACATCCAATACTTCACACTCCTCCTCAACTACAATATCTGCACCGTCCTCCTCTTTTGTGAAGACAGACACAAAGTATTCATTAAGAACCATACTAACACCTTCCGCCCCTACACATGGGTTACCCTGTAAATATTACATTTTAAACAGTTAAAATGAGCCCCCACACAATATCACGAGGGCTCCTCAGCGGCCGTTGAATGCAGGCACACCGCCGAGTTCAAAGGGTGCTGCCGCAGAGCGCGGTGCCCGAATAAAATTCAGGCCAATGTCTTTCAAACTAAAGGTTCCAGGTTCAGATTATTTTTTCTTAGCAAGGATCAAAGTGTAATAAATACCAGGGAAGCTACAATTAATCTTAGCACTGATGGAATAATAATTCCACTTTTATTCTTTAATTTCAGGAAACTGAAGAGTGATCGACATATACTTTATACATGTGGAAATACAGTTGTAAATGAATTGGAGGAAGAGCTTTTTCTGGGGGTGGATACGGAAGGAAGTAGGGTTTGGAGGTGGAAGCAGGAGTGGGTGGACGGAGAGCAATACAAGAAATAAAAGCAGCCTTTAAAAGAGGGGCTTTGGTGTGTTCTAGTTTTCACAACAGGTTGGAAAAGCTGGGGTTCTCCCTGCAACAAAGAAAATTGAGGGGAGATTTGATAGAGGTGCAGAGTATTTTTTTTAAAAAATTATTTAGAGATACAGCACTGAAACAGGCCCTTCGGCCCACCAAGTCTATGCCAACCAACAACCACCCATTTATACTAACCCTGCAGTAATCCCAACCACCTAATTTACAATGGTCAATTTACCTATCAACCTGCAAGTCTTTGGCATGTGGGAGGAAACCGGAGCACCCGGTGAAAACCCAAGAGGTCACAGGGAGAACTTGCAAACTCCGCACAGGCAGTACCCAAAATCGAACCCGGGTCCCTGGAGCTGTGAGGCTGCAGTGCTAACCACTGCGCATGATAGGTTTTGATAAATTAGACAAGGAAAAACTTCTCATTAACTGATGTAGAAGGACTAGGGGACATAGATTGAAGGTTTTGGGCAAGAGATGCACAGGGAATGAGGGGAAGAACTTTGTTATGCAAAGTGTAGTAATGACCTGGAACGCGCTACGGGATCGAGCAGCAGAGTGGGACTGACTGGATTGCTCCATTGAGAGTCAGCATGGACTTGATGGGCTGAATGGCCTCCTTCTATGCTGTAAATGACTGACAATGAGGAATGGATTCGTTCTTGGTCACAACCTACAAAACAAAACAGCCATCAAGAAAACCTTTTCCAAAAGAACCTCTTCCTAAAGGCAGAACGTGAAAACCAAACTAGTGAACAAAGGAATTCACTTGTTACACAATGGAAATGCTGCTTTTGGACAAGGAGATTATTTTGTCATCACATTGCTGTTTGTGGGACCTTTCTGTGCACAAATGTGGTTGCTGCGTTTCTTACGTTATAACAGTGACTACACTCCAAAAGTAATTAATTGACTGTATAGCACCAAGACATCCCATGGTTACAAGAGGTACTACATAAATACAAATTTTTTCCCTTTTCAAACGGCCATTCACTGAATGAAGTCGGCAGTTGCATTGTGGTTTCTGGTTGCATTGCAGTTTCCAATTGATGCGCCAATCAAACCATTCATATAATAATGCACAACCTATTTAGGCACACAAATTCTTGGTCTCCCCAGCGAGCACGAAATGTTTGCTGTCTATGGCATGTATATTCTAGCTAGACTGCCCACTTCCTCAACATAAAAGTGACAAGGAGCACAAGTGGATATTAAACACAATGTTTCTTCCAATTTGAAATAGAACTCAACACCTAGTTACAAAAAAATGGAAATTGAGAGGATGGACAAGTTTTTAAAGAGAGAGCTACAACACTGAAACAGGCCCTTCGGCCCACCGAGTCTGTGCCGATCATCAACCACCCATTTATACTAATCCTACATTAATCCCATATTCCCTACCACATTCCCATCTTCCCTCAATTCTCCTACCACCTAATGACACTAGGGGCAATTTACAATGACCAATTTACCCATCAACCTGCAAGTCTTTGACTGCGGGGGGAAACTGGAGCACCCGGCAGAAACCCACACGGTCACAGGGAGAACTTGCAAACTCCACACAGGCAGTACCCAGAACCGAACCCGGGTCGCTGGAGCTGTGAGGCTGCGGTGCTAACCACTGCGCCACTGTTAAAGTGTCAGATGCAGACCCTTCAACATTGCTACAATGGGTTAATGGCGTGATTTATCTAAACATTTGTTCCTTGAAAATTTTCAAAACAAAACCCCTGAATTTTAAACATTTAAAAAAATCTCAAATTCCTGTGCCCAAAGGAGAACAGCCCTAGCTTCTCCAATCTATCCATGTAACTTGAGTACCTCATCTCTGCTGCCATTGCAGTAAACTTTTTCTGCACCCTCTCCAGTCGTCTTAAAGTGTGGTGTTCCTAATTAAACAATACTCCAGCCAAGGTCTAACTAGCGATTTACAAAAGGTTTAACACAACTGTCAAAGCACACAAATAGGTTTGTTACAATTCTACACCAATTTAATTTTAGCCATAGGAGTAATACTCAATTTTTGGCACCAACTTCAGGAAACAGTGCAGACAATCCCTTCTTACATTGCTTTGTGATCTCACAAAAGCCTTCAACTCAGTGAATTGAACTGCCCTTTGGAAGGTGCTATAGCGATATGGGTGCCCAGCTAAGTTCACAAACATCACCTGTCTCCTAAATGACAACGTGCAAACTGTACTCTGCAATAGCTCCACTACAGACCCCTTCCCTGTCAAACAGGGGTGTCATTGAGAACAGTGGTGCAATCTTTGTTGCTCCCGTCAGATCTGGTAATAATTTATCGCACTGATGACAAACTCTTCTGCCTCAACCAGCTGAAGGCCAAAACCAAGCCCACAACCATTTCTGTAATAGAAATACAGTTTGCTGATGACACAAAAGTCACTGCTTACTCTGAAGAACTACAACAGATCATTGATGTTTTCACCAAAGAAAACAAGAGCCTGGGACTTGTCCTGAACACCACAAAATCCAAAGTCATCTACGAACCCACACCAAATGTATCAAATCCAACACCTTCAATTGAAGGTATTGGAAAATATCCCTCAAATACAAGAAATAGGAGGTGGCCATTCAGCCCCTCTAGCCTGCTCCAGCATTCAAGAAGATCATGGCTGATCTAACTGTGGCCTGAACTCCACTTTCCTGCCTTCCCTTCATAACGCTAGACTCTATTTTAGGTCAAAAATCTGTCTAACTCCGCTTTGAATATATTCAATTACCCAGCCTCCACTTCTCTGGGGAAGAGAATGCCAAAGATTACTGACACACAGAAGAAATTCCTCCTCATCTCAGTCTTAAATGGGAGACCTTTATTTTGAAATTGTGCCCCGAAGTTCTAGATTCCCCACAAGGGGAAAAACATCCTCTCAGCATCTACCCCATCAAGCCCACTCAGAATCTGGTGCTTCAATAAGATCACCTCTCATTCTCCTAAACTCCAATCAGTATAGGTCCAACTTGCTCAACCTTCCCTCATAAAACAACCACTCCATCCCAAGATGGAGCCTAATTTTTCCAATGCAAGAATATCCCTCCCAAAGTGATTACTGACAACACAGCCGGCAGCTGACGTCAGACTACGCCAATCTGTGCACATGCGCTGCGCTCTACATTGCCAGGACTGATTGACGTCATCTGCGCATGTGCCATCGCCTAACGCGGGGAGAGAGAGCGGGGGATGGGGGAAGCAGGGAGAGCGCTTGGTGGCGGATGCGCTCTCCTCCACCCCGCCCGCCTGCTCGCTGTGCCCCCCCCACTCGCTCTCTCCCTCCAGTCACTGTGTCCTGCCATGGGTTTAGATTGTCTTTGTGTGATTATTTGAGCAGTGCCATCTTTAATCCTGGCAGCTGCCAGACGTCACAGACTGACGTTTTAGTGGCACAGGCTGCATTTGCCAGTGCAACGCCACCTAGTGGTTGCGTTGTCAGCAAATGCAGCCTAGCCCTCCTTAAGTAAGGAGGCCAAAACTGTACACAGTTCTCTAGGTTCGGTCTCACCAATGCCCTGTACAGTCGTAGAAAGATTTCCCTACTTTTATACTCCACCCCCCTTGTAATAAATGCCAACATTCCAAATTACTTGCTGTACCTGCATGCTAACTTTGTGATTCATGTGCAAGGACACACAGATCCCTCTGTACTGCAGCATTCTACAGTCTCTCTCCATATAAAATAATATTCTGCTTTTCTATTCTTCCTACTAAAGTAGGCAACCTCACATTTTCCCACATTATGCTCCATCTGCCAAATTTTGCTCACAACCCATCTATATCCTTTTGCAGACACCATCTCCTCCCAACTCATTTTCCTACCTATCTTTGTATGGTCATCAAATTTGGTTGCAATGCACTCAGTCCCTGCATCCAAGTCATTAATATATCCTAAATATATCAAATAATTGAGGCCCCAGCACTGATCCCTATGGCACTCCACTAATTAGTCTGCCAACGCCAAAATGCCCTGTTTTTCCTGACTGTTCCCTGTTAACCAATCCTCTATCCATGCTAATATATTACCCCCAACGCCATGAGCTCTTATCTTGTGGAGTAACCTTTTACTTGGCACCTTATTGAATGCCTTTTGAAAATCCAAATACATTACATCTACCGGTTCCCATTTACTAACCCTCAAAAGAATGCTAATACATTTGGCAAACATTATTTCACTTTTATAAAACCATGTTGACTCTACCTGATTGCATTATGATTTTCCAAGTTGCACAGGCACTGGCCATAATTTTTCAGTCTTCCTTAGACTCTGGGGTGGTGCCAGAGGGCTGGAGTATTGCAAACATTACACCCTTGCTCAAAAAGCCCAGCAACTACAGGCCAGTCAGTTTAACTTCAGTGGTGGGAAAACTTCTAGAAAAAAATAATGCGGGACAAAATCAATAACCACATGGACAAATGAGATTTAATTAAGGAAAGCCAGCATGGATTTAAGGGGGGGAAAAAAATCATGTTTAACTAACTTGGAGTTTTTTTTTGAGCTGGTAAACAGAGGGTTGATGAGGGCAATGCTGTTGATGTGGAGTACATGGACTTTAAAAAGGCATTTGATAGAGTGCCACACAAGACTTGTGAACAAACTTGTAGTTCATGGAATAAAAGGGACAGTAGCAACATGGATACAAAATTGGTTCAGTGATAGGAAACAAAGAGTAGTGGTTAATGGATGCTTTTCGGGCTGGAGGAAGGTTTGTAGTGGAGTTCCCCAGGCATGTGTTGGGACCCTTGCATTTCCCGATATATATTAATGACCTTGACCTTGGTGTACAGGGCACAATTTCAACATTTGCAGATGATACAAAACTTGGAAGCCTTGTGAACTGTGAGGAGGATAGTGTAGAACTTCAGAAGGACAGACAGATGGCAGATGAAGTTCAATGCAGAGAAATGTGAAGTGATTCATTTTGGTAGGAAGAATTTGGAGAGACAATATAGAATAGAGGGTACAATTCTAAAGTGGGTGCAGGTGCAGAGCGACCTAGGTGTATATGTGCATTAGTCATTGAAGGTGCCAGGACAGGTTGAGAGAGCAGTTAATAAAGCATATAGTATCCTGGGCTTTATTAATAGGGGCATAGAGTACAAGAGCAAGGAAGTTATGTTGAACTTGCAGAAGACACTAGTGCAGCATCAGCTGGAGTATTGTGTCCAGTTCTGGGCGACGCACTTTAGGTAGGACGAGGGCTTGGAGAGAGTACAGAAAAGATTTGAGAGAATGGTTCTAGGGATGAGGAATTTCAGTTATAAAGCTAGAGTGGAGAAGTTAGGATGTTTTCCTTGAAGAGAAGGCTGAGAGGTGATTTGATAGAGGTATTCAAAATCATGAGGGGCCTGGACAGAGTATAGATAGAAACTGTTTCCACTCGTGAAAGGATTGAGAACGAGAGGGCACAGATTTAAAGTATTTGGTAAGAGAAGCAAAAGTGACATGGGGAAAAACTTTTTCAAGCAACGAGTGGTTAAGGTCTGGAATGCACTGCCTGATAACATGGTGGAGGCAGCTTCAATTGAAGCATTCAAAAGGGAATGAGACAGTTATATGAAAAGGAAGAATGTGCAGGGTTATGGGGAGAAGGCAGGTGAATGGGACTGAGAAAACTGCTCTTTCGGAGAGCCAGTGCAGACACGATGGGCCGAATGACCTCCTTCTGCATTGCAACGATTCTGTGATTCTATGTCCTGCTACTACTACTTCAATAATGGATTCTTGCACTTTCCCAATGACAGATGTTACGCTAACTAGCCTACAGTTTCCTGCTTTCTGTCTCCCCCTTTTCTTTAATAGAGTGTTACATTTGTAGTTCTCCAATCCATTGGGACCTTTCCAGAATCTAGGGAATTTTGGAAGATTCCAACCAATGCATCCACTATCTCTGCAGCCACTTCTTTTCAGACCCTAGAATGCAGGCCATCAGGTCCAGGGAGATGTCCACCTTTAGTCTCAGTTTCCTTAGTACTTTTTCTCCAGTGACAGTGATTTGGTTTTAAATTCCTCCTTCCCTTTTGCCTCAATTTTCTCCTATTCTTACTTGTTCAAAGTCTCTGCCATTTCCATACCATCCATTATTAATTCCCCAGTCTTATCCTCTAAAAAGGGACCAACACTTACTTTAGCTACTGACTACCTTTTAAAATTTGTAGAAGCTTTACTGTCTGTTTTTATACTTTTTGCCAGTTTATACTCACTCTTTCAAGTCATCCTCTGCTGGTTTCCAAAATTTCCCCAAACTTCTGGCCTACCACTAATCTCCACAGAATTGTACACCTTTTCTTTCAATTTGATACCATCCTTCACTTGCTTAGTTAGCCCTGGATGGTGCATCCTTCTCTGTCTTTCTCAATGGAATATATCTTTGTTGAGAGTTCTGAAATATCAAATGTCTGTCAATGCTGCTCTCCTGTCTTACCTTTCCACTTAAAAATTTCCAGTCGACTTTAGCAAACTGACTTCATGCATTTGTAATTGCTATTTAAGTTTAAGACACTATTTTCAGACTCAATCTTCTCACCCTCAAACTGAATGCAAAATTTTATCACGTCGTGATCACTCTTGCCGAAAGGATCCTCTACTATGAGATCATTTATTAATCCTGATTCATTACACATAACCAGGTCTAAAATATCCTACTCCCAGATTCCAGAATGTACTGTTCTCAAAAAAAAAATCCCTAATACACTTATAAACTCATCCTCCAGGCTACTTTTGCTAATTTGATTAATCCAATCTATAAAATTAAAACCCCCACAATTATTGCAATACCTTTGCTAAAAGCCCTCATTATTTCTTGATTCACATTCTATCCTACAGCATAGTTACTGTTAGGGGATCTACAAAATACTCCTACTAATGACTTCTTTCCTTTGCTATTTCTTATCTCCATCCAAAATACATTTTTATCTTCGAGCCAAAATCATTTCTTACTACTATACTGATCTTGCCCTTTATTAATACACCTATCCCACCTCCTTTGCCTTACTTCCTATCCTTCCAAAATGTCAAATACCCTTGAATTTTTAGTTCCCAGCCTTGGTCACCTTAAACTATGTCTCTGTAATGCCCATCATATCTATTTATTTCTATTGGTGCTATCAATTCATCTCTCTTGTTAGGAATGCTGCATGCATTCAGATAAAGAGCCTTTAATTCTGTCCTTTTACCATTTTTCCCTATTCTGACCGTATTTGATGGTGCATTCTTTGATATGTATGCTCTGTCCCTTTCTGGTTATCATTATTACCCATATTGCTACCCTGCGCTATTGCCTTGTCCTTTCTCAAACTTGCAAATTTTCCTTCACCTGAACCTCCTCACTATTTAGTTTAAAGCCCTCTCTCCAGCCCTAGTTATACAATTTGCCAGGACACTGGTCCAGGTGAAGGGAATCCAAAGGGTACAGCTCCCTCTTTACTGATGCCAGTGCCCCATGAATCAAAACCCATTTCACCCACTCATTCAACTCTCTGACCTTATTTACCCAATGCCAATTTGCTCATGGCTCAGGTAGTAATCCAGAAATTATCACCTTTGTGGTTCTGTTTTTAAAAAAATTTAGCCTCCAACTGCCTAGTCCCTCAGCAGAACCTTCATCTTACTTATGTCATTGGTACCCACATGGACCATGACAACTGGATCCTTCCCCTCCAGCCCCAAGGCACCTTCCCCTTGGCACCAGAGCCTTTGGGACTCTTACTCTCAGCTGCAGAGAACAGTATCTATCCCTCTGACTAACTGCTGTTACTACTACTACTACAACTAACCACAGTGCTGTGGTCAGTTTGCTCATCCTCCCTGCAGTCCCTGCTCTTGTCCACACAAGCTGCAAGGACTTTAAAACTGTTGGACAAGTGTAAGGGCTGAGGTTCCTCCACTGCTCCCTTCTGGATCCCTATACCTGCCTCTCAGTCACACCCTCCTGTTCCTGAGAACAGACCAAATTTGAACTACCTAATCTAAGGGATGTGACTGTCTCCTGGAATAAAGTGTCCAGGTAACTGTTCCCCACCCCGATGCATCGCAGTGTCCAAATCTCAGACACCAGCTCATCAACTCAGAGTCAAGGCTGCTCAAGCTGCAGACTCTAACTGCTGATGTGGTTGCAGTGGAACACACTGTCCACTAGATTCCATATGCTACAAATGCAACACATCACCTGCCCTGCCAGCTCGACTGTGTTTTATTTAACTAATTAGGTTTCAAGTTTAGAAATATCACTGATAATTTGTAGTTACGCTAGAAATTGAATACCACATATCTCCCTAGTACCAGTTTAAAACTACTGCCCTAGTTTCAAAATGTTTTAATGCAGCTGTCGCCTAGTTGCCTGTGCCAATGCTAATCATCTTCCTATCTGACATGAAGGCGTTGTCGTAGTAGAAGTATAAACATCCAGCAGGATAACGGAGACCCAGTGACCTGTTCACGCCACAAAAGGTCTTTAGGTATACAGCTGTCATCTATCCGAAGAACGCAGCCAAACCATCGCAGGTGCCATTGGCTTTGTAATGAGTGTACTCTTGACCCCTGACCTCAAGCCCTGACTCCCAGCTCCTGCCGACCCCAGACCTCAAACCCTGACTCCCAGCTCCTGACCGCCACGCCCACCCCCGGCAAAAGCTCCAACTTGAGTCAAGAACCCCCTGACATCAATGCTCATTGTGAAATCATTGGCTACGCGGCTCGAGATATAAAAAGGGGCCGAGCTGTCGATGGGGGAAATCAGTAGATTCAGACCCTGGGCGCCGACACCCGCATCAATAAAGCATCCGTGCAAGGAGCCTCCCGCACAGAAAGCGGATCTATGACACGGCCAACACCAGGACCAAACCGGGCCGGGCCGGGCCACGCCACCGACAACCCGTACTTACCCCCCACCAGGCCTCCCAACAGAATCGCTCACTCAGCTCAACAATCCAACTCGCTCTGCCCGATTTGAATCCAAACTGCCACTTACCCTCCTCCCTTATTGGCTCTCGCGGCAGGCCAGCTCCACCAATTAAAACAAAGCTCCGAATTCAAGAACGCGGGCGAGGAATTATTTTATAGCGGCTACGCAATACTAGAATTTTTTTTCTTTCGTCTTCTTTCTTGTTTGCGATTTTATCTTTTTTTTTAACGTCAGAATTCCAGCACCCGCTATCTTTTTGTTGCTGTCCTTAGATCTGATTGGCTGACGCTCCCGGAAGGGGCGTGAAACTGGCGCAAGGCATTCTGGTAAATGTAGTTTCTCTGTCTGGGATTCCTGCAGTGATTGTTGAGCTGCTGCTTGACCTCCCTGGACACCTCTAGTCAAATGTTTCTCTTCTAAATACACATTTGACTGGCTCAGTTGGAAGTGTTTTCTTCGCCTCGGAGTCAAATGGTTGTGCGTTCAAGTCCCACTCTAGAGACCCCAGGACAAAATCTAGGGTGAAACTCCTCATGTAGCACTGAGGGTGTGCTGCATTGTCTGATGTGCTGTCTTTCAGATGAGATATTAAACCAAGGCACCACTTACCCTCTCAGGTGGATTAAAAAAAATTGTGCTACTGCAGCCCGCTTTCACCAGCAGCACTAGACTGGGGACCTGCCACTATTTCCAACAAGAGAAGGGGAGTTCTCCCTGGTTTCCTGGCCAATTTTTATCCCACAATCAACATCACTAAAACACATTAACTGGATATCTATCTTACTGCTGTTTGTGGGAGTTTGCGGTGTACAAATTGGGTGCTGTGTTTCCTACATCACAACAGCGAGTACAGGGACAGTGAAAAACTTAATTTGCTATAAGGTGCTTTGGGACATCCTGAGGTTGTGAAAGGTGCTATATGCAGAAGGACAGCAGAAAACATGGAGTGATAAAACAGCTCAACCTTCACCAAAGGGCCCTGAGCTACAATGCCTCCTGTTGCAGACCCATGCCAGAGTCACACTGCAGGCTGCTCCCGAGGCTTCCTTTCACTGCACCCGAGGTGAGCCAGAATACAACCAAACAGTAACCTGCAGATCTGACTGTTCTAATGCATGCTGGCTGACCTTCTATCCTCCATAAACTTTAGGTCATCCAAAACTCAGCCTAGATCCCAGCAAACCCCAGTATGGCAAGATTCTGGCCACACAACCCAGTACTCCCAAGCCTAATCTAGCTGGTACTAGTACCCCCTCCCCACCACCCCCCCCCCCAACCCTTTCCCTGAATTCCACCCTCTAGTCCTCTGGGATACCCTCTTGGTACTCCAAAAGCCCCATGACCATATTTCCAGCACTTTCTGATCGGGAACTGCCTGAGTGCTCTAAGAAGCCCATTCTGCACTGGGCAAGGATACATCACGTTCCCAGCAGAAACACGAGGAGGTGGCTGCACATGGCTTCGGAGACACTGGAACCCAAAACACAGGGACACTAGCTGAAAAGGATGATATTCAAGGAACATTACATGCATGCACAGACTCTGTGGTCAGTCGCTGCGGGTGTACAGCAACTGCTAGGGGTGACTCTGGCATCTAATTAGTGGGAACATCAGGAAAGCTTCTTTGTTGCAGGGACCAATGGATGAGGTGAATAGCATAGATGCCTTTGAGGGGAAACTAGATAAGGACGTGAGGGAGAAAGGAATAAAAGGTTATGTTGATAGTGTGAGCTGTAAAATTCAATGTAATTCCGTGTAAACCTGGGACCTTATGGTTTGTGACCCTCAGCGGTAGGCTATCTTAGCTGAAACATCAGGGAAGAGAAGGTACATCCCTCACTTTTCATCACCTCCCCCAACCCTTCTCCCTATTTCTGTTCGGAATCCAACTTTGCTCCTCCTCCCGCTGTGTGAACCAAGTGGAATTCTCCACTATTTCAAAGGCGCTATAATTTTTGACAATTTGGCAGACATGCGTGTTTCCTCTCGGTGTTCACCCTGGACATGTTTGGGGACCAAATTCCCACACTACAACAGTGACTACTTGAAAAGTCTTTATTGGCTGTAATTTGCTTTGGGACATCCTGAGGTCACAAAAGGATGTTATATAAAGGCAAGTTCTTTCTTTACCCTAGTACAGCTGATGGTTCACCTGGGTAGGACATTATGAGGCTTGGAGGAATTTGTAAACAAGGGTGTGAATACTGAAATCAATAGGAGGGGGTGGGGGAGATGGGTGGTCAATGAGGAGAAGGGTGATAGGGGAGTGGCATTTAGTATTGGAGGGCATGCAGATGGCAGAGCTCTGGATTTGAGGCTCTCATTGCTTTCTGCAAAGTTTCAAAATAGTTGCTACGCATTTTCTGATTTTAAATAGGTTTTACAAGTTCTGTGCACCATTCAACTTCCATCATTAGCCATATAATTGTTTGTGATTCCTTTACTGTTTAGCAGAAGCTTCCTAAACAATACAGCAGGAGGCAGTATTGAATGGAACTTATAATAACAGTACTTGCATTTATGTTAGGTCTATCGCATCAACATATCTCAAAGCAGTTCAGTCAAATTGATTTGTTCTGGGTGAAGTGGCTTATTGTGTAGGCAAGTGCATTGATCATTCTCCACCAACAATCTCCTGCAAACAGCTGTGATCTGGCTGGTCAGCTCACTTTTTTTTACTCCTGGTATTAATTGATGGGATGAATGTTAGCCAGGACACTGAGAACTCGAAAACAAAAGCAAAATACTGCAGCTGCTGGAAATCTGAGAAAAAAATAGAAAATGCTGGAAATACTCAGCAGGTCGGACAGCATCCGTGAATAGAGAAACAGAGTTAATGGACTGAATTTTGATCAAACAGCATGGTTCTCGGCAGCAGCAAAGGAAGCAGGTGCTGTCGCCATCCGAGGGAAGTGCAGCTGGCCAACCACGATAATGCGGCAGCGGGCCTATTAAGCAAAGGGAGGCGCGAGGCCCATGCAATAAGAGCCTGAAGGGGAGAAGGGGACGACGGCACTGACACCTCATGCATATGCAGGTGCGGGCGCCATATTTAAAGGGCCACCAACCTGCATTAACTATTGCCTGGATGAAAAATATAAGTTTCTGAGTGCCCGCTGTTCTCCCAGGACCTTGTCTGCTGTCTGTAGAGCATCTGGTCTTTGCTGCCTGTAAGCCTCTGGATTTTGTCTGTTGTCAGTAGAGCCCCTGGGCCTTGTCTGCTGCCTGTACATCCCCTGGACCTTGTCTGCTGCCTGTACAGCCCCTGGACCTTGTCTGTTGCCTGTATAGCCCCTGGACCTTGTCTGCTGCCTGTATTGCTCCTGGAACTTGTCTGCTGCCTGTATAGCCCCTGGACCTTGTCTGCTGCCTGTATAGCCCCTGGACCTTGTCTGCTGCCTGTACAGCCCCAGGATCTTGTGTGCTGACTGTATAGCCCTGGACCTTGGCTGCTGCGTGTAGAGCCCCTGGGCCTTGTCTGCTGCCTGTACAGCTCCTGGACCTTGTCTGCTGCCTGTACAGCACCTGGACCTTGTCTGCTGCCCCTGCAGCCCCTCAACCTTGTCTGCTGCCTGTTTAGCCCCTGGACCTTTTCTGCTGCCTGTATAGCCCCTGGGCCTTTGCTGCCTGTATAGCCCCTGGACCTTGTCTGCTGCCTGTACAGCTCCTGGACCTTGTCTGCTGCCTATATAGCCCCAGGACCTTGTCTGCTGCCTATATAGCCCCTGGACCTTGTCTGCTGCCTGTACAGCTCCTGGACTTTGTCTGCTGCTTGTACAGCCCCTGGGCTTTGGCTGCTGCCTGTACAGTCCCTGGACCTTGTCTGCTGCTTGTACAGCCCCTGGACCTTGTCTGCTGCTTGTACAGCCCTTGGGCTTTGCCTGCTGCCTGTACAGCCCCTGGACCTTGTCTGCTGCCTATATAGCCCCAGGACTTTGGCAGCCGCGTGTACAGCCCCTGGACCTTGTCTGCTGCCTGTAGAGCCCCTGGACCTTGTCTGCTGCCTGTACAGCCCCGGAACCTTGTCTGCTGCCTGTACAACTCCTGGGCCTTGTCTGCCGCCTGCACAACTCCTGAGCCGTGTCCGCTGCCTGTATAGCCCCTGGGCCATGTCTGCTGCCTGTACAACTCCTGAGCCTTGTCTGCTGCCTGGATAGCCCCTGGACCTTGTCTGCTGCCTGTACGGCCCCAGAGCCTTGTCTGCTGCCTGTAAACATCTGGGCCTTGTCTGCTGCTTGTATGGTCCCGGAGACTTGGCGGCCACGTGTAGAGTCCCTGGACCTTGTCTGCTGTCTGTAGAGGCCCTGGACCTTGTCTGTTGCCTGGACAGCCCCAGGACCTTGTCTGCTGCCTGTACAGCCCCAGAACCTTGTCTGCTGCCTGTACAACCCCTGGCCTTGTCCGCTGCCTGTAAACATCTGGGCCTTGTCTGCTGTTGGTACAGCCCCTGGGCCTTGTCTGCTGCCTGTACAGCACCTGAGCCTTGTCTGCTTCATTTACAGCCCCTGGACCTTGTCTGCTGTCTGTAAACCTCTGGACCTTGTCTGCTGTCTGTACAGCCCCTGGACCTTGTCTGCTGCCCCTGCAGCCCCTCAACGTTGTCTGCTGCCTGTTTAGCCCCTGGACCTTGTCTGCTGCCTGTACAGCCCCAGAACCTTGTCTGCTGTGTGTACAGTCCCTGGACCTTGATCTATTGCCTGTACAGCCCCTGGGCCTTGTCTTCTGCCTGTAAACATCTGGGCCTTGTCTGCTGCTTGTCCAGCTCCAGGGCCTTGGCTGCCGCCTGTGCAGCCTCTGGCCCTTATCTGATGCCTGTAAATCTCTGGGCCTTGTCTGCTGCCTGTACAGCCCCAGGGCCTTGTCTGCTGCCTGTACAGTCCCAGGACCTTGTCTGCTGCCTGTATAGCTCTGGACCTTGGCTGCCGCGTGTACAGCCCTTCGACCTTGTCTTCTGCCTGGACAGCCCCAGGACCTTGTCAGCTGCCTGTACAGTCCCAGAACCTTGTCTGCTGCCTGTACAACCCCTGGGCCTTGTCTGCTGCCTGTACAGCTCCTGAGCCTTGTCTGCTGCCTGTATAGCCCCTGGACCTTGGCTGCCGTGTGTAGAGCCCCTGGGCCTTGTCTTCTGCCTGTATAGCCCCTGGGCCTTGTCTTCTGCCTGTATAGCCCCTGGACCTTGTCTGCTGCCTGTACAACTCCTGGGCCTTGTCTGCTGCCTGTACAACTCTTGAGCCTTGTCTGCTGCCTGTATAGCCCCTGGACCTTGGCTGCAGCGTGTAGAGCCCCTGGGCCTTGTCTTCTGCCTGTATAGCCCCTGGGCCTTGTCTGCTGCTTGTACAGCCCCTGGACCTTGTCTGCTGCTTGTACAGGCCCTGGGCTTTGGCTGCTGCCTGTACAGTCCCTGGACCTTGTCTGCTGCCTGTACAGCCCCTGGGCTTTGGCTGCTGCCTGTACAGTCCCTGGACCTTGTCTGCTGCCTGTACAGCCCCTGGACCTTGTCTGCTGCTTGTACAGCCCCTGGACCTTGTCTGCTGCCCGTACAGCCCCTGGACCTTGTCTGCTGCCTGTACAGCCCCTGGACGTTGTCTGCTGCTTGTACAGCCCCTGGACCTTGTCTGCTGCCCCTGCAGCCCCTCAACCTTGTCTGCTGCCTGTTTAGCCCCTGGACCTTTTCTGCTGCCTGTATAGCCCCTGGGCCTTTGCTGCCTGTATAGCCCCTGGACCTTGTCTGCTGCCTGTACAGCTCCTGGACCTTGTCTGCTGCCTATATAGCCCCAGGACCTTGTCTGCTGCCTATATAGCCCCTGGACCTTGTCTGCTGCCTGTACAGCTCCTGGACTTTGTCTGCTGCTTGTACAGCCCCTGGGCTTTGGCTGCTGCCTGTACAGTCCCTGGACCTTGTCTGCTGCTTGTACAGCCCCTGGACCTTGTCTGCTGCTTGTACAGCCCTTTGGCTTTGCCTGCTGCCTGTACAGCCCCTGGACCTTGTCTGCTGCCTATATAGCCCCAGGACTTTGGCAGCCGCGTGTACAGCCCCTGGACCTTGTCTGCTGCCTGTAGAGCCCCTGGACCTTGTCTGCTGCCTGTACAGCCCCGGAACCTTGTCTGCTGCCTGTACAACTCCTGGGCCTTGTCTGCCGCCTGCACAACTCCTGAGCCGTGTCCGCTGCCTGTATAGCCCCTGGGCCATGTCTGCTGCCTGTACAACTCCTGAGCCTTGTCTGCTGCCTGGATAGCCCCTGGACCTTGTCTGCTGCCTGTACGGCCCCAGAGCCTTGTCTGCTGCCTGTAAACATCTGGGCCTTGTCTGCTGCTTGTATGGTCCCGGAGACTTGGCGGCCACGTGTAGAGTCCCTGGACCTTGTCTGCTGTCTGTAGAGGCCCTGGACCTTGTCTGTTGCCTGGACAGCCCCAGGACCTTGTCTGCTGCCTGTACAGCCCCAGAACCTTGTCTGCTGCCTGTACAACCCCTGGCCTTGTCCGCTGCCTGTAAACATTTGGGCCTTGTCTGCTGTTGGTACAGCCCCTGGGCCTTGTCTGCTGCCTGTACAGCACCTGAGCCTTGTCTGCTTCATTTACAGCCCCTGGACCTTGTCTGCTGTCTGTAAACCTCTGGACCTTGTCTGCTGTCTGTACAGCCCCTGGACCTTGTCTGCTGCCCCTGCAGCCCCTCAACGTTGTCTGCTGCCTGTTTAGCCCCTGGACCTTGTCTGTTGCCTGTACAGCCCCAGAACCTTGTCTGCTGCGTGTACAGTCCCTGGACCTTGATCTATTGCCTGTACAGCCCCTGGGCCTTGTCTTCTGCCTGTAAACATCTGGGCCTTGTCTGCTGCTTGTCCAGCTCCAGGGCCTTGGCTGCCGCCTGTGCAGCCTCTGGCCCTTATCTGATGCCTGTAAATCTCTGGGCCTTGTCTGCTGCCTGTACAGCCCCAGGGCCTTGTCTGCTGCCTGTACAGTCCCAGGACCTTGTCTGCTGCCTGTATAGCTCTGGACCTTGGCTGCCGCGTGTACAGCCCTTCGACCTTGTCTTCTGCCTGGACAGCCCCAGGACCTTGTCAGCTGCCTGTACAGTCCCAGAACCTTGTCTGCTGCCTGTACAACCCCTGGGCCTTGTCTGCTGCCTGTACAGCTCCTGAGCCTTGTCTGCTGCCTGCATAGCCCCTGGACCTTGGCTGCCGCGTGTAGAGCCCCTGGGCCTTGTCTTCTGCCTGTATAGCCCCTGGGCCTTGTCTTCTGCCTGTATAGCCCCTGGACCTTGTCTGCTGCCTGTACAACTCCTGGGCCTTGTCTGCTGCCTGTACAACTCCTGAGCCTTGTCTGCTGCCTGTATAGCCCCTGGACCTTGGCTGCCGCGTGTAGAGCCCCTGGGCCTTGTATTCTGCCTGTATAGCCTCTGGACCTTGTCTGCTGCCTGTACAACTCCTGGGCCTTGTCTGCTACCTGTATAGCCCCTGGACCTTGTCTGCTGCCTGTACAGCCCCAGAACCTTGTCTGCTGCCTGTACAACTCCTGAGCCTTGTCTGCTGCCTGTATAGCCCCTGGATCTTGTCTGATGCCTGTGCAACACCTGAGCCTTGTCTGCTGCCTGTACAGCCCCAGGACCTTGTCTGCTGCTTGCACTGTCCCTGGACCTTGTCTATTGCCTGTACAGCCTCTGGGCCTTGGCTTCTGCCTGTAAACATCTGGGCCTTGTCTGCTGCTTGTCCAGCTCCAGGGCCTTGGCTGCCGTCTGTACAGCCTCTGGCCCTTGTCTGATGCCTGTAAATCTGTGGGCCTTGTCTGCCGCCTGTACAACCCCAGGGCCTTGTCTGCTGCCTGTACAGCCCCTGGACCTTGTCTGCTGCTTGTACAGGCCCGGGACCTTGTCTGCTGCTTGTACAGCCCCTGGGCTTTGGCTGCTGCCTGTACAGTCCCTGGACCTTGTCTGCTGCCTGTACAGCCCCTGGGCTTTGGCTGCTGCCTGTACAGTCCCTGGACCTTGTCTGCTGCTTGTACAGCCCCTGGACCTTGGCTGCCGTGTGTAGAGCCCCTGGGCCTTGTCTTCTGCCTGTATAGCCCCTGGGCCTTGTCTTCTGCCTGTATAGCCCCTGGACCTTGTCTGCTGCCTGTACAACTCCTGGGCCTTGTCTGCTGCCTGTACAACTCTTGAGCCTTGTCTGCTGCCTGTATAGCCCCTGGACCTTGGCTGCAGCGTGTAGAGCCCCTGGGCCTTGTCTTCTGCCTGTATAGCCCCTGGGCCTTGTCTGCTGCTTGTACAGCCCCTGGACCTTGTCTGCTGCTTGTACAGGCCCTGGGCTTTGGCTGCTGCCTGTACAGTCCCTGGACCTTGTCTGCTGCCTGTACAGCCCCTGGGCTTTGGCTGCTGCCTGTACAGTCCCTGGACCTTGTCTGCTGCCTGTACAGCCCCTGGACCTTGTCTGCTGCTTGTACAGCCCCTGGACCTTGTCTGCTGCCCGTACAGCCCCTGGACCTTGTCTGCTGCCTGTACAGCCCCTGGACCTTGTCTGCTGCTTGTACAGCCCCTGGACCTTGTCTGCTGCCCCTGCAGCCCCTCAACCTTGTCTGCTGCCTGTTTAGCCCCTGGACCTTTTCTGCTGCCTGTATAGCCCCTGGGCCTTTGCTGCCTGTATAGCCCCTGGACCTTGTCTGCTGCCTGTACAGCTCCTGGACCTTGTCTGCTGCCTATATAGCCCCAGGACCTTGTCTGCTGCCTATATAGCCCCTGGACCTTGTCTGCTGCCTGTACAGCTCCTGGACTTTGTCTGCTGCTTGTACAGCCCCTGGGCTTTGGCTGCTGCCTGTACAGTCCCTGGACCTTGTCTGCTGCTTGTACAGCCCCTGGACCTTGTCTGCTGCTTGTACAGCCCTTGGGCTTTGCCTGCTGCCTGTACAGCCCCTGGACCTTGTCTGCTGCCTATATAGCCCCAGGACTTTGGCAGCCGCGTGTACAGCCCCTGGACCTTGTCTGCTGCCTGTAGAGCCCCTGGACCTTGTCTGCTGCCTGTACAGCCCCGGAACCTTGTCTGCTGCCTGTACAACTCCTGGGCCTTGTCTGCCGCCTGCACAACTCCTGAGCCGTGTCCGCTGCCTGTATAGCCCCTGGGCCATGTCTGCTGCCTGTACAACTCCTGAGCCTTGTCTGCTGCCTGGATAGCCCCTGGACCTTGTCTGCTGCCTGTACGGCCCCAGAGCCTTGTCTGCTGCCTGTAAACATCTGGGCCTTGTCTGCTGCTTGTATGGTCCCGGAGACTTGGCGGCCACGTGTAGAGTCCCTGGACCTTGTCTGCTGTCTGTAGAGGCCCTGGACCTTGTCTGTTGCCTGGACAGCCCCAGGACCTTGTCTGCTGCCTGTACAGCCCCAGAACCTTGTCTGCTGCCTGTACAACCCCTGGCCTTGTCCGCTGCCTGTAAACATCTGGGCCTTGTCTGCTGTTGGTACAGCCCCTGGGCCTTGTCTGCTGCCTGTACAGCACCTGAGCCTTGTCTGCTTCATTTACAGCCCCTGGACCTTGTCTGCTGTCTGTAAACCTCTGGACCTTGTCTGCTGTCTGTACAGCCCCTGGACCTTGTCTGCTGCCCCTGCAGCCCCTCAACGTTGTCTGCTGCCTGTTTAGCCCCTGGACCTTGTCTGCTGCCTGTACAGCCCCAGAACCTTGTCTGCTGCGTGTACAGTCCCTGGACCTTGATCTATTGCCTGTACAGCCCCTGGGCCTTGTCTTCTGCCTGTAAACATCTGGGCCTTGTCTGCTGCTTGTCCAGCTCCAGGGCCTTGGCTGCCGCCTGTGCAGCCTCTGGCCCTTATCTGATGCCTGTAAATCTCTGGGCCTTGTCTGCTGCCTGTACAGCCCCAGGGCCTTGTCTGCTGCCTGTACAGTCCCAGGACCTTGTCTGCTGCCTGTATAGCTCTGGACCTTGGCTGCCGCGTGTACAGCCCTTCGACCTTGTCTTCTGCCTGGACAGCCCCAGGACCTTGTCAGCTGCCTGTACAGTCCCAGAACCTTGTCTGCTGCCTGTACAACCCCTGGGCCTTGTCTGCTGCCTGTACAGCTCCTGAGCCTAGTCTGCTGCCTGCATAGCCCCTGGACCTTGGCTGCCGCGTGTAGAGCCCCTGGGCCTTGTCTTCTGCCTGTATAGCCCCTGGGCCTTGTCTTCTGCCTGTATAGCCCCTGGACCTTGTCTGCTGCCTGTACAACTCCTGGGCCTTGTCTGCTGCCTGTACAACTCCTGAGCCTTGTCTGCTGCCTGTATAGCCCCTGGACCTTGGCTGCCGCGTGTAGAGCCCCTGGGCCTTGTATTCTGCCTGTATAGCCTCTGGACCTTGTCTGCTGCCTGTACAACTCCTGGGCCTTGTCTGCTACCTGTATAGCCCCTGGACCTTGTCTGCTGCCTGTACAGCCCCAGAACCTTGTCTGCTGCCTGTACAACTCCTGAGCCTTGTCTTCTGCCTGTATAGCCCCTGGACCTTGTCTGATGCCTGTGCAACACCTGAGCCTTGTCTGCTGCCTGTACAGCCCCAGGACCTTGTCTGCTGCTTGTACTGTCCCTGGACCTTGTCTATTGCCTGTACAGCCTCTGGGCCTTGGCTTCTGCCTGTAAACATCTGGGCCTTGTCTGCTGCTTGTCCAGCTCCAGGGCCTTGGCTGCCGTCTGTACAGCCTCTGGCCCTTGTCTGATGCCTGTAAATCTGTGGGCCTTGTCTGCCGCCTGTACAACCCCAGGGCCTTGTCTGCTGCCTGTATAGCCCCTGGACCTTGGCTGCCGCGTGTAGAGCCCCTGGGCCTTGTATTCTGCCTGTATAGCCTCTGGACCTTGTCTGCTGCCTGTACAACTCCTGGGCCTTGTCTGCTACCTGTATAGCCCCTGGACCTTGTCTGCTGCCTGTACAGCCCCAGAACCTTGTCTGCTGCCTGTACAACTCCTGAGCCTTGTCTGCTGCCTGTATAGCCCCTGGACCTTGTCTGATGCCTGTGCAACACCTGAGCCTTGTCTGCTGCCTGTACAGCCCCAGGACCTTGTCTGCTGCTTGTACTGTCCCTGGACCGTGTCTATTGCCTGTACAGCCTCTGGGCCTTGGCTTCTGCCTGTAAACATCTGGGCCTTGTCTGCTGCTTGTCCAGCTCCAGGGCCTTGGCTGCCGTCTGTACAGCCTCTGGCCCTTGTCTGATGCCTGTAAATCTGTGGGCCTTGTCTGCCGCCTGTACAACCCCAGGGCCTTGTCTGCTGCCTGTACAGCCCCTGGACCTTGTCTGCTGCTTGTACAGGCCCTGGACCTTGTCTGCTGCTTGTACAGCCCCTGGGCTTTGGCTGCTGCCTGTACAGTCCCTGGACCTTGTCTGCTGCCTGTACAGCCCCTGGGCTTTGGCTGCTGCCTGTACAGTCCCTGGACCTTGTCTGCTGCTTGTACAGCCCCTGGACCTTGTCTGCTGCTTGTACAGCCCTTGGGCTTTGGCTGCTGCCTATATAGCCCCAGGACCTTGTCTGCTGTCTGTAAACCTCTGGACCTTGTCTGCTGTCTGTACAGCCCCTGGACCTTGTCTGCTGCCCCTGCAGCCCCTCAACGTTGTCTGCTGCCTGTTTAGCCCCTGGACCTTGTCTGCTGCCTGTACAGCCCCAGAACCTTGTCTGCTGCGTGTACAGTCCCTGGACCTTGATCTATTGCCTGTACAGCCCCTGGGCCTTGTCTTCTGCCTGTAAACATCTGGGCCTTGTCTGCTGCTTGTCCAGCTCCAGGGCCTTGGCTGCCGCCTGTGCAGCCTCTGGCCCTTATCTGATGCCTGTAAATCTCTGGGCCTTGTCTGCTGCCTGTACAGCCCCAGGGCCTTGTCTGCTGCCTGTACAGTCCCAGGACCTTGTCTGCTGCCTGTATAGCTCTGGACCTTGGCTGCCGCGTGTACAGCCCTTCGACCTTGTCTTCTGCCTGGACAGCCCCAGGACCTTGTCAGCTGCCTGTACAGTCCCAGAACCTTGTCTGCTGCCTGTACAACCCCTGGGCCTTGTCTGCTGCCTGTACAGCTCCTGAGCCTAGTCTGCTGCCTGCATAGCCCCTGGACCTTGGCTGCCGCGTGTAGAGCCCCTGGGCCTTGTCTTCTGCCTGTATAGCCCCTGGGCCTTGTCTTCTGCCTGTATAGCCCCTGGACCTTGTCTGCTGCCTGTACAACTCCTGGGCCTTGTCTGCTGCCTGTACAACTCCTGAGCCTTGTCTGCTGCCTGTATAGCCCCTGGACCTTGGCTGCCGCGTGTAGAGCCCCTGGGCCTTGTATTCTGCCTGTATAGCCTCTGGACCTTGTCTGCTGCCTGTACAACTCCTGGGCCTTGTCTGCTACCTGTATAGCCCCTGGACCTTGTCTGCTGCCTGTACAGCCCCAGAACCTTGTCTGCTGCCTGTACAACTCCTGAGCCTTGTCTTCTGCCTGTATAGCCCCTGGACCTTGTCTGATGCCTGTGCAACACCTGAGCCTTGTCTGCTGCCTGTACAGCCCCAGGACCTTGTCTGCTGCTTGTACTGTCCCTGGACCTTGTCTATTGCCTGTACAGCCTCTGGGCCTTGGCTTCTGCCTGTAAACATCTGGGCCTTGTCTGCTGCTTGTCCAGCTCCAGGGCCTTGGCTGCCGTCTGTACAGCCTCTGGCCCTTGTCTGATGCCTGTAAATCTGTGGGCCTTGTCTGCCGCCTGTACAACCCCAGGGCCTTGTCTGCTGCCTGTATAGCCCCTGGACCTTGGCTGCCGCGTGTAGAGCCCCTGGGCCTTGTATTCTGCCTGTATAGCCTCTGGACCTTGTCTGCTGCCTGTACAACTCCTGGGCCTTGTCTGCTACCTGTATAGCCCCTGGACCTTGTCTGCTGCCTGTACAGCCCCAGAACCTTGTCTGCTGCCTGTACAACTCCTGAGCCTTGTCTGCTGCCTGTATAGCCCCTGGACCTTGTCTGATGCCTGTGCAACACCTGAGCCTTGTCTGCTGCCTGTACAGCCCCAGGACCTTGTCTGCTGCTTGTACTGTCCCTGGACCGTGTCTATTGCCTGTACAGCCTCTGGGCCTTGGCTTCTGCCTGTAAACATCTGGGCCTTGTCTGCTGCTTGTCCAGCTCCAGGGCCTTGGCTGCCGTCTGTACAGCCTCTGGCCCTTGTCTGATGCCTGTAAATCTGTGGGCCTTGTCTGCCGCCTGTACAACCCCAGGGCCTTGTCTGCTGCCTGTACAGCCCCTGGACCTTGTCTGCTGCTTGTACAGGCCCTGGACCTTGTCTGCTGCTTGTACAGCCCCTGGGCTTTGGCTGCTGCCTGTACAGTCCCTGGACCTTGTCTGCTGCCTGTACAGCCCCTGGGCTTTGGCTGCTGCCTGTACAGTCCCTGGACCTTGTCTGCTGCTTGTACAGCCCCTGGACCTTGTCTGCTGCTTGTACAGCCCTTGGGCTTTGGCTGCTGCCTATATAGCCCCAGGACCTTGTCTGCTGGCTGTACAGCCCCAGGACCTTGTCTGCTGCCTGTATAGCCCTGGACCTTGGCTGCCGCGTGTATAGCCCCTGGACCTTGTCTGCTGCCTGTAAAGCCCCAGGACCTTGTCTGCTGCCTGTACAGCCCCGGAACATTGTCTGCTGCCTGTACAACTCCTGGGCCTTGTATGTTGCTTGTACAACTCCTGAGCCTTGTCTGCTGCCTGTATAGCCCCTGGACCTTGGCTGCCGCGTGTAGAGCCCCTGGGCCTTGTCTTCTGCCTGTATAGCCCCTGGGCCTTGTCTTCTGCCTGTATAGCCCCTGGACCTTGTCTGCTGCCTGTACAACGCCTGGGCCTTGTCTGATACCTGTATAGCCCCTGGACCTTGTCTGCTGCCTGTACAGCCCCAGAACCTTGTCTGCTGCCTGTACAACTCCTGAGCCTTGTCTGCTGCCTGTATAGCCGTGGACCTTGTCTGCTGCCTGTACAGCCCCAGAGCCTTGTCTGCTGCCTGTAAACATCTGGGCCTTGTCTGCTGCCTGCATAGCCCCTGGACCATGTCTGCTGCCTGTACAGCCCCAGAACCTTGTCTGCTGCCTGTACAACTCCTGAGCCTTGTCTGCTGCCTGTATAGCCGTGGACCTTGTCTGCCGCCTGTACAGCCCCAGGGCCTTGTCTGCTGCCTGTACAGCCCCTGGACCTTGTCTGCTGCTTGTACAGGCCCTGGACCTTGTCTGCTGCTTGGACAGCCCCTCGGCTTTGGCTGCTGCCTGTACAGTCCCTGGACCTTGTCTGCTGCCTGTACAGCCCCTGGGCTTTGGCTGCTGCCTGTACAGTCCCTGGACCTTGTCTGCTGCTTGTACAGCCCCTGGACCTTGTCTGCTGCTTGTACAGCCCTTGGGCTTTGGCTGCTGCCTGTACAGCCCCTGGACCTTGTCTGCTGCCTATATAGCCCTAGGACCTTGTCTGCTGGCTGTACAGCCCCAGGACCTTGACTGCTGCCTGTATAGCCCTGGACCTTGGCTGCCGCGTGTACAGCCCCTGGACCTTGTCTGCTGCCTGTAGAGCTCCAGGAGCTTGTCTGCTGCCTGTACAGCCCCGGAACCTTGTCTGCTGCCTGTACAACTCCTGGGCCTTGTATGTTGCCTGTACAACTCCTGACCCTTGTCTGCTGCCTGTATAGCCCCTGGACCTTGGCTGCCGCGTGTAGAGCCCCTGGGCCTTGTCTTCTGCCTGTATAGCCCCTGGGCCTTGTCTGTTGCCTGGACAGCCCCAGGACCTTGTCTGCTGCCTGTACAGCCCCAGAACCTTGTCTGCTGCCTGTACAACCCCTGGCCTTGTCCGCTGCCTGTAAACATCTGGGCCTTGTCTGCTGCTAGTACAGCCCCTGGACCTTGTCTGCTGCCTGTACAATGCCTGGGCCTTGTCTGCTACCTGTATAGCCCCTGGACCTTGTCTGCTGCCTGTACAGCCCCAGAACCTTGTCTGCTGCCTGTACAACTCCTGAGCCTTGTCTGCTGCCTGTATAGCCGTGGACCTTGTCTGCTGCCTGTACAGCCCCAGAGCCTTGTCTGCTGCCTGTAAACATCTGGGCCTTGTCTGCTGCCTGCATAGCCCCTGGACCTTGTCTGCTGCCTGTACAGCCCCAGAACCTTGTCTGCTGCCTGTACAACTCCTGAGCCTTGTCTGCTGCCTGTATAGCCGTGGATCTTGTCTGCCGCCTGTACAGCCCCGGGGCCTTGTCTGCTGCCTGTACAGCCCCTGGACCTTGTCTGCTGCTTGTACAGGCCCTGGACCCTGTCTGCTGCTTGAACAGCCCCTGGGCTTTGGCTGCTGCCTGTACAGTCCCTGGACCTTGTCTGCTGCCTGTACAGCCCCTGGGCTTTGGCTGCTGCCTGTACAGCCCCTGGACCTTGTCTGCTGCTTGTACAGCCCCTGGACCTTGTCTGCTGCTTGTACAGCCCTTGGGCTTTGGCTGCTGCCTGTACAGCCCTGGACCTTGTCTGCTGCCTATATAGCCCCAGGACCTTGTCTGCTGGCTGTACAGCCCCAGGACCTTGACTGCTGCCTGTATAGCCCTGGACCTTGGTTGCCGCGTGTACAGCCCCTGGACCTTGTCTGCTGCCTGTAGAGCCCCAGGACCTTGTCTGCTGCCTGTACAGCCCCGGAACCTTGTCTGCTGCCTGGACAACTCCTGGGCCTTGTATGTTGCCTGTACAACTCCTGACCCTTGTCTGCTGCCTGTATAGCCCCTGGACCTTGGCTGCCGCGTGTAGGGCCCCTGGGCCTTGTCTTCTGCCTGTATAGCCCCTGGGCCTTGTCTGTTGCCTGGACAGCCCCAGGACCTTGTCTGCTGCCTGTACAGCCCCAGAACCTTGTCTGCTGCCTGTACAACCCCTGGCCTTGTCCGCTGCCTGTAAACATCTGGGCCTTGTCTGCTGCTAGTACAGCCCCTGGGCCTTGACTGCTGCGTGTACAGTCCCTGGACTTTGTCTATTGCCTGTACAGCCCCTGGACCTTGTCTGCTGCGTGTACAGTCCCTGCAATTTGTCTATTGCCTGTACAGCCCCTGGGCCATGGCTTCTGCCTGTAAACATCTGGGCCTTGTCTGCTGCTTGTCCAGCTCCAGGGCCTTGGCTACTGCCTGAACAGCCTCTGGCCCTTGTCTGATGCCTGTAAATCTCTGGGCCTTGTCTGCTGCCTGTACAGCCCCAGGGCCTTGTCTGCTGCCTGTACAGCACCTGAGCCTTGTCTGCTTCATTTACAGCCCCTGGACCTTGTCTGCTGTCTGTAAACCTCTGGACGTCTGCTGTCTGTACAGCCCCTGGACCTTGTCTGCTGCCCCTGCAGCCCCTCAACGTTGTCTGCTGCCTGTTTAGCCCCTGGACCTTGTCTGCTGCCTGTACAGCCGCAGGACCTTGTCTGCTGTGTGTACAGTCCCTGGACCTTGTCTATTGCCTGTACAGCCCCTGGGCCTTGGCTTCTGCCTGTAAACATCTGGGCCTTATCTGCTGCTTGTCTAGCTCCAGGGCCTTGGCTGCCGCCTGTACAGCCTCTGGCCCTTGTCTGATGCCTGTAAATCTCTGGGCCTTGTCTGCTGCCTGTACAGCCCCAGGGCCTTGTCTGCTGCCGCTGCAGCCCCTCAACGTTGTCTGCTGACTGTTTAGCCCCTGGACCTTTTCTGCTGCCTGTACAGCCCCAGGACCTTGTCTGCTGCGTGTACAGTCCCTGGACCTTGATCTATTGCCTGTACAGCCTCTGGGCCTTGTCTTCTGCCTGTAAACATCTGGGCCTTGTCTGCTGCTTGTCCAGCTCCAGGGCCTTGGCTGCCGCCTGTACAGCCGCTGGCCCTTATCTGATGCCTGTAAATCTCTGGGCCTTGTCTGCTGCCTGTACAGCCCCAGGGCCTTGTCTGCTGCCTGTACAGCCCCTGGACCTTGTCTGCTGCTTGTACAGGCCCTGGACCTTGTCTGCTGCTTGTACAGCCCCTGGGCTTTGGCTGCTGCCTGTACAGTCCCTGGACCTTGTCTGCTGCCTGTACAGCCCCTGGGCTTTGGCTGCTGCCTGTACAGTCCCTGGACCTTGTCTGCTGCTTGTACAGCCCCTGGACCTTGTCTGCTGCTTGTACAGCCCTTGGGCTTTGGCTGCTGCCTGTACAGCCCCTGGACCTTGTCTGCTGCCTATATAGCCCCAGGAACTTGTCTGCTGCCTGTACAGTCCCAGGACCTTGTCTGCTGCCTGTATAGCTCTGGACCTTGGCTGCAGCGTGTACAGCCCCTGGACCTTGTCTTCTGCCTGTACAGCCCCAGGACCTTGTCTGCTGCCTGTACAGCCCCAGAACCTTGTCTGCTGCCTGTACAACCCCTGGCCTTGTCCGCTGCCTGTAAACATCTGGGCCTTGTCTGCTGCTAGTACAGCCCCTGGGTCTTGTCTGCTGCGTGTACAGTCCCTGGACTTTGTCTATTGCCTGTACAGCCCCTGGGCCTTGGCTTCTGCCTGTAAACATCTGGGCCTTGTCTGCTGTCTGTACAGCCCCTGGACCTTGTCTGCTGCCCCTGCAGCCCCTCAACGTTGTCTGCTGCCTGTTTAGCCCCTGGACCTTGTCTGCTGCCTGTACAGCCCCAGGACCTTGTCTGCTGCGTGTACAGTCCCTGCACTTTGTCTATTGCCTGTACAGCCCCTGGGCCTTGGCTTCTGCCTGTAAACATCTGGGCCTTGTCTGCTGCTTGTCCAGCTCCAGGGCCTTGGCTACCGCCTGAACAGCCTCTGGCCCTTGTCTGATGCCTGTAAATCTCTGGGCCTTGTCTGCTGCCTGTACAGCCCCAGGGCCTTGTCTGCTGCCTGTACAGCACCTGAGCCTTGTCTGCTTCATTTACAGCCCCTGGACCTTGTCTGCTGTCTGTAAACCTCTGGACGTCTGCTGTCTGTACAGCCCCTGGACCTTGTCTGCTGCCCCTGCAGCCCCTCAACGTTGTCTGCTGCCTGTTTAGCCCCTGGACCTTGTCTGCTGCCTGTACAGCCCCAGGACCTTGTCTGCTGTGTGTACAGTCCCTGGACCTTGTCTATTGCCTGTACAGCCCCTGGGCCTTGGCTTCTGCCTGTAAACATCTGGGCCTTATCTGCTGCTTGTCCAGCTCCAGGGCCTTGGCTGCCGCCTGTACAGCCTCTGGCCCTTGTCTGATGCCTGTAAATCTCTGGGCCTTGTCTGCTGCCTGTACAGCCCCAGGGCCTTGTCTGCTGCCGTTGCAGCCCCTCAACGTTGTCTGCAGACTGTTTAGCCCCTGGACCTTGTCAGCTGCCTGTACAGCCCCAGGACCTTGTCTGCTGCGTGTACAGTCCCTGGACCTTGATCTATTGCCTGTACAGCCTCTGGGCCTTGTCTTCTGCCTGTAAACATCTGGGCCTTGTCTGCTGCTTGTCCAGCTCCAGGGCCTTGGCTGCCGCCTGTACAGCCTCTGGCCCTTATCTGATGCCTGTAAATCTCTGGGCCTTGTCTGCTGCCTGTACAGCCCCTGGGCCTTGTCTGCTGCCTGTACAGCCCCTGGACCTTGTCTGCTGCTTGTACAGGCCCTGGACCTTGTCTGCTGCTTGTACAGCCCCTGGGCTTTGGCTGCTGCCTGTACAGTCCCTGGACCTTGTCTGCTGCTTGTACAGCCCCTGGACCTTGTCTGCTGCTTGTACAGCCCTTGGGCTTTGGCTGCTGCCTGTACAGCCCCTGGACCTTGTCTGCTGCCTATATAGCCCCAGGAACTTGTCTGCTGCCTGTACAGTCCCAGGACCTTGGCTGCTGCCTGTATAGCTCTGGACCTTGGCTGCAGCGTGTACAGCCCCTGGACCTTGTCTTCTGCCTGTACAGCCCCAGGACCTTGTCTGCTGCCTGTACAGCCTCAGAACCTTGTCTGCTGCCTGTACAACTCCTGAGCCTTGTCTGCTGCCTGTATAGCCGTGGACCTTGTCTGCTGCCTGCACAGCCCCAGAGCCTTGTCTGCTGCCTGTAAACATCTGGGCTTTGTCTGCTGCTTGTCCAGCTCCAGGGCCTTGGCTGCCGCCTGTACAGCCTCTGGCCCTTATCTGATGCCTGTAAATCTCTGGGCCTTGTCTGCTGCCTGTACAGCCCCTGGGCCTTGTCTGCTGCCTGTACAGCCCCTGGACCTTGTCTGCTGCTTGTACAGGCCCTGGACCTTGTCTGCTGCTTGTACAGCCCCTGGGCTTTGGCTGCTGCCTGTACAGTCCCTGGACCTTGTCTGCTGCTTGTACAGCCCCTGGACCTTGTCTGCTGCTTGTACAGCCCTTGGGCTTTGGCTGCTGCCTGTACAGCCCCTGGACCTTGTCTGCTGCCTATATAGCCCCAGGAACTTGTCTGCTGCCTGTACAGTCCCAGGACCTTGGCTGCTGCCTGTATAGCTCTGGACCTTGGCTGCAGCGTGTACAGCCCCTGGACCTTGTCTTCTGCCTGTACAGCCCCAGGACCTTGTCTGCTGCCTGTACAGCCTCAGAACCTTGTCTGCTGCCTGTACAACTCCTGAGCCTTGTCTGCTGCCTGTATAGCCGTGGACCTTGTCTGCTGCCTGCACAGCCCCAGAGCCTTGTCTGCTGCCTGTAAACATCTGGGCTTTGTCTGCTGCCTGCATAGCCCCTGGACCTTGTCTGCTGCCTGTACAGCCGCAGAACATTGTCTGCTGCCTGTACAACTCCTGATCCTTGTCTGCTGCCTGTATAGCCGTGGATCTTGTCTGCCGCCTGTACAGCCCCAGGGCCTTGTCTGCTGCCTGGACAGCCCCTGGACCTTGTCTGCTGCTTGTACAGGCCCTGGACCCTGTCTGCTGCTTGTACAGCCCCTGGGCTTTGGCTGCTGCCTGTACAGCCCCTGGACCTTGTCTGCTGCCTGTACAGCCCCTGGGCTTTGGCTGCTGCCTGTACAGTCCCTGGACCTTGTCTGCTGCTTGTACAGCCCCTGGACCTTGTCTGCTGCTTGTACAGCCCTTGGGCTTTGGCTGCTGCCTGTACAGCCCCAGAGCCTTGTCTGCTGCCTGTAAACATCTGGGCCTTGTCTGCTGCCTGCATAGCCCCTGGACCTTGTCTGCTGCCTGTACAGCCCCAGAACCTTGTCTGCTGCCTGTAGAACTCCTGAGCCTTGTCTGCTGCCTGTATAGCCGTGGATCTTGTCTGCCGCCTGTACAGCCCCAGGACCTTGTCTGCTGGCTGTACAGCCCCAGGACCTTGACTGCTGCCTGTATAGCCCTGGACCTTGGCTGCCACGTGTACAGCCCCTGGACCTTGTCTGCTGCCTGTAGAGCCCCAGGACCTTGTCTGCTGCCTGTACAGCCCCGGAACCTTGTCTGCTGCCTGTACAACCCCTGGGCCTTGTCTGCTGCCTGTACAACCCCTGGCCTTGTCCACTGCCTGTAAACATCTGGGCCTTGTCTGCTGTCTGTACAGCCCCTGGACCTTGTCTGCTGCCCCTGCAGCCCCTCAACGTTGTCTGCTGCCTGTTTAGCCCCTGGACCTTGTCTGCTGCCTGTACAGCCCCAGGACCTTGTCTGCTGCGTGAACAGTCCCTGGACCTTGATCTATTGCCTGTACAGCCTCTGGGCCTTGTCTTCTGCCTGTAAACATCTGGGCCTTGTCTGCTGCTTGTCCAGCTTCAGGGCCTTGGCGGCCGCCTGTACAGCCTCTGGCCCTTATCTGATGCCTGTAAATCTCTGGGCCTTGTCTGCTGCCTGTACAGCCCCAGGGCCTTGTCTGCTGCCTGTACAGCCCCTGGACCTTGTCTGCTGCTTGTACAGGCCCTGGACCTTGTCTGCTGCTTGTCCAGCCCCTGGGCTTTGGCTGCTGCCTGTACAGTCCCTGGACCTTGTCTGCTGCCTGTACAGCCCCTGGGCTTTGGCTGCTGCCTGTACAGTCCCTGGACCTTGTCTGCTGCTTGTACAGCCCCTGGACCTTGTCTGCTGCTTGTACAGCCCTTGGGCTTTGGCTGCTGCCTGTACAGCCCCTGGACCTTGTCTGCTGCCTATATAGCCCCAGGAACTTGTCTGCTGCCTGTACAGTCCCAGGACCTTGTCTGCTGCCTGTATAGCTCTGGACCTTGGCTGCAGCGTGTACAGCCCCTGGACCTTGTCTTCTGCCTGTACAGCCCCAGGACCTTGTCTGTTGCCTGTACAGTCCCGGAACCTTGTCTGCTGCCTGTACAACTCCTGGGCCTTGTCTGCTGCCTGTACAACTCCTGAGCCTTGTCTGCTGCCTGTATAGCCCCTGGACATTGGCTGCCGCGTGTAGAGCCCCTGGGCCTTGTCTTCTGCCTGTATAGCCCCTGGGCCTTGTCTTCTGCCTGTATAGCCCCTGGACCTTGTCTGCTGCCTGTACAACTCCTGGGCCTTGTCTGCTGCTTGTACAGCCCCTGGACCTAGTCTGCTGCTTGTACAGCCCCTGGGCTTTGGCTGCTGCCTGTACAGTCCCTGGACGTCTGCTGCCTGTACAACTCCTGAGCCTTGACTACTGCCTGTATAGCCCCTGGACCATGTCTGATGCCTGTATAACACCTGAGCCTTGTCTGCTGCCTGTACAGCCCCAGGACCTTGTCTGCTGCTTGTACAGTCCCTGGACCTTGTCTATTGCCTGTACAGGCCCTGGGCCTTGGCTTCTGCCTGTAAACATCTGGGCCTTGTCTGCTGCTTGTCCAGCTCCAGGGCCTTGGCTGCCGCCTGTACAGCCTCTGGCCCTTGTCTGATGCCTGTAAATCTGTGGGCCTTGTCTGCCGCCTGTACAGCCCCAGGGCCTTGTCTGCTGCCTGTACAGCCCCTGGACTTTGTCTGCTGCTTGTACAGGCCCTGGACCTTGTCTGCTGCTTGTACAGCCCCTGGGCTTTGGCTGCTGCCTGTACAGTCCATGGACCTTGTCTGCTGCCTGTCCAGCCGCTGGGCTTTGGCTGCTGCCTGTACAGTCCCTGGACCTTGTCTGCTGATTGTACAGCCCCTGGACCTTGTCTGCTGCTTGTACAGCCCTTGGGCTTTGGCTGCCGCCTGGACAGCCCCTGGACCTTGTCTGCTGCCTATAAAGCCCCAGGACCTTGTCTGCAGGCTGTACAGCCCCAGGACCTTGTCTGCTGCCTGTATTGCCCTGGACCTTGTCTGCCGCGTGTACAGCCCCTGGACATTGTCTGCTGCCTGTAGAGCCCCAGGACCTTGTCTGCTGCCTGTACAGCCCCGGAACCTGGTCTGCTGCCTGTACAGCTCCTGGGCCTTGTATGTTGCTTGTACAACTCCTGACCCTTGTCTGCTGCCTGTATAGCCCCTGGACCTTGGCTGCCGCGTGTAGAGCCCCTGGGCCTTGTCTTCTGCCTGTATAGCCCCTGGACCTTGTCTGCTGCCTGTACAATGCCTGGGCCTTGTCTGCTACCTGTATAGCCCCTGGACCTTGTCTGCTGCCTGTACAGCCGCAGGACCTTGTCTGCTGTGTGTACAGTCCCTGGACCTTGTCTATTGCCTGTACAGCCCCTGGGCCTTGGCTTCTGCCTGTAAACATCTGGGCCTTATCTGCTGCTTGTCCAGCTCCAGGGCCTTGGCTGCCGCCTGTACAGCCTCTGGCCCTTGTCTGATGCCTGTAAATCTCTGGGCCTTGTCTGCTGCCTGTACAGCCCCAGGGCCTTGTCTGCTGCCGCTGCAGCCCCTCAACGTTGTCTGCTGACTGTCTAGCCCCTGGACCTTGTCTGCTGCCTGTACAGCCCCAGGACCTTGTCTGCTGCGTGTACAGTCCCTGGACCTTGATCTATTGCCTGTACAGCCTCTGGCCCTTATCTGATGCCTGTAAATCTCTGGGCCTTGTCTGCTGCCTGTACAGCCCCAGGGCCTTGTCTGCTGCCTGTACAGCCCCTGGACCTTGTCTGCTGCTTGTACAGGCCCTGGACCTTGTCTGCTGCTTGTACAGCCCCTGGGCTTTGGCTGCTGCCTGTACAGTCCCTGGACCTTGTCTGCTGCCTGTACAGCCCCTGGGCTTTGGCTGCTGCCTGTACAGTCCCTGGACCTTGTCTGCTGCTTGTACAGCCCCTGGACCTTGTCTGCTGCTTGTACAGCCCTTGGGCTTTGGCTGCTGCCTGTACAGCCCCTGGACCTTGTCTGCTGCCTACATAGCCCCAGGAACTTGTCTGCTGCCTGTACAGTCCCAGGACCTTGTCTGCTGCCTGAATAGCTCTGGATCTTGGCTGCAGCGTGTACAGCCCCTGGACCTTGTCTTCTGCCTGTACAGCCCCAGGACCTTGTCTGCTGCCTGTACAGCCCCAGAACCTTGTCTGCTGCCTGTACAACCCCTGGCCTTGTCCGCTGCCTGTAAACATCTGGGCCTTGTCTGCTGCTAGTACAGCCCCTGGGTCTTGTCTGCTGCGTGTACAGTCCCTGGACTTTGTCTATTGCCTGTACAGCCCCTGGGCCTTGGCTTCTGCCTGTAAACATCTGGGCCTTGTCTGCTGTCTGTACAGCCCCTGGACCTTGTCTGCTGCCCCTGCAGCCCCTCAACGTTGTCTGCTGCCTGTTTAGCCCCTGGACCTTGTCTGCTGCCTGTACAGCCCCAGGACCTTGTCTGCTGCGTGTACAGTCCCTGCACTTTGTCTATTGCCTGTACAGCCCCTGGGCCTTGGCTTCTGCCTGTAAACATCTGGGCCTTGTCTGCTGCTTGTCCAGCTCCAGGGCCTTGGCTACCGCCTGAACAGCCTCTGGCACTTGTCTGATGCCTGTAAATCTCTGGGCCTTGTCTGCTGCCTGTACAGCCCCAGGGCCTTGTCTGCTGCCTGTACAGCACCTGAGCCTTGTCTGCTTCATTTACAGCCCCTGGACCTTGTCTGCTGTCTGTAAACCTCTGGACGTCTGCTGTCTGTACAGCCCCTGGACCTTGTCTGCTGCCCCTGCAGCCCCTCAACGTTGTCTGCTGCCTGTTTAGCCCCTGGACCTTGTCTGCTGCCTGTACAGCCCCAGGACCTTGTCTGCTGTGTGTACAGTCCCTGGACCTTGTCTATTGCCTGTACAGCCCCTGGGCCTTGGCTTCTGCCTGTAAACATCTGGGCCTTGTCTGCTGCTTGTCCAGCTCCAGGGCCTTGGCTGCCGCCTGTACAGCCTCTGGCCCTTGTCTGATGCCTGTAAATCTCTGGGCCTTGTCTGCTGCCTGTACAGCCCCAGGGCCTTGTCTGCTGCCGTTGCAGCCCCTCAACGTTGTCTGCTGACTGTTTAGCCCCTGGACCTTGTCTGCTGCCTGTACAGCCCCAGGACCTTGTCTGCTGCGTGTACAGTCCCTGGACCTTGATCTATTGCCTGTACAGCCTCTGGGCCTTGTCTTCTGCCTGTAAACATCTGGGCCTTGTCTGCTGCTTGTCCAGCTCCAGGGCCTTGGCTGCCGCCTGTACAGCCTCTGGCCCTTATCTGATGCCTGTAAATCTCTGGGCCTTGTCTGCTGCCTGTACAGCCCCAGGGCCTTGTCTGCTGCCTGTACAGCCCCTGGACCTTGTCTGCTGCTTGTACAGGCCCTGGACCTTGTCTGCTGCTTGTACAGCCCCTGGGCTTTGGCCGCTGCCTGTACAGTCCCTGGACCTTGTCTGCTGCTTGTACAGCCCCTGGACCTTGTCTGCTGCTTGTACAGCCCTTGGGCTTTGGCTGCTGCCTGTACAGCCCCTGGACCTTGTCTGCTGCCTATATAGCCCCAGGAACTTGTCTGCTGCCTGTACAGTCCCAGGACCTTGTCTGCTGCCTGTATAGCTCTGGACCTTGGCTGCAGCGTGTACAGCCCCTGGACCTTGTCTTCTGCCTGTACAGCCCCAGGACCTTGTCTGCTGCCTGTACAGCCCCAGAACCTTGTCTGCTGCCTGTACAACTCCTGAGCCTTGTCTGCTGCCTGTATAGCCGTGGACCTAGTCTGCTGCCTGTACAGCCCCAGAGCCTTGTCTGCTGCCTGTAAACATCTGTGCCTTGTCTGCTGCCTGCATAGCCCCTGGACCTTGTCTGCTGCCTGTACAGCCCCAGAACCTTGTCTGCTGCCTGTACAACTCCTGAGCCTTGTCTGCTGCCTGTATAGCCGTGGATCTTGTCTGCCACCTGTACAGCCCCAGGGCCTTGTCTGCTGCCTGTACAGCCCCTGGACATTGTCTGCTGCTTGTACAGGCCCTGGACCCTGTCTGCTGCTTGTACAGCCCCTGGGCTTTGCCTGCTGCCTGTACAGTCCCTGGACCTTGTCTGCTGCCTGTACAGCCCCTGGGCTTTGGCTGCTGCCTGTACAGTCCCTGGACCTTGTCTGCTGCTTGTACAGCCCCTTGGCCTTGTCTGCTGCTTGTACAGCCCTTGGGCTTTGGCTGCTGCCTGTACAGCCCCAGAGCCTTGTCTGCTGCCTGTAAACTTCTGGGCCTTGTCTGCTGCCTGCATAGCCCCTGGACCTTGTCTGCTGCCTGTGCAGCCCCAGAACCTTGTCTGCTGCCTGTACAACTCCTGAGCCTTGTCTGCTGCCTGTATAGCCGTGGATCTTGTCTGCCGCCTGTACAGCCCCAGGACCTTGTCTGCTGGCTGTACAGCCCCAGGACCTTGACTGCTGCCTGTATAGCCCTGGACCTTGGCTGCCACGTGTACAGCCCCAGGACCTTGTCTGCTGCCTGTACAGCCCCGGAACCTTGTCTGCTGCCTGTACAACACCTGGGCCTTGTATGTTGCTTGTACAACTCCTGACCCTTGTCTGCTGCCTGTATAGCCCCTGGACCTTGGCTGCCGCGTGTAGAGCCCCTGGGCCTTGTCTTCTGCCTGTCTAGCCCCTGGGCCTTGTCTGTTGCCTGGACAGCCCCAGGACCTTGTCTGCTGCCTGTACAGCCCCAGAACCTTGTCTGCTGCCTGTACAACCCCTGGCCTTGTCCACTGCCTGTAAACATCTGGGCCTTGTCAGCTGCCTGTACAACTCCTGGGCCTTGTCTGCTGGCTGTACAACTCCTGAGCCTTGTCTGCTGCCTGTATAGCCCCTGGACCTTGGCTGCCGCGTGTAGAGCCCCTGGGCCTTGTCTTCTGCCTGTATAGCCCCTGGGCCTTGTCTTCTGCCTGTATAGCCCCTGGACCTTGTCTGCTGCCTGTACAACTCCTGGGCCTTGTCTGCTGCCTGTCAAGCCCCAGGACCTTGTCTGCTGCCTGTACAGCCCCGGAACCTTGTCTGCTGCCTGTACAACTCCTGGGCCTTGTATGTTGCTTGTACAACTCCTGACCCTTGTCTGCTGCCTGTTTAGCCCCTGAACCTTGTCTGCTGCCTGTACAGCCCCAGGACCTTGTCTGCTGCGTGTACAGTCCCTGGACCTTGATCTATTGCCTGTACAGCCTCTGGGCCTTGTCTTCTGCCTGTAAACATCTGGGCCTTGTCTGCTGCTTGTCCAGCTCCAGGGCCTTGGCTGCCGCCTGTACAGCCTCTGGCCCTTATCTGATGCCTGTAAATCTCTGGGCCTTGTCTGCTGCCTGTACAGCCCCAGGGCCTTGTCTGCTGCCTGGACAGCCCCTGGACCTTGTCTGCTGCTTGTACAGCCCCTGGGCTTTGGCTGCTGCCTGTACAGTCCCTGGACCTTGTCTGCTGCCTGTACAGCCCCTGGGCTTTGGCTGCTGCCTGTACAGTCCCTGGACCTTGTCTGCTGCTTGTACAGCCCCTGGACCTTGTCTGCTGCTTGTACAGCCCTTGGGCTTTGGCTGCTGCCTGTACAGCCCCTGGACCTTGTCTGCTGCCTATATAGCCCCAGGAACTTGTCTGCTGCCTGTACAGTCCCAGGACCTTGTCTGCTGCCTGTATAGCTCTGGACCTTGGCTGCAGCGTGTACAGCCCCTGGACCTTGTCTTCTGCCTGTACAGCCCCAGGGCCTTGTCTGCTGCCTGTACAGTCCCGGAACCTTGTCTGCTGCCTGTACAACTCCTGGGCCTTGTCTGCTGCCTGTACAACTCCTGAGCCTTGTCTGCTGCCTGTATAGCCCCTGGACATTGGCTGCCGCGTGTAGAGCCCCTGGGCCTTGTCTTCTGCCTGTATAGCCCCTGGGCCTTGTCTTCTGCCTGTATAGCCCCTGGACCTTGTCTGCTGCCTGTACAACTCCTGGGCCTTGTCTGCTGCTTGTACAGCCCCTGGACCTAGTCTGCTGCTTGTACAGCCCCTGGGCTTTGGCTGCTGCCTGTACAGTCCCTGGACGTCTGCTGCCTGTACAGCCCCTGGGCTTTGGCTGCTGCCTGTACAGTCCCTGGACCTTGTCTGCTGCTTGTACCGCCCCTGGGCTTTGGCTGCTGGCTGTACAGCCCCTGGACCTTGTCTGCTGCCTATACAGCCCCAGGACCTTGTCTGCTGGCTGTACAGCCCCAGGACCTTGTCTGCTGCGTGTACAGCCCCTGGACCTTGTCTGCTGCCTGTACAGCCCCAGGACCCTGTCTGCTGCCTGTACAGCCCCGGAACCTTGTCAGCTGCCTGTACAACTCCTGGGCCTTGTCTGCTGCCTGTACAACTCCTGAGCCTTGTCTGCTGCCTGTATAGCCCCTGGACCTTGGCTGCCGCGTGTAGAGCCCCTGGGCCTTGTCTTCTGCCTGTATAGCCCCTGGGCCTTGTCTTCTGCCTGTATAGCCCCTGGACCTTGTCTGCTGCCTGTACAACTCCTGGGCCTTGTCTGCTACCTGTATAGCCCCTGGACCTTGTCTGCTGCCTGTACAGCCCCAGAACCTAGTCTGCTGCCTGTACAACTCCTGAGCCTTGACTACTGCCTGTATAGCCCCTGGACCATGTCTGATGCCTGTACAACACCTGAGCCTTGTCTGCTGCCTGTACAACACCTGAGCCTTGTCTGCTGCCTGTACAGCCCCAGGACCTTGTCTGCTGCTTGTACAGTCCCTGGACCTTGTGTATTGCCTGTACAGGCCCTGGGCCTTGGCTTCTGCCTGTAAACATCTGGGCCTTGTCTGCTGCTTGTCCAGCTCCAGGGCCTTGGCTGCCGCCTGTACAGCCCCAGGGCCTTGTCTGCCGCCTGTACAACCCCTGGACTTTGTCTGCTGCTTGTACAGGCCCTGGACCTTGTCTGCTGCTTGTACAGCCGCTGGGCTTTGGCTGCTGCCTGTACAGTCCCTGGACCTTGTCTGCTGATTGTACAGCCCCTGGACCTTGTCTGCTGCTTGTACAGCCCTTGGGCTTTAGCTGCTGCCTGTACAGCCCCTGGACCTTGTCTGCTGCCTATAAAGCCCCAGGACCTTGTCTGCTGGCTGTACAGCCCCAGGACCTTGTCTGCTGCCTGTATATCCCTGGACCTTGGCTGCCGCGTGTACAGCCCCTGGACCTTGTCTGCTGCCTGTAGAGCCCCAGGACCTTGTCTGCTGCCTGTACAGCCCCGGAACCTTGTCTGCTGCCTGCACAACTCCTGGGCCTTGTATGTTGCTTGTACAACTCCTGACCCTTGTCTGCTGCCTGTATAGCCCCTGGACCTTGGCTGCCGCGTGTAGAGCCCCTGGGCCTTGTCTTCTGCCTGTATAGCCCCTGGGCCTTGTCTTCTGCCTGTATAGCCCCTGGACCTTGTCTGCTGCCTGTACAACGCCTGGGCCTTGTCTGTTACCTGTATAGCCCCTGGACCTTGTCTGCTGCCTGTACAGCCCCAGAACCTTGTCTGCTGCTTGTACAGCCCCTGGGCTTTGGCTGCTACCTGTACAGTCCCTGGACCTTGTCTGCTGCTTGTACAGCCCCTGGGCTTTGGCTGCTGCCTGTACAGTCCCTGGACCTTGTCTGCTGCTTGTACAGCCCCTGGACCTTGTCTGCTGCTTGTACAGCCCTTGGGCTTTGGCTGCTGCCTGTACAGCCCCTGGACCTTGTCTGCTGCCTATATAGCCCCAGGAACTTGTCTGCTGCCTGTACAGTCCCAGGACCTTGTCTGCTGCCTGTATAGCTCTGGACCTTGGCTGCAGCGTGTACAGCCCCTGGACCTTGTCTTCTGCCTGTACAGCCCCAGGACCTTGTCTGCTGCCTGTACAGTCCCGGAACCTTGTCTGCTGCCTGTACAACTCCTGGGCCTTGTCTGCTGCCTGTACAACTCCTGAGCCTTGTCTGCTGCCTGTATAGCCCCTGGACATTGGCTGCCGCGTGTAGAGCCCCTGGGCCTTGTCTTCTGCCTGTATAGCCCCTGGGCCTTGTCTTCTGCCTGTATAGCCCCTGGACCTTGTCTGCTGCCTGTACAACTCCTGGGCCTTGTCTGCTGCCTGTATAGCCCCTGGACCTTGGCTGCCGCGTGTAGAGCCCCTGGGCCTTGTCTTCTGCCTGTATAGCCCCTGGGCCTTGTCTTCTGCCTGTATAGCCCCTGGACCTTGTCTGCTGCCTGTACAACTCCTGGGCCTTGTCTGCTGCCTGTCAAGCCCCAGGACCTTGTCTGCTGCCTGTACAGCCCCGGAACCTTGTCTGCTGCCTGTACAACTCCTGGGCCTTGTATGTTGCTTGTACAACTCCTGACCCTTGTCTGCTGCCTGTTTAGCCCCTGAACCTTGTCTGCTGCCTGTACAGCCCCAGGACCTTGTCTGCTGCGTGTACAGTCCCTGGACCTTGATCTATTGCCTGTACAGCCTCTGGGCCTTGTCTTCTGCCTGTAAACATCTGGGCCTTGTCTGCTGCTTGTCCAGCTCCAGGGCCTTGGCTGCCGCCTGTACAGCCTCTGGCCCTTATCTGATGCCTGTAAATCTCTGGGCCTTGTCTGCTGCCTGTACAGCCCCAGGGCCTTGTCTGCTGCCTGGACAGCCCCTGGACCTTGTCTGCTGCTTGTACAGCCCCTGGGCTTTGGCTGCTGCCTGTACAGTCCCTGGACCTTGTCTGCTGCTTGTACAGCCGCTGGGCTTTGGCTGCTGCCTGTACAGTCCCTGGACCTTGTCTGCTGATTGTACAGCCCCTGGACCTTGTCTGCTGCTTGTACAGCCCTTGGGCTTTAGCTGCTGCCTGTACAGCCCCTGGACCTTGTCTGCTGCCTATATAGCCCCAGGAACTTGTCTGCTGCCTGTACAGTCCCAGGACCTTGTCTGCTGCCTGTATAGCTCTGGACCTTGGCTGCCGCGTGTACAGCCCCTGGACCTTGTCTGCTGCCTGTAGAGCCCCAGGACCTTATCTGCTGCCTGTACAGCCCCGGAACCTTGTCTGCTGCCTGCACAACTCCTGGGCCTTGTATGTTGCTTGTACAACTCCTGACCCTTGTCTGCTGCCTGTATAGCCCCTGGACCTTGGCTGCCGCGTGTAGAGCCCCTGGGCCTTGTCTTCTGCCTGTATAGCCCCTGGGCCTTGTCTTCTGCCTGTATAGCCCCTGGACCTTGTCTGCTGCCTGTACAACGCCTGGGCCTTGTCTGTTACCTGTATAGCCCCTGGACCTTGTCTGCTGCCTGTACAGCCCCAGAACCTTGTCTGCTGCTTGTACAGCCCCTGGGCTTTGGCTGCTACCTGTACAGTCCCTGGACCTTGTCTGCTGCTTGTACAGCCCCTGGGCTTTGGCTGCTGCCTGTACAGTCCCTGGACCTTGTCTGCTGCTTGTACAGCCCTTGGGCTTTGGCTGCTGCCTGTACAGCCCCTGGACCTTGTCTGCTGCCTATATAGCCCCAGGAACTTGTCTGCTGCCTGTACAGTCCCAGGACCTTGTCTGCTGCCTGTATAGCTCTGGACCTTGGCTGCAGCGTGTACAGCCCCTGGACCTTGTCTTCTGCCTGTACAGCCCCAGGACCTTGTCTGCTGCCTGTACAGTCCCGGAACCTTGTCTGCTGCCTGTACAACTCCTGGGCCTTGTCTGCTGCCTGTACAACTCCTGAGCCTTGTCTGCTGCCTGTATAGCCCCTGGACATTGGCTGCCGCGTGTAGAGCCCCTGGGCCTTGTCTTCTGCCTGTATAGCCCCTGGGCCTTGTCTTCTGCCTGTATAGCCCCTGGACCTTGTCTGCTGCCTGTACAACTCCTGGGCCTTGTCTGCTGCTTGTACAGCCCCTGGACTTTGGCTGCTGCCTGTATAGTCCCTGGACGTCTGCTGCCTGCACAGCCCCTCGGCTTTGGCTGCTGCCTGTACAGTCCCTGGACCTTGTCTGCTGCCTGTACAGCCCCTGGACTTTGTCTGCTGCTTGTACCGCCCCTGGGCTTTGGCTGCTGGCTGTACAGCCCCTGGACCTTGTCTGCTGCCTATACAGCCCCAGGACCTTGTCTGCTGGCTGTACAGCCCCAGGACCTTGTCTGCTGCCTGTATAGCCCTGGACCTTGGCTGCCGCGTGTACAGCCCCTGGACCTTGTCTGCTTCCTGTACAGCCCCAGGACCTTGTCTGCTGCCTGTACAGCCCCGGAACCTTGTCAGCTGCCTGTACAACTCCTGGGCCTTGTCTGCTGCCTGTACAACTCCTGAGCCTTGTCTGCTGCCTGTATAGCCCCTGGACCTTGGCTGCCACGTGTACAGCCCCAGAGCCTTGTCTGCTGCCTGTAAACATCTGGGCCTTGTCTGCTGCCTGCATAGCCCCTGGACCTTGTCTGCTGCCTGTACAGCCCCAGAACCTTGTCTGCCGCCTGTACAACTCCTGAGCCTTGTCTGCTGCCTGTATAGCCGTGGACCTTGTCTGCCGCCTGTACAGCCCCTGGACCTTGTCTGCTGCTTGTACAGGCCCTGGACCTTGTCTGCTGCTTGTACAGCCCCTGGGCTTTGTCTGCTGCCTGTACAGTCCCTGGACCTTGTCTGCTGCCTGTACAGCCCCTGGGCTTTGGCTGCTGCTTGTATAGCCCTTGGGCTTTGGCTGCTGCCTGTACAGCCCCTGGACCTTGTCTGCTGCCTATATAGCCCCAGGACCTTGTCTGGTGGCTGTACAGCCCCAGGACCTTGACTGCTGCCTGTATAGCCCTGGACCTTGGCTGCCGCGTGTACAGCCCCTGGACCTTGTCTGCTGCCTGTAGAGCCCCGGAACCTTGTCTGCTGCCTGTACAACTCCTGGGCCTTGTATGTTGCCTGTACAACTCCTGACCCTTGTCTGCTGCCTGTATAGCCCCTTGACCTTGGCTGCCGCGTGTAGAGCCCCTGGGCCTTGTCTTCTGCCTGTATAGCCCCTGGGCCTTGTCTGTTGCCTGGACAGCCCCTGGACCTTGTCTGCTGCCTGTACAGCCCCAGATACTTGTCTGCTGCGTGTCCAGTCCCTGGACTTTGTCTATTGCCTGTACGGCCCCTGGGCCTTGGCTTCTGCCTGTAAACATCTGGGCCTTGTCTGCTGCTTGTCCAGCTCCAGGGCCTTGGCTACCGCCTGAACAGCCTCTGGCCCTTGTCTGATGCCTGTAAATCTCTGGGCCTTGTCTGCTGCCTGTACAGCCCCAGGGCCTTGTCTGCTGCCTGTACAGCACCTGAGCCTTGTCTGCTTCATTTACAGCCCCTGGACCTTGTCTGCTGTCTGTACAGCCCCTGGACCTTGTCTGCTGCCCCTGCAGCCCCTCAACGTTGTCTGCTGCCTGTTTAGCCCCTGGACCTTGTCTGCTGCCTGTACAGCCCCTGGACCTTGTCTGCTGCCTATATAGCCCCAGGACCTTGTCTGCTGGCTGTACAGCCCCAGGACCTTGACTGCTGCCTGTATAGCCCTGGACCTTGGCTGCCGTGTGTACAGCCCCTGAACCTTGTCTGCTGCCTGTAGAGCCCCAGGACCTTGTCTGCTGCCTGTACAGCCCCGGAACCTTGTCTGCTGCCTGTACAACTCCTGGGCCTTGTATGTTGCCTGTACAACTCCTGACCCTTGTCTGCTGCCTGTATAGCCCCTGGACCTTGGCTGCCGCATGTAGAGCCCCTGGGCCTTGTCTTCTGCCTGTATAGCCCCTGGGCCTTGTCTGTTGCCTGGACAGCCCCAGGACCTTGTCTGCTGCCTGTACAGCCCCAGAACCCTGTCTGCTGCCTGTACAACCCCTGGCCTTGTCCGCTGCCTGTAAACATCTGGGCCTTGCCTGCTGCTAGTACAGCCCCTGGGCCTTGTCTGCTGCGTGTACAGTCCCTGGACTTTGTCTATTGCCTGTACAGCCCCTGGGCCTTGGCTTCTGCCTGTAAACATCTGGGCCTTGTCTGCTGTCTGTACAGCCCCTGGACCTTGTCTGCTGCCCCTGCAGCCCCTAAACGTTGTCTGCTGCCTGTTTAGCCCCTGGACCTTGTCTGCTGCCTGTACAGCCCCAGGACCTTGTCTGCTGCGTGTACAGACCCTGGACTTTGTCTATTGCCTGTACCGCCCCTGGGCCTTGGCTTCTGCCTGTAAACATCTGGGCCTTGTCTGCTGCTTGTCCAGCTCCAGGGCCTTGGCTACCGCCTGAACAGCCTCTGGCCCTTGTCTGATGCCTGTAAATCTCTGGGCCTTGTCTGCTGCTTGTACAGACCCAGGGCCTTGTCTGCTGCCTGTACAGCACCTGAGCCTTGTCTGCTTCATTTACAGCCCCTGGACCTTGTCTGCTGTCTGTAAACCTCTGGACGTCTGCTGTCTGTACAGCCCCTGGACCTTGTCTGCTGCCCCTGCAGCCCCTCAACGTTGTCTGCTGCCTGTTTAGCCCCTGGACCTTGTCTGCTGCCTGTACAGCCCCAGGACCTTGTCTGCTGTGTGTACAGTCCCTGGACCTTGTCTGTTGCCTGTACAGCCCCTGGGCCTTGGCTTCTGCCTGTAAACATCTGGGCCTTATCTGCTGCTTGTCCAGCTCCAGGGCCTTAGCTGCCGCCTGTACAGCCTCTGGCCCTTGTCTGATGCCTGTAAATCTCTGGGCCTTGTCTGCTGCTTGTACAGCCCCTGGACCTTGTCTGCTGCTTGTACAGTCCCAGGACCTTGTCTGCTGCCTGTATAGCTCTGGACCTTGTCTGCTGCCTGTACAACTCCTGGGCCTTGTCTGCTGCCTGTACAACTCCTGAGCCTTGTCTGCTGCCTGTATAGCCATTGGACCTTGGCTGCCGCGTGTAGAGCCCCTGGGCCTTGTCTTCTGCCTGTATAGCCCCTGGGCCTTGTCTTCTGCCTGTATAGCCCCTGGACCTTGTCTGCTGCCTGTACAACTCCTGGGCCTTGTCTGCTGCTTGTACAGGCCCTGGACCTTGTCTGCTGCTTGTACAGCCCTTGGGCTTTGGCTGCTGCCTGTACAGTCCCTGGACGTCTGCTGCCTGTACAGCCCCTGGGCTTTGGCTGCTGCCTGTACAGTCCCTGGACCTTGTCTGCTGCCTGTACAGCCTCTGGGCCTTGTCTTCTGCCTGTAAACATCTGGGCCTTGTCTGCTGCTTGTCCAGCTCCAGGGCCTTGGCTGCCGCCTGTACAGCCTCTGGCCCTTATCTGATGCCTGTAAATCTCTGGGCCTTGTCTGCTGCCTGTACAGCCCCAGGGCCTTGTCTGCTGCCTGTACAGCCCCTGGACCTTGTCTGCTGCTTGTACAGGGCCTGGACCTTGTCTGCTGCTTGTACAGCCCCTGGGCTTTGGCTGCTGCCTGTACAGTCCCTGGACCTTGTCTGCTGCTTGTACAGCCCCTGGACCTTGTCTGCTGCTTGTACAGTCCCAGGACCTTGTCTGCTGCCTGTATAGCTCTGGACCTTGTCTGCTGCCTGTACAACTCCTGGGCCTTGTCTGCTGCCTGTACAACTCCTGAGCCTTGTCTGCTGCCTGTATAGCCATTGGACCTTGGCTGCCGCGTGTAGAGCCCCTGGGTCTTGTCTTCTGCCTGTATAGCCCCTGGGCCTTGTCTTCTCCCTGTATAGCCCCTGGACCTTGTCTGCTGCCTGTACAACTCCTGGGCCTTGTCTGCTGCTTGTACAGGCCCTGGACCTTGTCTGCTGCTTGTACAGCCCTTGGGCTTTGGCTGCTGCCTGTACAGTCCCTGGACGTCTGCTGCCTGTACAGCCCCTGGGCTTTGGCTGCTGCCTGTACAGTCCCTGGACCTTGTCTGCTGCCTGTACAGCCCCTGGACCTTGTCTGCTGCTTGTACCACCCCTGGGCTTTGGCTGCTGGCTGTACAGCCCCTGGACCTTGTCTGCTGCCTATATAGCCCCAGGACCTTGTCTGCTGCCTGTACAGCCCCAGGACCTTGTCTGCTGCCTGTATAGCCCTGGACCTTGGCTGCCGCGTGTACAGCCCCTGGACCTTGTCTGCTGCCTGTACAGCCCCAGGACCTTGTCTGCTGCCTGTACAGCCCCGGAACCTTGTCTGCTGCCTGTACAACTCCTGGGCCTTGTCTGCTGCCTGTACAACTCCTGAGCCTTGTCTGCTGCCTGTATAGCCCCTGGACCTTGGCTGCCGCGTGTAGAGCCCCTGGGCCTTGTCTTCTGCCTGTATAGCCCCTGGACCTTGGCTGCCGCGTGTAGAGCCCCTGGGCCTTGTCTTCTGCCTGTATAGCCCCTGGACCTTGTCTGCTGCCTGTACAACTCCTGGGCCTTGTCTGCTACCTGTAGAGCCCCTGGACCTTGTCTGCTGCCTGTACGGCCCCAGAACCTTGTCTGCTGCCTGTACAACTCCTGAGCCTTGTCTGCTGCCTGTATAGCCGTGGACCTTGTCTGCTGCCTGTACAGCCCCAGAGCCTTGTCTGCTGCCTGTAAACATCTGGGCCTTGTCTGCTGCTTGTATAGTCCCGGAGCCTTGGCTGCCACCTGTAGAGTCCCTGGACCTTGTCTGCTGTCTGTAGAGGCCCTGGACCTTGTCTGTTGCCTGGACAGCCCCAGGACCTTGTCTGCTGCCTGTACAGCCCCAGAACTTTGTCTGCTGCCTGTACAACCCCTGGCCTTGTCTGCTGCCTGTAAACATCTGGGCCTTGTCTGCTGCTAGTACAGCCCCTGGGCCTTGTCTGCTGCCTGTACAGCACCTGAGCCTTGTCTGCTTCATTTACAGCCCCTGGACCTTGTCTGCTGTCTGTAAACCTCTGGACCTTGTCTGCTGTCTGTACAGCCCCTGGACCTTGTCTGCTGCCCCTACAGCCCCTCAACGTTGTCTGCTGCCTGTTTAGCCCCTGGACCTTGTCTGCTGCCTGTACAGCCCCAGGACCTTGTCTGCTGCGTGTACAGTCCCTGGACCTTGTCTATTGCCTGTACAGCCTCTGGGCCTTGGCTTCTGCCTGTAAACATCTGGGCCTTGTCTGCTGCTTGTCCAGCTCCAGGGCCTTGGCTGCCGCCTGTACAGCCTCTGGCCCTTGTCTGATGCCTGTAAATCTCTGGGCCTTGTCTGCTGCCTGTACAGCCCCTAGACCTTGTCTGCTGCTTGTACAGGCCCTGGACCTTGTCTGCTGCTTGTACAGCCCCTGGGCTTTGGCTGCTGCCTGTACAGTCCCTGGACCTTGTCTGCTGCCTGTACAGCCCCTGGGCTTTGGCTGCTGCCTGTACAGTCCCTGGACCTTGTCTGCTGCTTGTACAGCCCCTGGACCTTGTCTGCTGCTTGTACAGCCCTTGGGCTTTGACTGCTGCCTGTACAGCCCCGGAACCTTGTCTGCTGCCTGTACAACTCCTGGGCCTTGTCTGCTGCCTGTACAACTCCTGAGCCTTGTCTGCTGCCTGTATAGCCCCTGGACCTTGTCTTCTGCCTGTATAGCCCCTGGACCTTGTCTGCTGCCTGTACAACTCCTGGGCCTTGTCTGCTACCTGTATCGCCCCTGGACCTTGTCTGCTGCCTATCCAGCCCCAGAACCTTGTCTGCTGCCTGTACAACTCCTGAGCCTTGTCTGCTGCCTGTATAGCCCCTGTACCTTGTCTGCTGCCTGTACAGCCCCAGAGCCTTGTCTGCTGCCTGTAAACATCTGGGCCTTGTCTGCTGCTTGGATAGTCCCGGAGCCTTGGCTGCCACCTGTAGAGTCCCTGGACCTTGTCTGCTGTCTGTGGAGGCCCAGGACCTTGTCTGTTGCCTGGACAGCCCCAGGACCTTGTCTGCAGCCTGTGCAGCCCCAGAAGCTTGTTTGCTGCCTGTACAACCCCTGGCCTTGTCCGCTGCCTGTACAGCACCTGAGCCTTGTCTGCTTCATTTACAGCCCCTGGACCTTGTCTGCTGTCTGTAAACCTCTGGACCTTGTCTGCTGTCTGTACAGCCCCTGAACCTTGTCTGCTGCCCCTGCAGCCCCTCAACGTTGTCTGCTGCCTGTTTAGCCCCTGGACCTTGTCTGCTGCCTGTACAGCCCCAGGACCTTGTCTGCTGTGTGTACAGTCCCTGGACCTTGTCTGTTGCCTGTACAGCCCCTGCGCCTTGACTTCTGCCTGTAAATATCTGGGCCTTGTCTGCTGCTTGTCCAGCTCCAGGGCCTTGGCTGCCGCCTGTACAGCCTCTGGCCCTTGTCTGATGCCTGTAAATCTCTGGGCCTTGTCTGCTGCCTGTACAGCCCCAGGGCCTTGTCTGCTGCCTGTACAGCCCCTGGACCTTGTCTGCTGCTTGTCCAGCCCCTGGGCTTTGGCTGCTGCCTGTACAGTCCCTGGACCTTGTCTGCTGCCTGTACAGCCCCTGGACCTTGTCTGCTGCTTGTACAGCCCTTGGGCTTTGGCTGCTGCCTGTACAGCCCCTGGACCTTGTCTGCTGCCTGTATAGCCCCAGGACCTTGTCTGCTGCCTGTATAGCCCTGGACCTTGGCTGCTGCGTGTACAGCCCCTGGACCTTGTTTGCTGCCTGGACAGCCCCTGGACCTTGTCTGCTGCCTGTACAGCCCCAGGACCTTGTCTGCTGCCTGTACAGCCCCTGGACCTTGTCTGCTGCTTGTACAGCCCCTGGGCTTTGGCTGCTGCCTGTACAGTCCCTGGACCTTGTCTGCTGCCTGTACAGCCCCTGGACCTTGTCTGCTGCTTGTACAGCCCTTGGGCTTTGGCTGCTGCCTGTACAGCCCCTGGACCTTTTCTGCTGCTTGTACAGCCCCTGGACCTTGTCCGCTGCTTGTACAGCCCTTGGGCTTTGGCTACTGTCTGTACAGCCCCTGGACCTTGTCTGCTGCTTGTACAGCCCCTGGGCTATGTCTGCTGCCTGTACAGTCCCTGGACCTTGTCTGCTGCCTTTTACAGCCCCTGGACCTTGTCTGCTGCCTTTTACAGCCCCTGGGCCTTGTTTGCTGCCTGTACAACCTCTGGACCTTGTCTGCTGTCTTTGCTGTATAATAGGCAAGGTGCTGATCACAAGCCTGCATGGACCATGGCTGAAGGAAGAGCCTGGGTGGCTCCATGGTTTAATGATGCCTTCCTGCATCAAGGCTGCAAGGGCAAGGCAGTAGGTTCTCTGTCTGCCTGACCAAGCAAGGTTGGACAGACATTGTGCAGGAGGTCGGCAGCTGTGGGGCCACCCCCAGGACATGGATCCAGAGCAGGAAGTGGGTCAGTGATCTCATCTGGTCTTCTAAGGTGAGAACTTCAAACACTTTGGGTCCTTTTGGCATTACATGCGGCAGTGAGAGGGAATGGTTGTTTTTAGGGGAGTGGCCACTCAGTTACATTCATTGGGGAAGGTCATTAAGTCATGAGGCCTGTGGCTGGACTGCATCTTGGTGAGGGGCACACATCAGTCATTGCTCAATCATACACAGCCCCTCAAGAGGGCCCACGTGCAGGAGGCATCTGTGTGCCCCCATCATGGCTCACTGGAGTGTTGTCATCAGAGCTCTGGGGCTTTTCCCCACTGGGAGACTGTTCATCATTGTGTCTGCAGGAGAAGACAGCCCACACTAGGAAAAAACATGCGAAGACTGGTGGTGGAATGCCTTATCTTCATGTCCTCACCCCAATTGAGGAGGAGGCCATGGAACTGGCAGGACAGCAAGGCGGCTGCGCCATAGTTGATGGTGAGACAGGGTCACCTACTCAATAGAATGAGTGAACATTTCCTAAGGCGTAAAGGTGAATCTGGTAAAGAGCCATGCTGCTCATATGATCACCACTGCATCAATAGAGAAGCATAATTGGGGTGGCTGAAATGTCACAATGGGCTTAAATGTCTATGATTTCTCATGCAGGTCAAGACGAATGACAAGAGAGAGGAGTTGAAGAGGCTGGGGGGGGGGAACAGTTGGCCACCTCTGAGGAGGAGTGAGCCTCAGAGGGTATACTGTCACATTATTGCCCCGCACCCTCCACCAGCGCAGATACCCATGTGTTGGTGGGTAGTTGCACACGTTTAGATTCGGGCACACAACCTGGTGAGCACCGCTTGGACGCACCCTGGCAGCTGACGGAGGCTGTGATAGCCAAGGCCACCGACAGATGACAGACTGTGGGAGGCCAGGCCCATGCTGAGCCCCAGGCTGATGACGTGCCTCTGGAGTCACCATCAACATGGGAAATGCTACAGCTGCAGCAGGAGGTCAGGCAACATCTGGCAGAGATGTCAGAGGCTCTGCCTAACCAAGTGTGGACAATGGAGGAGTCCATCCAGGCCTTGGGTGCTGCACTGTCTCTGACTGGTGCGCGTCTGGCTTCCTCCATTGAGATTTTGGTGACTCTCATGCAGAGCCACTCGCAGCAGACCAAAGTGGCTGTCAAAGGTGCGTGCAGACCTGCACACCATCGCTTTGTCCATAAGCTCCATGCAGCGGTGGCAAGGCAAGAAGGGGAGATAGGGCACCTGGAGTCTCCACCAGGTCCACGTCTCTCTCAGGTCAACAGCGAGGTACAATGTGCCTTGTAAGAGGGGAGGAGCGGCTGCCTGCTGCATCTGGGGTATCCTCTCAGGGTGCTGCTGGTGTGGACAGCAGCTCCAGAGCACCTCTGCCAGTGGCACTAGCAGATCCATCATCCCCATCAACAGAGCTTGTCCCTGCACCTTTGCAGGAGGCCCTCAGTGTGCCGGGGCCCTCCGGGTCTTAGGCAGCCGGAGGACAGCCACCAAGGTCATCCCAAGCCAGTGGGACTGGAAGGTTAGCAGCCTGCCACCACCTCAGCTGACAGCGCAGAGGGAACACCATGTAGGAGCACCAAGAAAAGAGTTAAGAAGAACACTTTGATGCCCTTTGGGGATCAGGGCTGAAGATGCAGTCGAAATGGTTAGTAGTTCGTTGGTTGTGACACATAATAAAATAATGATGTTCACTTCCTGTATCTCCTTTTTTTCTTTGATACCCTTTGGGACTTCATTTAAACCCTTCCTCCCATGGGGCTGGAAGCGAGGGACCAGGCCCTGAGCGCTCCATGCTTCAGTGTTGCCACTGTATGATGCTGCAGTACAGAAGGAATGAGGTGACAACAGGCCTGCTTATAGGGTAAGGCTTTATTGTTGCAGCTCCACAAGGTGGTAAAGCTCAAAGGAAACGTGAATGTATAAAGGTGTCTCGTGACTCCTTTGCGCTTATCTCATGGTGCCTTTCTTGCTGTGTTGGGGCCCTTCATCTGGCACTGCCTGGGCAGAATCCTCCTCCATACCCTCATCATCGGAGGAGGCATCTCACTCCAAGTTATCCTCAGTGGTCAACACCTCCCCACTCTGTAGCGCCAGGTTGAGCAGTGCACAGCAGACCGCCATGATACATGAGACCCTCGCTGGGTTATATTCAAAGACTTTGCTGGATTGATCTAGGCGTCTAACTCTCACCTTGAGTAGATCAATGACCTGCTCGATGGTTGCTCAGGTTGAACCGTGGCAAATATTGTACCTCTCCTCTGCATCTGTGAGTGGGTGCCTCACAAGCATCAGTAGCCGTGTTCTCAGTCGGTAGCCCTTATCTCTGTAGGCATGCAGGGGCACAGAAAAAATCTAACACCTGGGATTGCCTTAGTATGTAGGTATCATGGCTGCTTCCCAGAAATCGTGCACACACCTGTAAGATCTGTTTGCAGTTGTCACAGACCAGTTGCACATTGAGGAAATGGAATCTCTTCTGGTTGATGAAGGCAGCAGGCTGGTCAGTGGGAGCCTTGATGGCCACATGCATGCAGTCAATGACCTCCTGAACCAGGAGAAATCCAGCAATGGCCCCGAATCCTATAGCCCTCTTAGCCTGACTGTTTGAATCAGTGCGGAAGCGCACATCGTCGCCGGCCCTCCTGAACAAGGCATTGGTGACCTCCTTGATGCACTGGTGCGCGGCAGACTGGGAGTTTCTACACATATCTCCAGTGGACACCTGGAATGATCCGGCGGCATAAATATTCAGTGCCATTGTAACCTTTAGCACCATTGGTATCAGGTGCCTACCAAGTCCCATGGGGCTCTACACATCCTGCATCATGGCACTTAGATCAGTGATGGCCTCACTGGAGAGGTGCAATCATCTGACAGACAGCCACTCCGACACCTACAGGTAGATGAGCCTCAGCCAGTAGGCCCCCTCTGGAGGGTAGCTTCTTCTGCTCCCTGCAGGCAGCTGCATGCCCCTCTGCATCCTTCTCCAGACTTATGTTCTTGAGGCTGGCCATCCTGTGTGCTCCCAGACGGTGGTGGTGCCCCTGCCGGTTCATGCTCCTCCTTCCCTCTCTGCTGCTTCCCCTCCTCCATGGAGGCCTGAAAACCAGGGTGAATGAAGCCCATGAGAGGTTGTCTGTCCCAGTGCGCAAGTCCTTCCAGCCAATCAGACCCTCCCCCTTCTCCTCACTTCTGACCTCTGATGGGGTGGCACTGCCTCGATGGCACTCTGATATTGGCTCCCCTACAGCCCTGTCATTTGGCCCCCCAGCCCTGACATTGTTTCCTGATGTCCCACCCCTCCCCAATTCCTGCCAAGTGACACGGTCTCACCCGATGTCTTCTCAATGAAGCTAACACTGAGCTCCGCCTTGTCGCCTCCTTTCAGCAGGCGAGGCCCTGAAGGCCTGTGGTTCCTGTGCGCCATTATAAACGTCAAAACAGTGAATAAAGTTGCAGTCAATTGGACTCTTAAATACCTTAATTGGCTTCCCTCCTTGTGAATGTGCGAAAAACGCTATCCATGGCAGCTGCTGACAGTAAAATCCAGAAGGGGCTTCTTCCATCCGTATTTAATACCCCCCTGTGCCTCCGTTCACATAAGGTCATCAACCTGAAATGTTAATCCAGTTTCTCTCTCCATAGATGCAGCAAGACCTACTGAGTATTTCCAGCATTTTATGTTTATCACCTGGAGAACTCCCTGTTCTCTTCCTAAAGTGGGATTGGGATTTTTAAAGCTAGCTAAACAGGCCTCGGATTATGAAACTGAAATTCTGCGGGAGGGTATCAGTGACGTCGGTGTGTGGAGGCATAATTTGGGAGGGGCCTGCTTCTGTTGTGGGTTCCGTCCCTTTGTGGAGCTTAAAATTCCTCTTCCATGAGGATGTCGCCAAAAGAGATGGGATCACCTTACCCATGGGAATTCCTGCCGATCTGATCTCATTTGTGCCCCACCCATCCCACTCCAGTGGCAACCTGCCTGAACTAGAATTACCTTTCTTTCCCAGATCTGATCTTTACATAATATTACACAGAATTTACAGCACAGAAAAGGCCATTCAGCCCAACAGGTTCATGCCAGTTTCTATGCTCCACACGAGCCTCCTCCCACCCTTCTTCATCTAACTTCCCAGCGGAAGCAAGTGCAGGTTGGGAAGGGTCTGAAATACAAATACCAAGGCTTCATCATGATTCTAGATGGGCACAGCACACACTCCTGCGAGAGGTTCTGCAGTAAAATTGCTTACCTGCTGGAATGGGTCATCCAGCCATGCTAGAAATTCCGCTCCCCACTCAAAGTATGCTATAGGTCCTGAGCCCCAAGTGCACAGTTGGTTACACCTTTGTGTTTTGTTACTATGCACAATGAACATTATTAAAACAGCTTATCTGGTCATTGTCAAGATAGCTGATTATGTGTGGGCTTGAGTATTAGAGACTACAGGGTACCTGAAAGAGAAACTGAAAGTAACTTCTGTGCTGTGGGGAAATCACCTGACCTGTAGGTTGTTGTAAGGTCAGATAGCATATGTAGTCACAGTAAGCAGGAGCCTTCAATAAAAGCTTGTTAAATCTTTGTTAAAGTTAAATCTGTGACTTCAAGTAGGATTCTTTCAGCCTGAGATGTCATTAGCACAGTGCTGTTTGTGGGATCTCACTGTACGCAAATTGGCTGCTGTGATTCCTACTTTGCAACAGTGACTACATTGGTTTAAAGCACCTGATGTTATGAAAGGTGCTACATAAATGCAAGTTTTGACAGGCAGGAGCGTCTGAAAGAGGTGGAGAGGTGTAGGGACAGAATTAGGGCCCAGGCAGCTGAAGGCACAGCCACCAATGGCAGAACGATAGGATCAGGGATGTGCAAGAGGCCAGAATTCGAGGAGTGGAGAGCTCTTGGAGGGTTGCAGGCTGGAGGAGGTTACAGAGATTGGGGGGTGGGTGGGCGGGGAGGAATGAGGCCACAGAGGGATTTGAACAGAAAAATGCGAATTTTAAACCAAGAGGGGCAAAACTCACTGAAAGGTCAGCCAGGACAGTTTTAAAGCTATTTTCAGTCACCGTGTGGTCAAGGGCAGGTGCGTTGCACTGACTGTTAAAGACTCACAGCAAAATGTGCTGGAATTCCCAGGGAAGGGGCGCATTTGGCCCCGAACGAGAAGGAAAGGACCTAGAGTAGGCCCATCGAAAGGGCTTGGAGGGACGGGTGGCTCACATAAGTCAAGCACACTATCTCCAAATCCAGGTTTGCCAATGCCTTGGTACCCACATCACAGGTGCCCAGCAGTGGAATTTCAGCCTTTGGAGCCGAAGCCAGCACACATGCTGACTGGGCTGTGCTTGTCACATGAGTCCAGCAGGGGGCAGTGTTGACCAGTGTGTGAATTCACAGCATACAATTGCCACCTGCAACTCCTCCGATGGAAAATGGAGGCGAGGTGGAAAAATGACTTCTGTGTCTGGTCAGAGAATTTATGCAACTTGATATCACCGTTTTAGTTACTGCCGTTCAGCAGGCTTAGACCTCAAGGAGCTCAACAGGCCAATTCTGCACTCTCTCACAGAGCCAGTACACAGCTGTTGTTAGAGATACTTACTTGGTCATTTATGGATCTGGTTGTTATTGTTTTTCCCCGAGTTTTTTTTAACTCTTTCTTTCCTGGAAGGGCTGAATGTTGCTGGAATAAGACTCCACTGTTTTCCCATTAGCACTGACATGTGACCTTTCTTCAATATATGAGCCAAGACAACAAGTGGCGGCAGACGATTCAACCATAGGTGGTGGGCATAACAAATTAACCCACTCCTGCCCTCACTCGACAGCCCCACTTTTTGGACTCACTCAGATGAGTACTGATGAATGAACAGCCGTATTGTATGTCAGTAACTTCTGCAGAGGAGGAGACAAAGGACAGAAAATGTAATCAGTGTTCTTCAAAACAAAGGGCAAACAAAGAGACCTGCCACCCTTACTCGATCTAGCCTGCGCATGACACCAATTCCACGCTTGCCTCTGAATCAGAAGGTTGTGGGTTTCAGTCCCACTCTGGAGACTTGAGTACAGAATCTTGGCCGACATTCCCAGTGCACTCAGGGAGTTCTGTAGTGTCGAAGGTGCCATCTTTCATATGAGACATTAAACCAAGGCCCCATCTGCCCTCTCAGATTGATGTAAAAGATTACAACTGTTACTTGACAAGCAGGAGAGTTTTCCACAGCGTCCTGGAAACATTCATCCCTCAACCAACAGATCACTAAAACAGATTATCTGGTCATCATTACGTTGCTGTTTATGGGATCTTGTTGTGCGCAGATTGGCTGCTGCATTTCCGACATTACGACAGTGACTACACTTCATTGGTTCTAAATTAAGACTGTTCCAAGGTCATGAAAGATGCTATATAAATACAAGTCCTTTTATATAGGAAGGAGTGTCTTAGAGCAGGAGAGAGAGGCAGATAATCTGGGAGGTCAGGGCTCAATGGTCAGGCGAGTTGGGCAAGGTTGGGCAAGTCTTTCACACTATGTGGTTGATGCAGTGCTGTCAGGGCAACTGTGCATGAGCAATAAATGCTGGCATCCCGAGAATAAATAACTTTTAAAAATGTGACCAGTGGATAAATATTGTTACTTCCACACTCACAAGTGATTGGCTGCTGTTGAGAGCTCCAATAGGAGCCTGAGCATCTGAAGGGTTAAAGTGAAGTTGGTGAATCTGGGCATATCTCTATATTCTGCTGACCTCAGCTCATTCAAAGGTCAGGCTGCAGCTGGGGATTAGGTTTCAGGCCCAGGGGCAGGACACGTGTAGACAGACAGAGAAAACAATGCAGGCCTTGTACTTCATTCCTTCATTAATCATTAGGGACCCTCTATCGCTAAAAATAACACCAGCACAATTTTCCATCTATCTGACAAACGCAGTTAACCCCATCAGTTCCATTAAAGTACTGCTGCTCCTTCACATTTTAACATGTTGCCCATTTTTCTCCCCTCCCTCCTCTCTTGAAGGCACTCCCACCTTGCACCCTTGAGGTCATCCAAAACTCTACTACCCTCAGTGACCTGCATTGGCTCCTGACTGACAACGCCTCGGTTTTAAAATTCTCATTTTTGTTTTAAAATCTGTCAAAATACCTCATCCCTCCCTATCTTTGTAACCTCCTCCAGCCCTACAACCCTCCGTGCGCCTCTTGTGCATCCCCGATTTTAATTGCTCCATCAGTGGCAGCCAGGTCTTTGGCTGTCTGGATGCTAAGCTCTGGAATTCCCCCACCAAAACTCTCTGCCTCTCTCTCCTGCTTTAAGACACCTGTTACAAAGGTGCCTCTGTGTTTGGTTAAATATATTTTTTGAGGATTCATTTTGGAAAGACTGAAGAAATGTTAAACTTTGGGGTTTTCAAAGGGGGTCATGTAACGGCCACTTGACTTTGAAAAACAGTCCCTGGAAATGTTTTTTTAAAAGGGGAACTGAGAGCTCTTGAGAGGAAAACCAAGCCTTTCTCAGAAACTACTAGCCAATAGTTATGTGAATGCTGATGTGCTGTTTCATTATAGAGGATGTGCGAACGTGGGGGAGAATCAAAGTGAGGTTCATCCAGGGTCTTCCTTACCTATCATCCATACACTTACACTTTCCAGCAGGAATCAAATTGACATGCATTTATATAGCGCCTTTCACAACCTCTGGATATTCCAAAGCTCTTTACAGCTGATGAAGCACTTTACAAGTGTAGTCACTGTTTTAATGTAGGAAATACAACAGCCAATTTGTACACAGCAAGCTCCCACAAACAATAATGTGATAACAATCAGATAATCTGTTTTAGCAATGTTGCTTATAGGATAAATATTGGCCAGGACATTAGGGAGATCTCCCCAGTTGGGCTTTGAATAGTGCCTTGGATCTCTTACATCACCTGAGAGGGAAGATGGGGCCTTGGTTTAACATCTCATCTGAAGTATGATACCCAGGACAGTGCAGTACTCCCTCAGTACTGTACTGGAGTGTCAGCCAATTTTGTGGCACTTGAACTTGTGACCATCTAACTCAGAGGCAGGAGTGCTACTGTAGCTGAGAAGATCCTAAGGAATGTCATTGTTTCCAGCTCTCAGACATAAGATTACATATTAAATAGGATATATGACACAGAAACAGACCATTTGGCCCAACTAGTCAATGCTGGTGTTTAAGCTCCACTTAGCCTTCTCCCATCTTTCCTCATCTAAATCTATCATCATAAACCCTCTATTCCCTTCTCCTTCATATGCATGTCTAGTTTCCCCTTAAATGCATCTATTTTATTTGCTTCAACCACTCCCTGCGGTAACGAGTTCCATATTACCACCATTCTTTGGGTAAAGAAGTTTCTTCTGAATTCCCTATTGGATTTCTTGGTGATTATCTTATATTGATGGCCTCTAGTTATGCTCTTCCCCACAAGTAGAAACATTCTCTCTGTATCCACTCTATCAAAACCTTTCATAATTTTAAAGACCTCTGTGAGGTCACTCCTCAGCCGTTTTCCAAGAGAAAAGATACCCAGCCTGTTCATCCTTTCCTGATATGTATACCCACATATTTCTGATATCGTCTGTGTAAATCTTCTCTGCACCCTCTCCAATGCCTCTATATCCTTATTACGATATGGCGGCTAGAACTGCACTCAGTACTCCTAAGTGTGGTCTAATCGAGGTTCGATACGGGTTAACATAACTTCTCTATTTTTCAATTCTATCCCTCTAGAAATAAAGTCGAGTACTTGGTTTGCTTTGTTTATGGCCTTATAAAACCTGTGGCAGAACCTTTAGTGAATTATGTATTTGTATTCTAAGATCCGTTTATTCCTCTACCCCACCTAGACTCGCAACTTGCAAGTAATAGGTGACTTCCCTATTCTTCCGATCAAAATGTACCACTTCACATTTATCTGTGTTGAACTTCATTTGCCAATTATTTGCTCATTCTGCAAGTTTATTAATGTCTTCCTGTAATTTGTAATCCTGAGTATTGACGATCCCCCACAATTTGATGTCATTCAGCAAATTTAGAAATTGTGTTTTTGATTCCAAAGTCAAAATCATTAATACAAATTGTGAACAGCAGTGGTCCTGGCACTGATCCTTGTGGAACACCACTATCCACCTTCTGTCTCTGTGAATAACTACCTTTTACTCCCACTCTCTGCTTTCTGTCTTGAAGCCAGCTTGCAATTAATTCAGCCACTTGTACCAGGACTCAGCATTCTCTGACCTTATTCATTATTGTCTTATGGAGCACCTTATTGAAGGCCTTTTGAAAATCCAGATAAATTACATTTACTGCATTACCATTGTCTAATCTCTCTGTTAGCCTCTCAAAAAGTTCAATAAGATTGGTCAAGCAAGATTTCCCCTTTTGAAATCCATGCTGACAATTCAATATTATATTTTTCTTTTCTAGATGTTCTTCTATTCTCTCCTTTAGTAGGAAATTCCTTTATTTTTCCTACCACCAATGTTAAGCTGATTGGTCTATAATTCTCTGGACACATTCTGTTCCCCTTCTTAAATATAGGTATTACATTAACTATCCTCCAGACCTCTGGCACTACACCTTTCTCTAATGAATTATTAAATATGTGTAGTAATGCCTCTGCCAGCTCTTCCCTAGATTCTTTTAAAATATGTGTATGCAATCCATCCAGACCAGGGGCTTTATCCTCTTTGAGTTTGATTAGTTTATTCAATACACCCTTTTTTATTTTAAATGTACTTATCTAATTTCTCATCTCATCATTCAATGTCATGTCTATCTGTTCTACCTCCCTGGTAAACACTGAAGCAAAATAGTTATTTAACATTTCTGCCATCTCACTATCATTACCTGTGGTATTATCCTGTCTTTCCCTTAATGGTCCTATTCCCATCACAACCTTCCATTTTTTATTGATGTGCCTGTAAAATATTTTACTTTTTTTTTTGTTCCTTGATAATTGAATGTCATAGTTCTTCTTTGCCTTCCTAATTGTTTTTTGACTTCTCTCATAAACTCTTCATATTCCCTCCTATCATGCACTCCTCTGCTGTCTATGTACTTAATGTATGCCTTTTTCAAAACTCAATTGTTTATTTATGTCTTTGTTTAGCTATGGAATCTCACCAATTTTTCCTGCACTCTGTTGAACACCCTTTTAAATGTTTTCCATTGTTGTTCTACATCATTGTTTGCCAATATTGTTGCCCATTTTATTTTCCCAAGTTCCATTCTCAGCCCCTTGAAGTTAGTTTTTCTCCAATCTATTAACCTAGTTTTCATCATACTTATGTCCTTCTCTATCGTCACCTTAAAGGGTGCTGTATTATGGTCACTATTGCATAGATGTTCCCCTACCTTTACTTCTCTTACCTGATCTGGTTCATTCCCCATTGTTAGATCCAATAGTGAATCTTTCCTGGTTGGACATTTTACACATAGGCTGGAATTTTACTTTGGGTAGAAAGCCCCACCCACTGGCCAAAAAGCCAGGGGAGAGCTCACCTCCGCCGGGCCTGGGGAGCCATGCCAGGGGACCCTTAATTGGCCTTGGGTGGAATTTCCGCCCCTCTGAGGCAGGAAGTCCCATCTCCAAGATCTGCCAGCCAATCAACGGGCTGGCAGCTCTCAGTCCCAGCAGCGCCACCAGGAGTGGTGACCACTGCTGGGATTGCACCCAGACAGAGTAGCAAGAGGGATGCCAGCCCTGGAAACAAGTTAAGTGTCTGCGGGCCTTACCGGGGACAATCGGCCAGGCCCCGGTGAAGCAAGGGGTGGTTGGTGGGAGTGAGTCTTGTGTCATGGGGGTGGTTAGGCCATGGGGGGGCCCTCCATGGGGCACAGGGTGCCTGATCAGGAGTGCTGCTCCCCAGCCTGCTAAGTTTTACTTGGCAGCCTCCTGGAGGTCTTGAGCCACCTGCCCGCTGCTGGTATTCTACCAGCCGCAGCGGGAGGAGTCCCTTAAGTGGCAGATAATTGGCCACTTAAGGGCCTTGATTGGCCTGGGGTAGGTGGGCCGTTTCTCACCGCTGCCCCGCGTAAAATTGCAGGGGGGGTGGGAAGGAGTCAGGAACAGCACCTCCCACCTCCCCCTCAATTTTAAGACCCCTGCCCCGCCATCAGCTCGCTCCTGCGGGGGGTGGGGAGGGGGGAAGTAAATTTCTGCCCATTGAGTTAGAAACGAGTCCTGTACACATGGTCGGAACTCCATTCCCTTGTGCTCATCTGTCCACTTAATATTGGGGTAGTTTAAATCTGCCATGATTATTATTCTGTTTTGTACTCAACTCCTTAATTTGTCTGCATATTTCTTCCTTTACCTCCCTTCCACTATTAGGTGGTCTGTAGATGACACCTATTAATGTGATTGATCCTTTATTATCTTTTATCTCTATCCATATGGATTCTATTTTTGTCTTGCTGATAACTGTGTCCCCTTTTTCTACTGCCATTATGCTATCCCTTCTTGAGTACAGCTATTCCACCTCTCCCTTTTCCCTCTGTATCTTTTCTACATATGTAATACCCTGCAATGTTTAATTCCCAGCACCAAGTATTCTGTAGCCATGTCTCAGTAATCCCTACAATGTCTGGTTCCTCCCAATGCATGATTGCCTCCAGCTCCTCTGTTTTATTACGAGCACTGTGTGCATTGCCGTGCAGACATTGTAACTCATTTTTAATAAGATTTCCTCCCACGTTATGTTTAACCATCTTTTTAGACTTCTGTTCTATAATAGGGACAGGTGGGGATGTTTGGTAGGAATATGGGATTAGTGTAGAATTAGTATAAATGGGTGGTTGATGTTCGGCACAGACTCGGTGGGCCGAAGGGCCTGTTTCAGTGCTGTATCTCTAATCTAATCTAATCTAATTCGATTTTTTCTGTTGCTTTATTCTTTTCTGTGCTCTCCTTCCCTGTTCTGTTTACATTTAGGCTGCTTACGTTTCTTGTAGATCCCTCCCTGCCAGAATTATAATTTAAAACCTTTCCACCTCCCAATTACCCTTTTCGCTAGGACACTGGTCCCATCCCGGTTCAGGTAGAGCCTATCCCATCGATACAGCTCCTTCCTATCCCAGAACTGGTGCCAGTGTCCCATGACACTTCCTAAATGTTGGAAGACAGGAGAGGTAGAAATGGGGAAGGTTAGTTGGCAGTTCCTAGGTCATCCATCCACATGTTGGGCGGCACAGTGGCGCAGTGGTTAGCACCGCAGCCTCACAGCTCCAGTGACCCAGGTTCAATTCTGGGTACTGCCTGTGTGGAGTTTGCAAGTTCTCCCTGTGTCTGTGTGGGTTTTCTCCGGGTGCTCTGGTTTCCTCCCACAAGCCAAAAGACTTGCAGGTTGGTAGGTAAATTGGCCATTATAAATTGCCCCTAGTATAGGTAGGTGGTAGGGATTTAGAGGGACAGGTGGGGATGTGGTAGGAATATGGGATTAGTGTCGGATTAGTATAAATGGGTGGTTGATGGTCGGCACAGACTCGGTGGGCCGAAGGGCCTGTTTCAGTGCTGTATCTCTAAACTAATCTAAACTAAAGTACAGCCCCATCACATCTCCTGGTAGGTTCCAGGGTTCTCACCTCCACAATCCTACTCTGAAGTCTACTCCACACTTCACAGCCAATGAAGTACTTTTGAGGTGTAGTCACTGTTGTAATGTAGGAAATGGCAGCCAATTTGCACACAGCAAGATCCAACAAACAGCAATGAGATAATGACCAATAATCTCTTTTGGTGATGTTGATTGAGGGGTAACTATTGGACAGGACACCACGGAGAACTCCCCTGCTCTTTTACAAATAGTGCTGTGGGATCTTTTATGAGAGGGCAGATGGGGCCTTGGTTCAATAGCTCATCTCAAAGACATCGCCCCCTACAGTCCTGGAGTGCCAACCTAGATTTTGTGTAGTGGGAGTTGAAACAACAGCCTTCAACTAAGAGGTGAAAGTGCTACCACTGAGCCACAGCTGGCACGAATATATTTGGCTCAGCAACCAACAACGAGCATTGTTATGGGGAGTGCACTTATCAGCGGACAGGATGCAGCTATTCCTTTACCTTCACTTTTGAGGTCAGGAATTCATACAGCTGTTTGGCTCAGACCCGAGGAGATTGATGGGGCACCAGCAGCAGCGTTGGCCTTTGAGGACAGTCTTTCCCCACAGAGGCTAACAGTTCTACTTTATCCACTCTCCCTTTTTCGCTCTCCTGGCGCACCCTAGGGTACAATTTCATGGATGTCGTCAATATGATGGTGCCTGCTTTAAATTCTTTTTGCCTGAACATGGAAGTGAATGTCAGCAAGCAGTTCTCTCATGGGGCTTCATCCTGTCCTCACCTGACATTCAGAGGTATTCTATCAGGCATTAGTGGAAACCAGTAACAAGTGAGGATCCTTTTTTAATGTTTGTTTCCTGTCCCAGGAGGCTGAATCACTACTGTTGCCTTTCCATCTGAGATCCGTTAACTCAACACATATTGGGAATTGAACCTAGGACCTTCTAGTTTTGTGTGGCTCACTTTCACGCAGAACAATACCCTTACTTAATGCTGCCTTCAGGGAAGCTGTACAGTGAGGGATGCTTAATGATACTCAAAGTTCAACACTTAACTTGTACTGTGCATGAACTGATGGCATATCGTCGAGGAAAGTAACCCTTACTCTATCTGACCTGAGATTGCACGGTGTAGAGGGAACTTCACTCTGAATCTAACTTACATTGTACCTGACCTGGGATTACTTAATGCTGCAGGATAGATGGAAATTTATTTTGTATCTAGACCGTGCTGTACCCAACTCTGGAGCGTAGATTCCAAAACATGCAAATAGTGTTTCATTCACAACCCTGGAATTCCTCGTCCCTTTCCATTACCATATGAGCATACGAATTAGAAGCAGGAGTAGGCCTCTCAGCCCCTCAAGCCTGCTCCATCATTCAATAAGGTCGTGGCTGAACTGATTACTCCACATTCCCGCCTACCCCCAATAACCTTTCACCCCCTTGCTTTTATCTACCTTTGCGTTAAAAATATTCAAAGACTCTGCATCCACCGCCTTTTGAGCAAGAGTTTCAAAGACTCACGATCCTCTGTGAGAAATAAATTTCTCCTCATCTCTGTCTTAAATGTGTGACCCCTTATTTTTAAATAGTGGTCCTTAGTTCTAAATTCTCCCACAAGAGGTAACATCCTTTCCACATCCATCCTGTCAAGACCCCTCAGGATCTTATATGTGTCAATCTTACTCTTCTAAACTCCAGTAGCTACAAGCCTAGTCTGTCCAACCTTTCATCATAAGACAACCTGCCCATCCCAGGTATTAGTGTAGTAAACCTTCTTTGAACTGCTTCCAACACATTTACATCCTTCCTTAAACAAGGAGATCAATACTGTACACAGCACTCCAGATGCTTTAAGACCCAAGCAAACATGTTGTAAACCCCTGCTGAAAGACCTATGTGAAGCCTGTTGCAGTCGAATTGCCTTGAACACCTACCCATCAAAGACTGTTCATCAACCTCGCCTGGAGAGACTTCAAGTGGCATCCGACTATTCATCTCTGGGACACCTCACCAAACAGAAAGACTTCCTACCAGAACGTGACAAACTGATTTATTTTATTATTCCTTCTATACCTAAGAAACAGTTGTCAACCAAAAACCCTTTTTTCCCAGTTAACCTGTTTCTTTTCAAAGGTATGTATGTGTGCATGAGGGCTAGGGAAATAAAGAGCTTTTCGTAGAAAGATTTATCTCGTTATTGATTAAGATTTAGTTTATTCATAAATTGTTAATTTTGTTGTTGCTTCAAGAAACCTGGTTGATGTGCTTTATTCTGGGGGACAAATAGAATATGTAACTGGCTGTTCTTCAGTAGGTGGGAAAAATTATTGATATGCTGTGACCTGTGGAGCAGTGGGACTGAATTAACACTGCACTCCTCCCATCTCAGTCGTAACAGGTCTCACCAATGCCCTGTATAGCTGAAGCATAACTTTTGTATTCAATTCCCCTCACAATAAACAATAACATTCTATTAGCTTTCCTAATTACTTGCTGTACCTGTATTTTAACCTAATGTGATTCATGCACTAGGACACCCAGATCCCTCTGCATCTCAGAGCTCTGCAATCTCTCACCATTTAGATAATATGCTTCTTTATTAATCTTCCTGCCAAAATGGACAATTTCACATTTTTCCAACATTATATTCCATTTGCCAGTTCTTTTGCCCATTCATTTAACCTATCAATATCTCTTTGTAGCCTCCTTATGTTCTCTTCACAACCTACTTTCTTACCTATCTTTGTGTCATCAGCAAATTTAGCAACCATATCTTCGGTTCCTTCATCCAAGTCATTTATATAAATTGTAAAATGTTGAGGCCCCTGTGGCACACCACTCATTACACCTTGCCAATGAGAAAATGACCCATTTATGCCTACTCTCTATTTCCTGTTAGCTAGCCAATCGTCTATCCATGCCAATGTGTTACCCCCTACACCTTGACCTTTTGTTTTCTGCAATAACCTTTGATGTATCACCTTATCAAGTGCCTTCTGGTAATCTAAGTACAGTACTGGTTCCCCTTTACCCACAGCACATGTTACTTCTTCAAAGAACTCCAATAAATTTGTTAAACATGATTTTCCTTTCACAGAACCATGTTGACTCTGCCTGATTACCTTGAATTTTTCTAAGTGCCCTGCTATAACGTCTTTAATAATAGCTTCTAACATCTTCCGTATGACAGATGTTTTTAAGCTAAATGGCCTGTAGTTTCCTGCTTTCTGTCTCCCTCCCTTTTTGAATAAAGGAGCGACAGTCACTCTTTTCCAATCTAATGGAATCTTCCCTGAATCTAGGGAATTTTGGAAAATCAACTATCTCACTAGCCACTTCTTTTAAGACCCTAGAATGAAGTCCATCAGGACCCAATAACTTGTCAGCCCACTGCTCTAACAGTTTGTTCAGTACCACTTCCCTGGTGATTGTAATTTTCTTGAGTTCCTCCCTCCCTTCCATTTTCTGACTTATCGTTAATTCTATTAGGATGGCAGGACTGACTTATGAAGACAGAGTGGGTCGATTAGGCTTGTATTCGCTAGAGTTTAGAAGAATGAGAGTAGATCTCATAGAAACCTACAAAATTCTGGACTGGACAGACTAGATGCAGGAAGGATGTTCCCGATGGTGGGGTAGTCCAGGATGAGGGGTCACAATCTAAGGATAAGGGGTAAGCCATTTAGGACTGAGATGAGGAGGGATTTCTTCAGCCAGAGAGTGGTGAACCCGTGGAATTCTCTACCACAGAAAGCAGTTGAGGCCAAATCATTAAATATATTCAAGAAAGAGTTAGATATAGTTCTTAGGGCTAAAGGAATCAAAGGATACGGGGAGAAAGCGGAACAGGGAACTGAGTTTGGACAATCAGCCATGATCGTATTCAATGGTTCGAAGGGCCGAATGGCCTACTCCTGTTCCTATTTTCTATGTTTCTATGTTTCTATTCTGGGATGTTACTTGTATCCTCTATAATGAAGACCGATGCAAAATACCTTTACAATTCATCTGCCATCTCCTTATTATCCCTTATTAATTCTCCAGACTCACTTTCTATAAGACCAATGCTCACTTTTTAAATATCTATAGAAACTCTTACTATCTGTCTTTATTGTTCTATCTAGTTTTCTCTCGTACTCTAATTTTGCACTCCTTTTTAAGCTGTTAGTCATTCTTTGCTGTTTTCTATATTCTGCCCAATCTTCTTACTTGCCACCCACCTTTGTGTAATTATATGCTTTTTCTTTAAGTTTGATACTGTCTTTAACTTTTTTAGTTAACCACAGATGGTGGGTCCTCCCCTTGGAATTTTTCTTTCTCGTTGCAATCTACCTATTCTATGTATTCCGAAATGTTCCCTTAAATGTCTGCCACTGCATCTCTATTTGCCAGTTCACTTTAGCTACCTGTGCTTTCATGCCCTCATAATTGCCCTTATTTAAGTTTAAAATACTAATCTTAGACCCACTCTTCTCTTCCTCAAACTGAATGTAAAATTCAATCATATTATGGTCGCTGCTACCTAGGGGCGCCTTCACTATAAAGCCATTAATCAATCCAATCTCTTTGCACAATACCAGGTTTAGTATAGCCTGCTCTCTAGTTGGCTCCAGAACATGCTGTTCCAAGAAACTATCCCAAAAACATTCTGTGAACTCCTCATCTAGCTACCATTGTCCATCTGATTCCTCTAGTCTATATGTAGATTAAAATCCCCCATGATTATCACCATACCTTTCTGACAAGCTCCCATTATTTCTTCCTTTATACCTTGTTCTACCATGTGGTTACTGTTAGAAGGCCTGTACACCACTCCTACAAGTAACTTCTTGCCTTTATCATTTCTCATCTCTACCCAAACTGCTTCTACATCCTGGCTTCCTTAACTTAGGTCATCCCTCCCTATTGCACTAATACCATCATTAAGTAACAGCTTCCTGTCCTTTCTGAATGTTATGTACCCTTCAGTATTCATAGAGAGAGATACAGCATTGAAACAGGCCCTTCGGCCCACTGAGTCTGTGCCGACCAACAACCACCCATTTATGCTAACCCTACATTAATCCCATATTCCCTACCACATCCCCACCATTCTCCTACCACCTACCTACACTAGGGACAATTTTACAATGGCTAATTTACCTATCAACCTGCAAGTCTTTGGCTGTGGGAGGAAACCAGAGCACCCGGAGGAAACCCACGTGGTCTAGGGAGAACTTGCAAACTCCGCACAGGCAGTACCCAGAACTGAACCCAGGTTGCTGGAGCTGTGAGGATGCGGTTCTGACCACTGCACCACTGTGCCGCCCCAATATATGTCATCCTGCAGCCATGTCTCTGTAATGGCTATCAGATTATACTTATTTATTTCTACTTGCGCTATCAGTTCATCTGTTTCATTTAGAATGCTTCATGCATTCAGATACAGAGCCCTTAGTTTTGTCTTTTTATTATTTTTGTAACCTGTAGCCTTATCTGTTGATTTACTCTTACATTTGTACTCTCTATCCCTTCCAGTCATGGTCTGTTTATCATTTCCCATATTAATACCTTTCTGTCTTGCCTTGTCTCTACTCTTTGATCTACCATAGCTTCGCAAATTTGATCCCTTGTCTCCACTATTTTGTTTAAAACCCTCTCTGCTTCCCTAGTTATTCAGCTCACTAACACACCAACCCCAGCACGGTTCAGGTGTAGCCGGTCCCAATGGTACAGCCCCCACTTTCCCCAGTACTGGTGCCCTTGCCCCATGAACTGGAACCCACCTCTACCGCACCAGTCATTGAGCCATGCATTTATTTCTCTACCAGTGCTAGCCAAGAAGTAAAATGATGCTCTTAGTGTATCAGGATTGTTGATGGGTGTGGATTAAAATTCTCATTCTTGTCTTCAAATCCCTCCATGACCTCAACCCTCCCTATCTCTAACCTACTCCAGCCCTGCAACCCTCCGAGAGCTTTGTATTCCTCCAATTCTGGCCTTATGTACGACCCAATTTTCATCATTGGCAGTGGTGCCTTCAGCTGCCTAGGCCCCAAGCTCTGGAATTCCCTCCCTTATCCTCTCCATCTCTCTACCTCTCTTTCCTCCTTTAAAACCCACCTCTTTGTAATCTGTCCTAATGGGTTGAATTTTTTGGGCCCCCAAGATGGGTTTGGAGCCAGGATCCCTGTCTTTAAAGGGACTGTTAATTGGCCCAGTACCAGAGAATCACTCCGGGGCTCCAACTGGCTGAGGCAGGGTTCGCCCTGCCTTTTTGGCACGGCACCAGGAGCCCTGCCATGGGCACAAAATTCAGACCAATGTCTCCATCTCTGGCTTTAGTTTAGTTTTTGTTTGATAACGCTCCAGTGAAGCACCTTGGGATGTTTTAGTACAATAAAGGTGCTATATAAATGCAATTTGTTGTTGATTAGTTCCATCTGATGACACAAAACTAGGCGGGAATGTGAGTTGTGAGGAGAATGCAAAGAGGCTTCGGGGGATTTAGACAGGCTCAGGGTGTGGGCAAGAACATGACAGATGGAAAATAATGTGGCAAAATGTGAAGTTATCCACTTTGGTAGGGATAAAGAGAGATTGAGAAGTGTTGATGCCCAAAGGAACCTGGTTGTCCTTGTTCATAAGTCACTGAAAGCTAACATGCAGGTGCAGCAAGCAATTAGGAAGGGAAATGTATTTTTGGTCTTTATTGCAAGAGGATTTGAGTATAGAAGTAAAGATGCCTTGCTGCAATTGTATAGAGCCTTGGTGAGACTGCACCTGGATTATTGTGTACAGTTTTGGTCTCCTTACCTAAGGAAGGATATATTTGCCATAGAGGGAGTGCAACAAAGGTTTACTAGACTGATTCCTGGGTTGGCAGGATTGGCCTTTGAAGAAAGAGTGAGGAGACTGGAGGGTTTTGAAAACAAGGATGAGGATTTTAAAACTGAGGTGTGGCTTAACGAGCACAGGAATGATGGGTGAACATGATTTGGTGCGAGTTAGGACACAGGCATCAGAGTTTTGGATGGCCTCAAATTTACGGACGGTAGAATGTGAGAGGCCAGCCAGGAGTGCGTTAGAATAGTCAAATCTAGAGGTAACAAGGCATGAATGAGGGTTTCAGCAGCAGCAGAGCAGAGATATATGCGGAGTTGGGTGATGTTATAAAGGTAGAAATAGGTGGTCTTAGTGACAGCTTGGATATGTGGTTCTCAGTGTTATAGTTCTGATGCCAGCTCTGTTCCTCTAGTACAGATGGGCCAAGACTGAGGAAGGTGAGTCCAGATCCATCAGAACTCTGCGATTATGGCTTGAGCGAGGCCTGCGTCTAACCATCAAAGCAGCACGTATCCTGTCCTTCACGTTATGGTCAGGAAAGTAGTACTATTCAGATTTATGGAGATGGCCTCCTTCCCCAGGAAATTAAAACCAGGTATAAAAAAAAACTATTAAAAAAAAACAGAAACAGAAAATTGCCAGGAAATATTCAGCAGGTCAGGCAGCATCTGAAGAGAGAAAAACAGAGTTAATGTTTAGGTCACATTTCCAGCATTTTCTGTTTTTGTTTCAGACTTCCAGCATCCACAGTATTTTGCTTTTGTACAAAAAAGCTTCATGATTATAAACTGGAAAAAGAGAGAAAAATCTGGAAACAAAATCAGAAACTAGAGAATTACAAGAACAAAACATCATGTATTTAGACAGTACCAATGGAACTTCACAATGAAGATGAATAGGGAAAATGGATGCCGGATTATAGAGGAAGAGATTAGGAGATCAAAAAAAAGATGGATTTTGAGTGTCTTTTCACCCCTTTCCCCACCTCGCACCACCTTCCTCTCTCACACCCCCTTCCCCCTCCCCCTTCCCCCACACTCCTGCCCCCTTCTCCCTTCCCCCCACCCCCTTTCCCCCACACCCCCTCCCTCTCGCACCGCCTTCCCCCACCCCCTCCCCCCTTGCACCGCCTTCCCCCTCCCCCCTCGCACCCCCGCTCCCCCTCCCTCTCGCACTCCATCCCCCCTTGCACCTCCTTCGCCCCTCCCCCCTCGCACCCCCCCACTTCCCCTTCCCCCCCCGCATCCCCTTCCCTTCACCTCCTTTCCCCTCGCAGCCCCTCCCTCATCGCACCCCCTTCCCCCTTCCCTCTCCCTCCATGAAATCGCACAGTATACTTGTTAGGGCCCCTGCTCAGGGATAGGAGCTAACAACCCTAAAGGGCGGCACAGTGGCACAGTGGTTAGCACTGCAGCCTCATAGCTCCAGGGACCCGGGTTCGATTCTGGGTACTGCCTGTGTGGAGTTTGCAAGTTCTCCCTGTGTCTGCGTGGGTTTTCTCCGGGTGCTCCGGTTTCCTCCCACAAGCCAAAAAGACTTGCAGGTTGATAGGTAAATTGGCCATTATAAATTGTCACTAGTATAGGTAGGTGGTAGGGAAATATAGGGACAGGTGAGGATGTTTGGTAGGAATATGGTAGTGTGGGATTAGTATAAATGGGTGGTTGATGGTCGGCACAGACTCGGTGGGCCGAAGGGCCTGTTTCAGTGTTGTATCTCTAATCTAATCTAATCAAATCTAAACCCCACTGCCTTGTGGGCGTCTTGGGAGAGTCCAAGGCTAAGGGAGTAAACCCTAACAGAAAATCCAGAGCGGAACCCCTATTGCAGTCATGTGTCACCTTTGGCATGTTTCTGGCAGTTCCATGAGCCATACCAGTGCCAAACATCGTGCTCTGCATTCCTTTGGACCCCACTAGGAAGTCTGCACGGGGGGTTTTGACACTTGGGCAACTCACAACCTCCATACATTCTGCCCAGGCATGCGCTATGGAGAGGTCACTCCATAGTCGCCTCACAGCGACCAAAACAACACGGAAGGCAGCATTTACGGGTTATAAGTCCAGCTGAATTGGCGAAGAGATTGGGCGCCACGGGTTGCCCTTGTCGGTGGGAGAGTTCATCACATCTCAGTGGACAGCTACCGCCCGCCTCAAACCGGGCAACCACCGATCAGAAAGGTTCTGTCCCGCCACAGTCCACCTGCTTCAATGGGTGCTTGGAGCCCAGGGTCATTGCCCGACAAGTGGACTGTAACATCGCACCAAACAGCACGACAAAAAAGGAAAGAAGGTACCAGCCCTTCGTTTTACAAGCTGGAATGTCAGAACTATGTGCCCTGGCCTGTCGGAAGACCTTACACAAATCAACGATTCTCGGAAGACCGCCATCAGTAACAATGAGCTCAGTAGTCTCAATGTGGACATTGCAGCACTTCAGGAGACAGCCATCCTGTGAGCGGATCTCTAAGAGAGCAAGACTACACCTTCTACTGGCAGGATAGGATTCCTGAGAACCAAGACAGCATGGAGTGGGCTTCGCCATCAGAAACCTTTTGCTCAGCATGGTAGAGCCACCTTCAAATGGCTCGGAACGCATACTGTCCATTTGACTGCTCACTGCCTCTGGTCCAGTACACCTACTCAGCATCTATACTCCAACACTCTGCTCCCCACCTGAAGTTAAAGACCAGTTCTACAAGGAACTCCATAATATTACTAGTAGCATCCCCAATACCGAACATTTGTTCCTGCTGGGGGACTTTAACGCCAGGGTTGGAGCCGACCATGACGCATGGCCCTCCTGCCTTGGGCGCTATGGCATTGGAAGGATGAATGAGAATGGACAGAGACTGCTGGAGTTGTGTACCTATCATAACCTCTGCATCACCAACTCGTTCTTTCATAGTAAACCCTGTCACCAGGTATCATGGAGACACCCAAGATCACGTCGTTGGCACCAGCTGGACCTTATCATCACAAGGCGAGCCTCTATAAACAGTGTCCAGATCACACGCAGCTTCCACAGTGCAGACTGCGATACCGACCACTCCCTGGTGTGCAGCAAAGTTAGACTCAAACCAAAGAAACTACATCACTCCAAGCAGAAGGGCTGCCCGCACATCAACACTAACAGAATTTCTTATCCACAGCTGTTACATAAGTTTCTAAATTCACTTGAAAAAGCCCTTCAAAACACTCCTGCAGGGAATGCAGAGACAAAGTTGGCCCACATCAGAGATGCCATCCATGACTCAGCAATGACCGCCTTTGGCAAATGTGAGAAGCAGAATGCAGACTGGTTTCAATCTCACTTTGAAGAGCTCGAACCTGTCATAGCCGCTAAGCGCACTGTACTATTGAACTACAAGAAAGCCCCCAGCGAGTTAACATCCGTAGCACTTAAAGAAGTCAGAAGCGTTGCACAAAGAACAGCCAGACGCTGTGCAAATGACTACTGGCAACACCTATGCAGTCGTATTCAGCTGGCCTTCGACACCGGAAACATCAGAGGAATGTATGATGGCATTAAGAGAGCATTTGGGCCAACCATCAAGAAGATCGCCCCCCTCAAGTCTAAATCAGGGGACACGATCACTGACCAACGCAAGCAAATGGACCAGTGGGTGGAGAACTACCTAGAACTGTAGTCCAGGGAAAATGTTGTCACTGATACCACCCTCAATGCTGCCCAGTCTCTGCCAGTCATGGATGAGCTGGACAAACAGCCAACAAAATCGGAACTCAGTGTTGCCATTGATTCTCCAGCCAGTGGAAAAGCTCCTGGGAAGGACAGCATTACCCCTGAAATAAGTGTGTCAAGTCTGCTATACTCTCAGCACTCCATGAACTGCTTTGTCTGTGCTGGGATGAGGGAGCAGTACCACAGGACATGCACGATGCCAATATCATCACCCTCTATAAGAACAAGGATGACCACGGTGACTACAACAACTACCGTGGAATCTCCCTGCTCAGCATAGTGGGGAAAGTCTTCGTTCCAGTCATTTTAAACAGACTCCAGAAGGTGGCTGAGCATATCTACCCTGAGGCACAGTGTGGCTTTCGAGCAGAGAGATCCACCATTGACATGCTGTTCTCCCTTCGCCAGCTACAGGAGAAATGCTGATAACAACAGATGCCCCTCTACGTTGCTTTCATAGATCTCACCAAAGCCTTTGACCTCATCAGCAGACGTGGTCTCTTCAGACTACTAGCAAAGATCGGATGTCCACCAAAGCTGATATATCACCTCATTCCATGACAATATGAAAGGCACAATTCAACATAGTGGCTCCTCAACAGACCCCTTTCCTATCCTGAGTGGCGTGAAACAGGTCTGTGTTCTCACACCTACACTGTTTGGGATCTTCTTCTCACTGCTGCTCTCACATGCATTCAAATCTTCAGAAGAAGGAATTTTCCTCCACACAAGATCAGAGGCAGGTTTTTCAACCTTACCCGTCTTAGAGCGAAGACCAAAGTACGGAAAGTCCTCATCAGGGAACTCTTCTTTGCTGACGATGCTGCATTAACATCCCACATAGAAGAGTGTCTGCAGAGACTCATCGACAGGATTGCGGCTGCCTGCAACAAATTTGGCCGAACCATCAGTCTCAAGAAAATGAACATCATGCGACAGGATGTCAAAAATGCTCCATCCATCAATATCAGCGACCACGCTCTGGAAGTGGTTCAAGAGTTCACCTACCTAGGCTCAACTATCACCAGTAAACTGACTCTCGATGCAGAAATCAACAAACGAATGGGAAAGGCGTCCGCTGCTATGTCCAGACTGGCCAAGAGAGTGTGGGAAAATGGCGCACTGACACGGAACACAAAAGTCCGAGTGTTTCAAGCCTGTGTCCTCAGTACCTTGCTCTGTGGCAGCGAGGCCTGGACAACGTATGTTAGCCAAGAGCGACATCTCAACTCATTCCATCTTCGCTGTTTAGTTTAGATTAGTTTAGTTTAGAGATACAGCACTGAAACAGGCCCTTCGGCCCACCGAGTCTGTGCCGACCATCAACCACCCATTTATACTAATCCTACGCTAATCCCATATTCCTACCACATTCCACCTGTCCCTATATTTCCCTATCATCTACCTATACTAGGGGCAATTTATAATGGCCAATTTACCTACCAACCTGCAAGTCTTTTGGCTGTGGGAGGAAACCGGAGCACCCGGAGAAAACCCACGCAGACACAGGGAGAACTTGCAAACTCCACACAGGCAGTACCCAGAATTGAACCCAGGTCGCTGGAGCTGTGAGGCTGCGGTGCTAACCACTGCGCCACTGTGCCGCTGTCTGCTGAGAATCCTTGGCATCAGGTGGCAGGACCGTATCTCCAACACAGAAGTTCTCGAGGCGGCCAACATCCCCTACTGAGCGAGCGGCGCTTGAGATGGCTTGGCCATATCAACCGCATGGAAGATGGCAGGATCCCAAAGGGCGCATTGTACAGCAAGCTCGTCACTGGTATCAGACCCACCGGCCGTCCGTGTCTCCACTTTAAAGGTGTCTGCAAATGTGACATGAAGTCCTGTGACATTGACCACAAGTTGCGGGAGTCAGTTGCCAGTGATTGCCAGAGCTGGCAGACAGCTATAAAGGCGGGGCTAAAGAGTGGCGAATCGAAGAGATTTAGCTGTTGGCAGGAAAAAAGACAGAAGCGCAAGGAGACAGCCAACTGTGTAACAGCCCCGACAACCAATTTTATCTGCAGCACCTGTGGTAGAGTCTGTCACTCTAGAATTGGCTTTTATAGCCACTCCAGGCACTGCTCCACAAACCGCTGACCACCTCCAGGCGCTTACCCATTGTCTCTCGAGACAAGGAGGCCAAAGAAGAAGAAGAAGGATATGTGGTGGGAAGTTCATTTCGGGGTTAACCATGTTCATTCTTTTCAGCTGGCATGTAGGGTGAGCAGATTAGAGGATTTCCTGGTGGGACTGCTCCTGGTGGTCAGCTCCTGGTGAATCAGCTCCTGGTGGGACTGTTCCTGGTGGTTCTGCTTCTGGAGGGTCTGCTCCTGGTTGGACTGCTCCTGGTGGGTCTGCTTCTGGTGGGACTGCTCCTGGTGGGGCTTCTCCTGGTGGGTTTGCTCCTGGTGGGTTTGCTCCTGATGGGTCTGCTCCTGGTGGGACTGCTCCTGGTGGGTCTGCTCCTGGTGGGTCTGCTGGTGGAACTGCTCCTGGTGGGACTGCTCCTGGTTGGTCTGCTCCTGGTGAGTCTGCTGTTGGTGGGACTTCTGCTGGTGTGTCTGCTCCTGGTAGGTCTGCTCTTGGTGGGTCTGTTCCTGCTGTGACAGCTCCTGGTTTAGCTGCTCCTGTTTGGTCTGTTCCTGCTCGGACTGCTCTTGGTTGGACTGCTCCTCAAGGATCTGCTCCTGATGGGACTGCTTCTGGTGAGTCTGCTCCTGGTGGGAGTGCTCCTGGTGGGTCTGCTGGGCCTATCAGAATATGCTCTGTGAAGGAGATTGATATACAAGATGATGGGGAAGGGTATAACTGACCTTTTTCCAATCAATAGTACATGGTAAAGTAACGATGCAGTGTCTGCCGGTTTACAGATCCCCCTTGACTAGTGGATAACAGGAAAATTACCTGCTCTAATAAAAAAGTCTAAAATTTCTAATCAGAAGTATTTTACCAATGTGGCAGATTGTCACTTTAGATGGCAGTCTGTTTTCATCAGTGGTATCCTCCTTTGTTGGTGATGGGAGGGAAAAATACATTTTTAAAAAACTATTCATTCTCTTAATGTCGGTGAGGCTGACAAAGCTGGCATCTATTGCCCCTCTCTAATTGCCCTGGTGAGCCTTCGTCTTGAACCACCGCTGTCTGTGTGGTGAAGTTACAGTGCTGCTGGGTAGAGAGTGCCAGGATTTTGACCCAGTGACAGTGAAGGAAAGGCGATATATTTCCAAATCAGGATGTTGTGTGGCTTGGAGGGGAATTTGCATGAGGTGGTGTTCCTATGTGCCTGTTGCCCTTGTTCTTTGCGGTGGTAGAGGTCGTGGGTTTGAAAGGTGCTGTCGAAGGCACCTTGGCGAGTTGCTGCAGTGCATCCAGTGTTGTGGGGAGTGAATGTTTAGGGTGGTGGATGGGGTACCAATCAAGCAGACTGCATTATCCTGGATGATGGAGCTGTCTCCATCCAAGCAAGTGGAGAATGTTCCTCACATCCTCTCCAAACTTCAAAAGATGTTTTAAAAAAATTACTATATTAAAGAATTTCAGTTTAAAAGGTTGTGAGATCCATAGAGGAATCTTGTTGTTGCAAAAACCTCAGTTAAACTGGGTCTGCCACAAGCTCCAAGAATAAATTTCCGATCCTTTGGGGGTTAATCTAGTTGCTGCACTTCCCAGATCCTATAAGGAGGCATCCATTCCCATGGGGATATGAAGCCCGCCCTCTGCCTCACAGGCCTGGAGCTCTGTTTACACAGCTGAAATGTTGCTCACTCAGCTGGCTGTCAAATGGTCTATTGTTTCCCAGTGTTATAGCAGGAGTTGAAGTGCTATTGGCCGTGATTCAGTGTAATTCTATCAGTCACATTGCTCCACACTGTCAGGTTTCAGGCCTCACAGCTGAGAGCAGATTGATTTGTTCATATGTTTTTCCAAAAGCAGATCTGACCGCAATGTTAGAGGTTCCACTCCACCCTATTAGTTTACTGTGTAAATCTGGAGAATGTAAAACAGGTCGGGTAATGGTGCGGGTGATGATGGAGATGGGTGGGGGGGGGTGGTGGGGTGACTTAGGAGCAGCAGAGGTGGGCGCACACATTTAGTAACTCTGTGTAAATCTAGAGGGCTCAAATTAAGTAGATCTCCCTGCCAACCATTTCTCACCAGTTGTTACTACTACTATTGCTACTAAACTTCCATCCATCAACTCAGCAGCAACAATGGGACATAATTAATTCACTCCCTGTTATCAGTTCTGAACTAGTCTGGCTGCCTCAGTCATCAATGTTCTTTTCTGTGACAATCCCTCTTGTCTTCCCTGGTATCCCTTGGTTTCTTGTTCCATGTCCTGGCCAATATTTATCCCTCAAGCAAAATATTCCATCATTATCAAATGCTATTTGTGGGAGCTTGCTGTGCGCAAATTGATTGCTCCGTTTCCTACATTATAACAGTGGCTACACTTCAAAAATACTTTATTGGATGTAAAGTGTCTTGCGAGCTGAGGTTGTGAAAGGCACTATATAAATGCAAGTATTTCTTTAATCTTTGTGTGCAGGGTCATAAAAGGTACACTCAGTTTTCAATCTTAAATCATGCCCAACCCATCGCAGTCATTGCTCTTGGATCTACTGCACAACTGTTGTGCCTTGTCTAAACCAAGTTCTTATTATATCAATCTTGATTCGTTACATCCTAGTATTCCTCTCAACCTCTCTGCTGTTAGTATCTTTTGCTCATAAAATATCCATATGAACATTGAATGTTCAGACTCTACATCAAACTGGAGCCCTGGCAATATCATTCACCAAGTGTTACAAGTGGTTAACTGTGTCTGTGTACCAGGGCCAGGTTGTAGCCTTGACTCAACAGAACTTAGTTCCTTCTCTATCAGAGGAGGCTTCCCTTGGTCCTACTGCAGGATGTCTCTTCCTTGAATTACATAGAGGGTGGAAACTGTTCGCATGAAACATGCCAATGGTGGGCACTCCCTATTTCTTGAGTATTGAAGACTGATCGAGGTATTCAAGATGTTAAAGGATTTGATAGGGTAAATGCAGAGAAACTATTTCCTGTAGTAGGGGACTCAAGATCAACGGAATAAAATCTTAAAATTAGAGGGAGGCCAGTGAGGAGTGAAATGAGGAAGCATTTTTTTCCATACAAAGGGCAGTGGAATTCTGTAATTCTCTGCCCTGAAAGGCTGTAGATGCTGGGAGTTAATTGCAGCTTTCAAGATTGAGTAAAGATGGATTTTTGTTAGGTAAGAATATTCAGGGTTACGGAACTAAAGTGGATAAATGGAGTTGAGGTGTGGATCAGCCATGATCTAATTGAATGATGGAGCAGGCCCGAGGGGCTGAATGACCTATTGTGTTCCTATGTTTCCATAAATGGGGAGCACTAACCCATATGTTAATCTGCTGCAAATGATGTTGCCTAGCATCGTAGGTTGGCGTCCACATCCCTGACCTGCACTAACCCATGGCTCCGCACCACCAGCTTCGTTACGTATGTATTCTTTTCAAATTAGTTCTCTAAGAGGGTTAATGTTGTCATGGTGGGAGATTGTGGAGTAGGCCTGCACCTCGGGAAATGAATAGTGCAGCCTGTCATGTTGGCTGCAACAGCAAGTTCCTTCTGGAACAGATGTTTATTCCTTTTTATTGAGACTCAAAGCTATAAAATAACAAGTTAGCAGCAACAGAAGTCATAGGAATAAAGTGTGTTGTAGATTGGGTTTTCACCTCCGTTTCAATTTATAAAGAAGGGAAGCCAACTTTACAGACATGAGCAGCAAATGCGAAGGCAATTACTGTAAGGGACATTAATGCACGAATTCATGTCAAGTTCCTTCACTCCACAATATTGACAGAGCTGTTACTCAATTTAAAATAAATGAAGTAACCCTCCATTAAAATAGCAGAGAAAGGAATTTGCTAAGAGTGTGTTAAGTACTTAACAGATAACATCAGCAATAGTAATTTGGAGCCGTGTATCATGTTTTTTGCATCACAAAAGCTGAGAAGAGTGTAGGAGCAGAGAAAAGAAGATTAGGTGGAGGTCAAAGTTGACCTTTTAAAGCCTGAAGACTAAGGAAAGATGACAAGGGGGTAAACGATTGTCTTGGACGGTAGTACATAATTGGTGGCATTATCTCAGCCATTGTTGCCTTCAACTGAATATCAGGCCAGGTGTATAACAAGCAGTTGAAGCGCCTGTTTTCCTTCCCTTGCCACCTCCAAACTTGCTGTATGTTTCACCCAGCACTTCCTTAAAATCACTAACCGAAGACTCTGGGGTGCTGGAATCTGAGCTGGAGCTTGGGACACACAGAGAACTTGGTGCTTGGCCCCATCCCTGCCCTTTGCTCTTGGGGTGGAATCTTCAGGGGAAGCAAAGAAGTACGTTTTACAATATATCCTCCAGAAAGCAGTTTCTGAGAAGAAACATCATACAACTTTAATGTATTGGCAGTCCTGCTGCCAGGCTTCCTATATATAGAGGGCTTATATGAAAAATCAGGGCCAATGGAAGATGCTTGATGGGTGGCCTCCCTGGGCATTTCTGCCTCCTGGGTAAGTTCCATTTATTCAAATCAGCTTATTGTGGAATTTCCACCAAAGTCAGCTTCCTCAGTGCAGGGCATTTAAGTCCCACCCCCCACATTTCTGGTGGCAAATCGCATCTTTAGCTCTATACTCAAACTATTCCAAAGCACTCCTTCCTGGCCTCTCTCCTTGCGCCCTCCATAAACCTGAACTCTTCCAAACTCTGCTGCTCGTCTCCTAACTCAAGCCTATCATCCCTATGTGTGCTGACCCACACTGGCTCCCGGTCCAGCACATCCCTCGATTTATAAATTGTTATCCTTGTACTCAAATTGCTCCATCGTTTCACCCCTACCTATCTCTGTGAACCACCACCCCCCCCCCCCCCCCACCACCCCTCCAGACCTACAACCCTCCGAGATCTCTGAAATCCCTCTATTCTGGCCTCTTGCGCATCCCCAATATTTACCACTCCACCATTGGCGGCTTTATAGGCCCAAAGCTCTGGAAATCCCTCCCTTACTCTCTCCGACTCTCTCTCTCCTCCTTTAAGACACTCCTTAAAACCCACTATTGACCAAACTTTTAGCCACCTGTCCTAATGAACTGAATCTTAAGTCCCATAAAAGGGTGGGTTGGTGTCATATGCAAAGTTAAAACACAAAAGATCTGGAACAGGAACCAAACTTGCCCACTTTTGGTTTTAACAAAGATGGAACAAGAGGCAGACGACCAACCTGCTCGTGAGAAGTGGGTCGTCATTTAAATATTATAATGCCTTTGTTTTAACATTCTATTTTTAAATACAGACGGCCAGGTTTCCCAAACCTCAGCAGCTTAAAGTAGGCAAGAGGGGCTGATTCCATAATGTACATGTTTGCAGTGCTGCATGAAGTCCAGGAGGAGCAGGTGTGTTTCCACCAGGCCCAAAAAGCTATGCAGTAAACAACCCACCCCTCCCCCCAGAGATCTATCTGTTCTTCCAACCATCAGAGCCCCCCCCCCCCACATCCCCTACCCACCCCACCCCCCCACAATCAGGACCACTGTGCGTCTCCCTGCATTCTGAATCCCACTGCCCCACAATCGGGACCACCCACTCTCACTCCCTCAATACACTTACCTGATCTTGTAGGCTTCGGCCTAGTGAAGCAAGCTTCCCACACTGTGGGTGAGCCCAAAGAAAGAGGCATAACCCTAAAATTAGAGCTAGGCTGTTCAGGGGTGATGTCAGGAAGCACTTCTTCACATGAAGGTTAGTGGAAATCTGGAACTCTCTCCCCCAAAATCCCCATGAGGCTGGGGGTTTGTTGTGGAGAGTGGGGGGGGGGGGGGGGGGGGGGGGTTGGGAGGGTGACAATGGCCAATTGAATATTTCAAAAGTGAAATTGATGAATTTTTCTTGGCCGTTAATGGTTGCGTAAATAAGGTGGGTAAATGGTGTTTGGATACAGATCAGCCATGATCTAATTGAATGATGGAACAGGCTGGAGAGGCTGAACGGCTGACTCCTAGCTCTATCTTCATAAGATGATTTTCTCAGTGCAATAAGGAGTTTCAGTTACAGGAACTTACTGGGATTATTTTGCAAGCAGGTCTGTTTAAGGATGGTTGGCTAGGCAGTTTCACTTTAAGTTTCATCATGTGGGGTCCCTCCATCCTCTGGAACACTAAAATTGCGCGGCGACCTTTGCACATTTTGTGACCCCAGCATGCATAGATGAATGAGTTTCCCAGTTCTTTATGTTTTGATATTCTATTCTCAGGATATGGGCATCGCTGGCAAGGCCATTATTTATTGCCTATCCCTTGAGAAAGTTGTGGTGAGCCTTCTCCTTTAACTGCTGCAGTTTTTATAGCAGTTTGATACGATGTTCCACTTCAGAGCATGCATGGAAGTCGCCTACATTGGTGTGGGATCGGAGTTGTATATGTGCCAGACCGGGTAAGGATATCACGTTTCCTTGTCTAAAGGGCAATAGTGAAGCAGTTGGGTTTTTATCATCATCCAACAGTTTCATGGCCACTTTTACTGACACCAGATTTTTATAAAAGCAAAATACTGCAGATGCTGGAAATCTGAAACAAAAACAAGAAATGCCGGATTCACTCAGCAGGTCTGGCAGCATCTGTGGAAAGAGAAGCAGAGTTAACGTTTCGGGTCAGTGACCCTTCTTCGGAACTTCCGAAGAAGGGTCACTGACCCGAAACGTCAACTCTGCTTCTCTTTCCACAGATGCTGCCAGACCTGCTGAGTGAATCCGGCATTTCTTGTTTTTGTTCCAGATTTTTATAAAACTGAAATTAAATTCTCAAACTACCTCAGTGGGATTTGAGCTCAAGCACTCTGCACTATTAGCCCAGGCCCCTGGATTCTGCCGAATTACTAGTCCGATAGTATAACTAGCACTAGTACAGTAGTACAATGGATAAGGGGCCGATCATTTAGGACAGAGAAGAGGAGAAATTCCTTCACTCAAAGGGTTGTGAATCTTTTGGCATTCTCTACCCCAGAGAGTTGTGGATGCTCCATCGTTGAATATATTTACGGCTAATGTTGACCGATTTTTGGTCTCTCAGGGAATCAAGGGATATGGGGAGTGGGCGGGAAAGTGGAGTTGAGGCCGAGGATCAGCCATGATCATATTGAATGGCTCGAGAGGCCTGATGGTCTATTCCTGCTCCTAATTCTTCTGTTTATCCGATGGGATCGCTGGCTGCCTAAATCTAGGCCCATTCAAGCTGTGGCTCAGAGGCAGCTCTCTCGCCTCTGAATCAGAAGGTCATAGGTTTAATTTCCAAAGAGTTAAACACATCACCCAGACTGACACTCCGATGCAGTACTAAGGGAGTGCCGAACTGTTGGAGGCGCTATCTTTCAAATAAGATGTTAAACTGAGGCATTATCTGCCCCCTCCGGTGGATATTAATGATTCCACAGCACCACTATTTGAAGAAGAGCATGGGAATTCTCCCCAGTGTCCTGGCCAATATATATCCCTTATCCAACACCACAAAATCAGATTATTTGGTCATTACTACATTGCTGCTGTGAGATCTTGCTGTGCGCAAATTGGCTGCCATGATTCCAACACTACAACAGTGATTTTACATCAAAAATACTTCATTGGATGTACAGCGTTTTTCTGAGGTTGTGCAAGATGCTATATAAATGCAAATCTTTTATTTAAGTCTCAGGCTGAGTTATTTTTCTTATTTTCATTTCATTATTGCCACATTCATGATGAGAAAAAATAGGGTGGCAGTGGAGTGAAGATCACCCCATGACCTATTTTCAGACCTGAGGCTTCCCTTTAGGAAACCTTAGCCGCGTGGGTCAAGTAATATCTTCTATAGATTCATGGAACCATTCCGTACCACTTGTGCATATTCCATGGCTGCAGTACATAAATTATCGCCAGCCAGGACCTTTAAATGGCAGCTAGCTGCTTGAGAAGTTTGAAAAGAGCATTGTTGTGGATGTAATAAAAACAAAATACTGCAGATGCTGGAAATCTGAAATAAAAACAATAAGTGCCGGAATTATTCAGCAGGTCTGGCAGCATCTGTGGAGAGAGAAGCAAAGTTAACGTTTCAGATCTGTGACCTTCCGTCGGAACTGGCAAAGGTTAGTAAAGAATTAGGTTTTAAGCAACTGAAGGGGATGGGGGTGTGGGAGAGAACAAAGGGGGAGGTGCTTGATAGGGCAGAGGGAGATTAAATAACAAAACTGTCCTGGGACAAAGGCAAAGTGGGTGTTAATGCTTGTGGTAAAAGACAAGGCATTAGTCCAGAGAGAGTGTGAATAGCAGAATAATGAGCAGCTCTGTCTACAAGAAAAGCAGGCACATTGCTAAAAAATAAAATATTAAAAAAGGCCAGTCATGCTGTGAAGTTATTGAACTCAATGTTCAGTCCGCAAGGCTGTAGAGTGCCTAATCAAAAGATCAGTTGTTGCAGACATGTCTGCTTTTTCATTTGTATTGGTAATAATAACAGTTGCACTTCATGGTGACATGTATTAAAGTGCTTTACGCAATGAATCATGTCTGGTAGCACTCTTGCCTCTGAGTCAGAACATTGGGGATTCAAGTCCCACTCCAGTACTTGAGCACAGAAATCTAGGTTGACATTCCAGTGCAGTACTGAGGGAGTGCTGCACTGTTGGAGGTGCCATCTTTCAGATGACATGTTAAACCAAGGCCCCGTCTGCTCGCTCAGGTGAACGTAAAGGATCCCACGGCACTATTTTGAAGAAGAGCAAGGGAATGATCCCCTGTGTCCTGACCAATACTTATCCCTCAATCAACATCACAAAAGCAGATTAACTGATCATTATCACATTGCTCTTTGTGGGAGCTTGCTGTGCACAAATTGGCTGCCATGTTTCCTACAATTCAACAGTTACTTAATTGGTTGTAAAGCACTTTGGGATGTCCTGAGGTCATGAAAGGCACTATATAAATGCAAGTCTTTATTTTTCAAACTGGTTGTTGGTGTGTTGGCAAATGACTCTTACTTGTAAAGAGGAAATTATGGCTGCAAGGGCATTAGGCCCTCAAATCCCTGCAATACAAGTTATAGATGGTCTGTGAAGGGACTGGGCTGAATGCTTTTACTCATTTACTTCTATATGTGTTCCACATGTGTGTGTTTTGTGTTCTGCATGTCTTGTGTTTTGTGTTCTGCATGCTTGTGCCTTCTGTGCTGTAGATCTTGACTTTGTCAATAATGTAAGATGGGTGACAGTGAGTCGGTAGCCTTTTTTAGATCTCTCCTCATTTTATTTCCACTGAAGTTAGCCTCGATGAATCTGTGGCTGTGTTCCAGCAAAATTTCAAATATCCCTGTACGCCACATCCTGATAAATCCAACAGCTACTTGACAGAGAGTATTATATTTCAGTGACTGAGTACTAGAAATCTGATAACAAAGGAACACTTTAATATTAAAATCAGAGTTTTGGATTTAAATGTTATTCCTGGATAGGAAATTCTGGGTGTAACTGGGATGTGGTTTGACACAGTGGAACTTTAGGATCAGGTATGTTTATCAGAAGCTGAAAGATTGGGTTTACTTCATCCGTTGGACTGGCTTTTAAATTTGTTTATAGAAGGACTGTAAGTTATAATTCATTATATTGATAGATTAGTGTTTTAGTTATTTATTCATTCGGGGGATGTGGGTGTCGCTGGCCAGGCCAGCATTTATTGCCCATCCCTAATTGGCCTTGAGAAGGTGGTGGTGAGCTGCCTTCTTGAACCGCTGCAGTCCTTGGGGATCTATAGTCTTTCTGTTGCATAGATTAAAGAGGCAAAGCTGGCATATTTTACTTAATAAGACATTTCATAATTTTGCCACAGAAAATGTTTCCGTTTGTGAGGAAATCCAAAAGTAGGGGTCATAAATATGATATGGCCACTCATAAATCCAATAAGGAAATCAGGAGAAACTGCTTTATCTAGAGAGTGGTGAGAATGGGGAACTCACGACTACATGGATTGATTTGGGTTAGGGTTAGCATAGATGCATTTAAGGAGAAGCTAAATAAGCATGTGAGGAAGAAAGGAGTAGAAGGATATGTTGATAGGGTTGGATGAAGTAGGGTGGGAAGAGGATTAAGTGGAGCATAGACATTGGTTTCTGTGATGTAATTTATATGTAATTCCTGTCTCATTATATTGCTATTCCAAATGCTATTCCTCAGCATCCTTAAATTGGGCAGGATCTGAGAAGAGCTAGCTCGGCACAAGTCAAGCATTGAACTTTGCGGCTTGCCTAGTCTCTAGGGAGGTGCAATTACCATGAGACAGTAATATTCTGATAACTATTAAGACTTAGTACAGAATATAAGAATCTGAAGGTTGAAATAACAGGAATTTATTGAACATGCTTTGCATCAATAGTTTCCTCTACAACTCTCCACAAGGTTCTGTACAGATTACATTACATCACTTCCTGTGATGATGCAAACAGTCTATTTACATAATCTGCCGAGTATCAACCCAATGTGTATTATATTACATTATACTACAAAGACCATCACAGATGTCTGGTTATTAGTATAAATATACTGCTGCCAATTCAGTGAAGCATGAAATAAACCCTCCTCTGAAGTCACTTCACTAACAAGTTTACATTTATATATAGTGCCCTTCCCAGAGAGATCTATAGACACCACATGCAGATTTTGTTACTGAATAATTATAAAGTGTGAAATAAAAACAGAAAATGTTGGAAATACTCACCTGGTCAGGCAGCATCAGTGGAGCGAGAAACAGAGTTAACGTTTCAACTCGATTAACTTCCATCAGAACTGGAAGGTGTTAGAGATGAACAACTTGTAATCAAATACAGGGATAGGGAAAGAGGCTCATGGAAAGAACCAAGGGGAAAGTCTGCGGTAGGGTGGAGGGCAGGCGTGATTAAATGACAAAGAGGATCATGATAACAGTCAAAAGGGGGTGATAATGGGACAAGTAAAAAAACAAATGATGGGTTCAGGATAGATGTAAATGTTTGAAGAATGTTTGATAATGTGGGATTGGTTAAGATCTGGAAGTGGTTAACAAATTCTGCTACCTTGGGTCCATGGTGACAGACAATTTGTCCCTTGATGCAGAGCTCGATACATGCATGGGGAAAACAGTTACCAACTTTGGCCGACTCGTGAAATGTACATGGGATAACACCAAGCTGACCCTTAAGACCAAGCTGATGGTTTATAAGGCCAATGCTGTCAACACCTTGCTGTATGGCTGTGAAACATGGGCGACTTACAGCTACCAGGAAAAGAAGCTCAATAATTTTCATCTTCACTGTCTGCAGCGCAATATGGGTATATCCTGGCAGGACAAAATCACAAATGTGGCAGTCCTCTCAAAGGCAGAGCTCCCAGGTGTGTTGGCACTAATCAAACAGAGGCGGCTTTGGTGGATCGGACACGTCTGCAGGATGGAAAACGGTCGCATACCCAAGGACCTTCTGTATGGTGAGGTAGCCAGGGCCAGATGAACAGTGGGGTTCCCAAAACTCCGCTTCAAGGATGCTTGCAAGCGTGACATGAAGACCCTAAATGTTGACTATCGCACTTGGGAGTCACTAGCTGGTGAAAGAGGGAAATGGTGACACATCCTGTGGACAGGTGAGCACTACTACGATGACCAGTTGCTACAGCAGCTGGCAACAGACGCCAATGTCAAAAACAACAACTCACAGCATTAGTTGGCAGCTTCACAGCACAAATAGATATAAACCGTTATGATATAGTTGTGATTATGGAGACATGGCTGCAGGGTGACCAAGGATGGGACTGAACATCCAGGTGTATTCAATATTTAGGAAGGACAGGCAAAAAGGGAAAGGAGGTGGGGTAGCGGTGTTAGTAAAGGAGGAAATTAATGCAATAGTGAGGAAGGATATCGGCTCAGAAAATCATGATGTGGAATCTGTATGGCTGGAGCTAAGAAACACCAACGGGCAGAAAACATTGGTGGGGGTTGTCTATAGGCCCCCAAAGAGTAGTGGAGATGTAAGGGATGGCATTAAACAGGAAATTAGAGATGCGTGCAATAGGGGTACAACTGTAATCATGGGTGAGTTTAATCTACATATAGATTGGTCAAACCAAATTAGCAATAATACTGTGGAGGAGGATTTCCTGGAGTGTGTACGTGACTTTTTTTAGACCAATACATTGAGGAACCAACTAGTGAACAGGCTATCCTAGACTGGATATTGTGCAATGAGAAAGGATTAATTAACAGTCTTGTTGTACGGGGTCCCTTGGGGAGGAGCGACCATAACATGATAGAATTCTTCATTAAGATGGAGAATGAAGTAGTTAAATCCGAAACTAGGATCCTGAATCTAAATAAAGGAAACTACAAAGGTATGAGGCGCGAGTTGGCTATGGTAGATTGGGGAACTTCACTAAAAGGGTTGACAGTGGATAGGCAATGGATAATATTTAAAGAACGCGTGCAGGAGTTTCCTGTCTGGAGCAAAGATAAAACCGGAAGGGTGGCTCCATCGTGACTTACAAAAGAAATTCGGGATAGTATTAGAACTAAAGAGGAGGCATATAAAATTGCCAGAAAAAGCAGAAAGTCTGAGGATTGGGAGCAATTTAAAATTCATCAAAGGAGGACAAAGAGGTTGATTAAGCGGGGGGAAATAGAGTAAACTTGCAGGGAACATAAAAACTGCCTGTAAAAGCTTCTATAAATATGTGAAGAGAAAAAGATTAGTGAAGGCAAATGTAGGTCCCTTACAGTCAGAAATAGGGGAAATTATAATGGAGAACAAAGAAATGGCAGGACAATTAAACACATACTTCACAAAGGAGGACACAAATAACCTCCAGGAAATGTTAGGGAACCAAGGGTCTAATGAGAGGGAGGAACTGAAGGAAATCAGTATTAGTAAAAAAAAAGTGCTAGGGAAATTAATGGGGTTAAAGGCTGACAAATCCCCAGGGCCTGATAAATTACATCCCAGAGTACTAAAGGAAGTGGCCCTGGAAATAATGGATACGTTGGTGGTCATCTTCCAAAATTCTATTGACTCTGGAGCAGTTCCTACAGATTGGAGGGTGGTAAATGTAACCCCACTATTAAAAAAAGGAGGGCGAGAAAAAAACAGGGAATTACAGACCAGTTAGCCTTACATCAGTAGTGGGGAAAATGCTAGATTCTATTATAAAGGATGTGATAGCAGAACACTTGGAAAGCAGAAACAGGATTGGACAAAGTCAGCATGGGTTTATGAAAGGGAAATCATGCTTAACAAATCTACTGAAGTTTTTTGAGGATGTAAATAGTAGAATAGATAAGGGAGAACCAGTGGTTTGGTGTATTTGGATTTTCAGTAGGCTTTTGATAAGGTCCCACATAAGAGGTTAGTGTGCAAAATTAAAGCACACGGGATTGGGGGTAATATACTGGCATGGATTGAGAATTGGTTGACAGACAGGAAACAGAGAGTAGGAATAAATGTGTCTTTTTCCGGGTGGCAGGCAGTGACTAGTGGGGTACTGCAGGGATCAGTGCTTGGGCCCCAGCTATTCACAATAGATATTAATGACTTGGGTGAGGGAACTAAATGTAACATTTCCAAGTTTGCAGACGACACAAAGCTGGGGGGGGGAATGTGAGCTGTGAGACGGATGCAAAGAGGCTCCAATGTAATTTGGACAAGTTGGGTGAGTGGGCAAATGCATTGAAGATGCAGTATAATGTGGATAAATGTGAGGTTATCCACTTTGGTTGTAAAAACAGAAAGGCAGATTATTAGGCACAGTGGCGCAGTGGTTAGCACCGCAGCCTCACAGCTCCAGCGACCCGGGTTCAATTCTGGGTACTGCCTGTGTGGAGTTTGCAAGTTCTCCCTGTGTCTGCGTGGGTTTTCTCCGGGTGCTCCGGTTTCCTCCCACAAGCCAAAAGACTTGCAGGTTGGTAGGTAAATTGGCCATTATAAATTGACCCTAGTATAGGTAGGTGGTAGGGAAATATAGGGACAGGTGGGGATGTGGTAGGAATATGGGATTAGTGTAGGATTAGTATAAATGGGTGGTTGATGGTCGGCACAGACTCGGTGGGCCGAAGGGCCTGTTTCAGTGCTGTATCTCTAAACTAAACTAAACTAAATTATCTGAATGGTGATAGATTGGGAAAGGAGGCTGTGCAATGAGACCTGGGTGTCCTTGTACACCAGTCGCTGAAAGCAAGCATTCAGGTGCAGCAAGAAGTTAGGAAGGCAAATGGTATGTGGGCCTTCATTGCAAGAGGATTTGAGTACAGGAGCAAGGACGTCTTACTGCAGTTATACAGGGCCTTGGTGAGACCACATCTGGAGTATTGTGTGCAGTTTTGGTCTCCTTATCTGAGGAAGGATGTTCTTGCCATGGAGGGAGTGCAAAGAAGATTTACAAGGCTGATTCCTGGGATGGCAGGATTGACGTATGAGGAGAGATTGGGTCAACTAGGCCTATATTCACTAGAGTTTAGAAGAATGAGAGGGGATGTCATGGAAACTATAAAATTCTAACAGGACTAGACAGCTTAATGCAGGGAGGACGTTCCCGATGGCTGGGGAGTCCAGAACCAGGGGTCACAGTCTCAGGATACGGGGTATGCCATTTAGAACCGAGATGAGGAGAAATTTCTTCATTCGGAGGGTGGTGAACCTGTGGAATTCTCTACCACAGAAGGCAGTGGAGGCCAAGTCATTAAATATATTCAAGAAGGAGATAGATATATTTCTTAATGCCAAAGGGATCAAAGAATATGGGGAGAAAGCGGAAACAGGGTACTGAATTAGACGATCAGCTATGATCTTTTTTGAATGGTGGAGCAGGCCCGATGGGCTGAAAGGCCTAGTCCTGCATCTATGTTTTCTATGTTCATGTGCAGCACTTGTGGCAGAACCTGCCTCTTAAGGATTGGCCTTCACAGCCATCAGCCAAGAGAAGACACCCCACCTAAATGGATTATTTGCTGCATGTCCATCATCTTTCATAGATAGAAGGATGCTAACCCAAAGTTGTTAAACTCAATGCTAAGGCTAGAATGCTGTAAAGTGCTGAGTAGAAAGGTGAGGTGTTGTTCCTTGAGCTTCACTGGAACAGTGTAGGAGCCCGAGGACAGATGTCAAAGCGGAAGTGGGATATAGATATAAAGTGGTTACAACACGTGCATCTTTGGTTCCATGGATTTTTATGTGATTGAAAAATATGCTTTGAAATTAAGATATTTTAATATTAGCAAATTAACCCCTCTAGATGACAGGGGGAGAGCAAGGAAGTGGGAATAGCTTTGGATTTCTATAGCAAACAGTCGGCACAGGCACAGTGTGATGGAGTGGCTTCCTGCCATGCTGCAAAATTCTGTGGCTCCAAGAAGGTACAAGGAGATGTGAATGTATTTGGGACGGAACTAAAGGAAAAAGTAAATGTTTAAGATGCTCCTGAGGGAAGAGGTAGACGTGACAAAGTGAATAGGTTTAGGAAGAGAACTCCAAAGAATAGAGGCGCAGGAATTGAAAGATGATGCTTTAGTGGTGTAGTGGAGGGGGTGATGGGTGGAGCAGTAAGGTTGGACAGAATCTTAGCCCCATGGAGGCGGCTTTGGAGGCAAGGTGGTGGGGGAATTTTTGAAAATTGTGCATTGGGTTGTGTTCCTGCCTCACTGTGCTTTTGCTGGAGGGGGATCAATGCAGCAGAAGCTACCCGCCCTGCAGCAGCTGGTAGCTAATTAGGCACAATTAAATGGGAATTGTCAAGGTGCAGCAGACTGAGTTGAGGTCTTGTGAACAGTGCACAGGCCCACACTGTCAGCACCTTGGCAGCTCAACTGAACAACAGGAAGCAATTGTGCACTGAAATAAACATCCAGTCAGCACTACAAAGATGGGAGGCAGCAGGGATGATCCATTGCATAGGCAGAGACGTGGCAGTGAGGAGTCATAGGTTAGATACGGCTGATGTTACAAAAGTTGTGGGGCGATCTTTTAAAGAGTGTTGTGCCATCACAATCTGTCAGGTCAACTGGGCTGAGCAGAGCACTGCATTGAAGGGCGCAACCGGACATGGGGTCCACTTATTCAGTAGTTGGCTGAACCGTGGAAGAGGAGTTGCATGGCACATCCAGCCACAAGCAGCAGAGCATAGCAGACAGACTGGCCAAGGTGCTGGTGGCAGAAGAAGGCTTAACCCTCACCAGAGGCTATATAGGCAAAGGGTCAGCCTTCTTGGCTCTTGGAGTAGCAGTGCCGCAGAAGGCTATGCCACTCGGGGAAGGTGGTTGCAGGCAACTGCGTACTTTTTGATGAGGACTTCAGGCCTCAAGGAGCTGGTGGACATCCAGTGCCTGTAGCAGTGAAGGTCACAATCGCCATGAATTTCTATGCTTCTGGCTCCTTCCAGGCATCGGCTGTGGACATTTGTAGAATCTCGCAATTGACGCCCATAAATGCACATCGCAGGTGACAGATGCCCTGTATAGGAGGTTGTGTAGTGTCTGTATTGTCACTGCTAAGGGTGAGCAGAACCCTTGAAGTGAGAAGCAAGACCTTCACCATGTGCATACCACTCTCTGTAGACTTCAGCAACTTTAAGTAGCTGTACAAACCTCCAAACACTTCTACTAACTAAACAATGGCCAATAGAAATCAATCAGCAACTATCATGAAAGTGGTTGATGATCCCTTTAAATAGAGCTGGTGGGGGATTCTTCCTGTTGCTGGGACAGGATCAAAGGCCACTGATCATGGTCTCTCTGCTGCCAGTGGCTGTTAAGGTGACTGTGGCTTGAACTACTTCGCATCAAGCTCCTTCCAGATTGAAGCAGGCGACATCAACATCACACAGTTCAGCAGCCACTGTTGTATAACGGTGGTCACTGAGTTTCTGTAGCATGGAACATATTGCATCCTCTCTTTCCAGAGACAAGCAAGTGGAGTAAACACATGGCTTCACCAGGATAGCAGTCTTCCCACGGTGCAGGGTGCCATTGACTGCAGACACGTCACTTTGCAGGTGCCACATGTAAATTCAGAGATGTACTGAAAAGGGTTTCACTCCCTCAATGTCCAACTGGTGTGATACTCAGCACATCATGTAGGTCAATGCTCGCTATCCTGGGAACAGTCATGATGCCTTTGTTCTGTGTCAATTTGATGTACCATCAGCATTTGAGACACCATGAGGAACCAGAGGGTGGCTGCTGGGTGACAATGGCTATTTGCTAACCACTTGGCTCATGACTCTGGTGTGCAACCCATGCACACGTGGGCAGCATGAATATAACAAGAGCCATGAGTTGACACATGAAATGTTATTAAGCAGACTATTGAGGTGCTTGAGCAATGCTTCCACTGTTCGAACTGCTCTGGAAAACCCTGCAGTACTCTTCAGAATGCATGTCATGATTTATCGTGGTCTGCTGTATCCTGTACAACCTTGCCATCATGAGGGCATAGCCTTTGCCACCAAGTACCAGGATATGGCAGGCAGCTGAAGGGGAGAAGCAGGAGGAAGGGAGGAGGCAACCAACACAGCCCTTTTCCAGCCAGGCTGTCCACGATCAGCACATCTGACTGCGGTACCAGTGAACACAACCCAATTGTCCATTCAAACACACTGTTGCACCTTGTCTTCCCTCTGTCACTGACCATCACAACATTCTCTTCGCCACAATCCTGAAATAAAAGCCAACACAAAACAAACATTCCAAGCCAACTTTATCAAATAAACCATCCAATTTTCTACAGAAAAGTCAACTAACCATCCTTGTGTATTCCCTTAGTGCCTGCCTTCTGTGTGCCTTTGCCTGGCCCAGTGCTCCTACGCAGTGCTACCATGGGGGTAGCAGCATGGCTGATGGAAGGCAGTCAACCTTTGGGGAGGAGACTGCAGATAGCCTTGCAGGATGACCTCGAGCAGCTCTGACCTTAAAAGGCCCGGCTTTGGACTGCACCACCTTGGCATGGGCAGCAGCAATCTGTGCTGGCTAGCTGGTGAGCAACAGCAAGGGCAAAGTGGCAGTGGTGGGAGAGTGAATATTTTCATCCTGAGAGAGGACAGCAGGTTTGTGCTCCATGCTATCATTGCCACTCCCAACAATGTCAATTCTCCACCAAACCCCCCTCCCCCCACCCCACAACAGATTTAATCATTTTGTTCTTAGCAATTCCAATCACACCACAGGCTAAACATCCTCCAGCATTTTCTGTTCGAAAGTTCTCATCATTTCCACCTTTCCCAAGTCATTTTCCTTCTTGTGAACCATAGGTTCAATCCTAGCAATGTGTTGGAGGACAGACTGCTGGACTGTTGTGAGACCCTGAAAGCTCCTTTGAACACTGGAACCACAGCGGTGCTAGCAGCAGTCTGAGCATTCATAGCAGCAAGCTGAGCTCGCATGACTTTAAGCTAAGCTTCCACTATAGCACTCAACCATTGGGTAGCTTCTGCTTGTACTATAATGGAAGCTGAGATATCAGTCATCAGTTGCTTCATCATGGTTAATTCCACAAGTGAGGTAATGGAATTGGCCACCAATTCCACACTGAAAAATATGGGCTTCAATCTGCAAAAAGCCACGTGCTAGGTTGGCGCCAGACACCTCATCTCCTTGACAGTGAACAAGGGCTTTCTGGCAGGCCAATCAATGCACCAATCATACCCATCAGCATTTTTCTATAGGCCACCCCATCAAAGTCCTCATCTGAGTCCTCTGGAGCAGAACCCATGTGCAACCTTGCCCTCCGGCGAGCATGCAACTAGAACATAGAACATTACAGCGCAGTACAGGCCCTTCGGCCCTCGATGTTGCGCCGACCTGTGAAACCATCTGACCTACACTATTCCATTTTCATCCATATGTCTATCCAATGACCACTTAAATGCCCTTAAAGTTGGCGAGTCTACTACTGTTGCAGGCAGGGCGTTCCACGCCCCTACTACTCTCTGTGTAAAGAAACTACCTCTGACATCTGTCCTATATCTATCACCCCTCAACTTAAAGCTATGTCCCCTCGTGTTTGCCATCACCATCCGAGGAAAAAGACTCTCACTATCCACCCTATCTAACCCTCTGATTATCTTATATGTCTCTATTAAGTCACCTCTCCTCCTCCTTCTCTCTAACGAAAACAACCTCAAGTCCCTCAGCCTTTCCTCGTAAGACCTTCCCTCCATACCAGGCAACATCCTAGTAAATCTCCTCTGCACCCTTTCCAAAGCTTCCACATCCTTCCTATAATGCGGTGACCAGAACTGCACGCAATACTCCAGGTGCGGCCGCACCAGAGTTTTGTACAGCTGCAGCATGACCTCGTGGCTCCGAAACTCGATCCCCCTACTAATAAAAGCTAACACACCATATGCCTTCTTAACAGCCCTATTAACCTGGGTGGCAACTTTCAGGGATTTATGTACCTGGACACCAAGATCTCTCTGCTCATCTACACTACCAAGAATCTTCCCATTAGCCCAGTACTCTGCATTCCTGATACTCCTTCCAAAGTGAATCACCTCACACTTTTCCGCATTAAACTCCATTTGCCATCTCTCAGCCCAGCTCTGCAGCCTATCTGTGTCCCTCTGTAATCTACAACATCCTTCGGCACTATCCACAACTCCACCGACCTTCGTGTCATCCGCAAATTTACTAACCCACCCTTCTACACCCTCTTCCAGGTCATTTATAAAAATGACAAACAGCAGTGGCCCCAAAACAGATCCTTGCGGTACACCACTAGTAACTAAACTCCAGGATGAACATTTGCCATCAACCACCACCCTCTGTCTTCTTTCAGCTAGCCAATTTCTGATCCAAAGCACTAAATCACCTTCAATCCTATACTTCCGTATTTTCTGCAATAGCCTACCGTAGGGGCTACTCTTTCCCCCTGTCCCGGCTGCAGGCCACTCATGCCTGGTATCTCACTACATGCAGATCCACCTCTAAGCTAACCTCTAAAGTACGTGCAGTGTCAACATCTGAGCTGCTGGCTATGAGCGTTAAATCTTGAGATGGTGCTCCATCTTCATCACTATTGTTCTGATGTCTTCCCGCCTCCTTCTGTCTTCCCCAGGCATGTTGGGAGTATCATCAGCAACCTGCACGGCAGCGGTGGGAAGGCAATTAAAGTAATTAAGGAGGCAATTGAGAGAAACATTGTGCTTGAAATGGCTATTTGCCAACAGTGGCTGGATCACATGCCGCATCTGCAACACGGCAGCTTAGAGGAGACGAGTGCACAGCGAGAAGTTATTGAGGTCCGCAACTGACATGCACTCAGTATGATGAAGGGGGAAAGCAGCAAGTCTGAGGCCAACCAAAGGCAGTGGCTTGTGATGACAGGAGCAGGAGACTCAGCGGGGCAACACACCTTCCCATCTCCCTTCTGTTTTCTTCAGGAGTAGCTCCACACAGCACAAGTCTCTGTGCAGCCATTATGAAAGCTGCCAGTGGCCCTTCAAATCCTGCACACTCAATTTCAATCCCAACTCGCCATCTCACCCACCGTCCCTAATTGGACGGCGATCCTGGAGGTGGGTTTCTAATTGGACAACTTCGAGAAAGTTCAACCGGTAGGCCCGCTAATCGCGCGTTCAGGTTCACCACCCGGAGATCACCCTGCCGTTTATGCAAAAACTAAGCCGACAAGATTCCAACCAACGTGTCAGAACTGGAAAAGGTTATAGAGATGTAACAGGATTGAAGCAAGTAGAGAGGCAGGGAAGATGGGGGTGGTGGGGGAATGGGGGATGGAATATAAAAGTCAAGCTTTGTGATATGTTGGAGGGCCCTGCCCCTGTACTTACTTAAAACCTATTACATTCCTCAAGTTTTCCAATTCTGTCGGAGGTCACCGACCTGAAACGTTAACTGTTTCTCTCTCCACAGTTGCTGCCTGACCTGATGAGTGTTTCCAGCATTTCCTGTTTTCATTTCTGATTTCCAACATCTGTAGTATTTTGCTTTTTTAGCTTGAATGCGCGCCAACCTCTCACGATTTTGTTCTCACTGCTCGGGCGTGTAGCCACTGAACATCATACTTAGCGCTGGCTGTGAGTGCAATCATGTAAATGACCGGGCTGCCTGTGTGGGAAAGAATGGAAGCACATCGCCATCACCCCACCTGTTTTCGGGCCTTATCGAATTTTGCTTCCCATATCCCTTTAATATGGATTTCACCCAATACTGAGACTTGCTGGAGGTATGGCATTCCACTGGCTATGTGGCTGTTCCTTGTGAGGGAAGAATGTCTTTGGTTATAATATGTAGTGACATCGTAAAAAGCCTCTGTGAACTGGGAGAGTAGGAGAAGGAAGAGAAATTTATTGCATTTATATAGTGCCTTTCACGACCTCAGGACGTCCCAAAGTGCTTCATAACCAATTAAGTACTTTTGTGGTGTAGTCACTGTTGTAATTTAGGAAACGTGGCAGTTAATCTGCACACAGCAAGATCCCACAAACAGAAATGAAATAATTGACCAAATAATCTGTTTTTTTAAGTGATATTGGAATGAGGGATCTATCTTGGCCTGGACACCACAGAGAACTCTCTTGCTTTTCTTCAAAGTAGTGTGATGGCACTTCTGACAGTGCAGCAGTCCCTCGGTACTGCACTGGAATGTCAGCCTGGATTATATGCTCATGTCCCTGGAGTGGGACTTGAACCCATAATATTCTGACTCAGAGGTGAGCATGCCACCACTGAGCCATGGCTGATACCTGATTGTGTCATAGGACTCCAATTTAAATATAATCAGGAGGCTCTTGGCCTGATTTTGGCTGCCTTAGCAAGGTTAAAATGGCGGCTGAAAGGAGTGCATCAGTATCTCAGCAGTACGTATTCTACCACTGTTTAAACTACTCATTGGTGTCGGGTGAACAGAGTTACAACAGGAGACTACAACTTTTCTCACTTTGAGCAATGTCACGGGAGATTGGTAACCTGTAAATGTTTTTTAGGAAGACAATCACTTGTGTTTATCTTCCGTTTCAATGGCAACAGACTCAAAAGGTCTATTTTTTCCCTTTTAATGCATGGTGGCATGAAAGAGTACAACACAAGGAAACACACCGTGCAGCTATGTCCTTGCTGACTGGGCTCAGGTTGGTGTATCCAGTATCCTGACATTCATCTCTGTATCTTTGACAAACAGAATCAATAACCCTAAAGGGACGGTAGACGGGGGTGGAAAGGGCGATCAGTATATACGTAGGGGGAGGTGGTTTGAGTTCTGTCTTCTGGTGTCAGTAATCAAGCCTGCAATGATGGTCTGGCTGACATTGAGCACCGATTGATGGACAGCCTGACAGAGGCACAAACATAGGTATCACCTTGCAGTGTCCATTCGGCTTGAAAGAAGGCACGGCCCTGCCGGCCGCCTCCCCATCCCCCACCTGCCTCTCCCCCACCCCCAGCTCTGCCCACCCCCCCTCCCCCCCCTGTCATGGGCCCAGGTAGCAGGCCCGGAGCTGCTAATTACATGGTGTTGTGAAATGACCAGATCCTGTGACAGAAGGCTCAGACTAGCTCGACTGGCAGTCTCTTTACTACATCTGCAAGACAAATCCACCCCCCTCACCGCCATGGTCAGCATCAGGTTTCTCTGCTTGTGCCGGCCGCTTTCCTTATATGCAAGTCAGAAGCCATAGACCCTGAAAAGATGGGTGTTGCAAGCCACCCACCCTCTCCACTCCCCTCCATTCTGCAAGCCCACCACCTCAGCACTTTTTGCCACAGCATATCTTGGCTATCCCCCTCTCTACCCAGCCACCCACCACATTTACCACACAGCATTGACATTAAACAGAAGCGACGACCTTTTCTTTGAGAGAAGGTCATGTTTCCTACATTAATTTTTTAACAGATTTGTTTTCCCAAGGCCAGGCAATTTCTGCCAAGTTTCTCAAGGGCCCCCTGAGGCTAAAAAGCAAAACAAGGCTTTACTTAAACCCTGGTGAAAAACACATTTATCATGGACTAGTCACATAGGAAGAAGGGGCAGACAAGCTGAGACTTGGAATTGTGAGTAAGATCTTCACATTTAGACTTGCAGAGATCTGATGTGTTTGCTTAGTCCTTGTCCGGTTCACTCAAGTTATCCCACAATGTCTTTTTACTCAGGTTATTTACAATTGCTTTTACTGACCCCGCCCCCATCTCCACTTCCCATTCATCACTGCCCCGGGTTTTTAAGTTCTGCTGGGTGTTTGATTTCTCTGCTGTGTTGAATTAGCTGATCTCAGCCAAGGCCATGGTGGGCATGCCAGAATTCACCATATCATTCCTGGCTGCCCAGCACTCCTGTTCATGGTACCTATCCAGTGACTCCCTGCTGGGAAAGAACTGGCAAGATCAGGGCTGGCTGTCCCTCCATTGCCAAGTAGGCCACCAGCAATGAATGCGTAGGTGCACAAATGAATAACCCACAAGTCACCCAGCGATGTCAATGCCTGTAGGAAAAGACAGAAGAACGTTAGAGGGGAAAGAGAGGTTTTTAAAAAATCCCTCCTGTATTTCCTGACTCCTGCGACCATTTTGCAGGCTGGGCTGGGCTGGGCTGGAACAGCTGCCACGCCCATTTTTAGATTGTGAAGACCCTAAGTCTCCCTATTGAGAAGAGATGGTTAAGGCTGGCACCTGAAAGTGAGTTTTAATTTAATCTATATGTCATAGAATCGTAGAATGATACATCACAGAAGGAGGACCTTTGGTCCCTCAAGCCTGTGCTGGCTCTTTAAAAGAGCTATCCAATAAATTCCATTCCCTGACGTTTCCCCATAGCCCTGCAAATACTTCCCCTTCAAAATCCAAATTGCTGAAATTTAAAAACTTGGTTCAGCACTCACTCTTCTCCCTTTCAAACCTAACAGCGAGGCTGACTGTCACATTTCCTGCCCCAACTGCTATATTCCTCCTCTTGCACAAGCTGGGAAAGTTGTTAGTCATCTCTTTCACACCCACTGCATGAGAATTATTTATGCAAAGGTTGTGAGAATGCACTCCGGATGTCGCACTCCAGATATCACATTTTTGAGCATCGCAGATACAAAGCACTATGAGGAGAAAGACATCCAGCTACTTTTTGCACGATGCTTCTGAACACGGGCCATCAGAATCAATAATAGATCTGGTCTTTCCCCCCGTTGCAGGAGAAGAGAGTGCGAAACATCAAGGAGTGGGAGAGAAGATGAGGTGGTTCTCCTCAGATCGCAGCTGACAACTGCAGAGGAGGAAGCAGTGGAGTTCAGTGGCGTCTTCGTGTCCCTGGCTATCGGAGATGGGAACCTCCCAGGTTGGGTAAACATCAGTGACTCACGTGACCAAAACACTCGTCATGTTGACTTGATTTTAGCAGCGAGTGAAATATGATTATCTTAATAATGTTAAGTTACCTAGCTGGTACTAATTCATACATTTTCTCTCCACCAGGGCCTTCACACATGCAGCAGCAATCAGAGAAGCTGATGCCTTCTGAGGATGCAGTGTCACAGGACTACAACTGCTAACCTGCCTCTCTGGAGGAGATTACGTGCAACCTACTGAGTTAAGTCCAGGTATTGGCACATTGGAGTTCACTTCCAAACAGAAAATACATTTTCCCACCACCCGTACCTAAACGCAAATGCTGTTCTACACAAAAATTCCCTCCCCAGGAGTCCAGATCCAAACTGCACAGTCCTGCGACGGGCAGCAAATAAAGATAAAGTTAATGATGGGGTTTGGTTTGGGCACTTCCCAAATACACTCGCCTGGTCGAGTGGAGCAAGGTGAAACAAAGCATGACATGGACATGGCAGGCACTCGAGTCCCCCTTGCTGCGCTTGCCATTTTCTCCCTAACAGTATCTGCAGGTCTTAGCACACTTACCTGCTAACAGCTGAGGGGACATTTGCTTCCACAGGCTATGGGTCAGCAGGGAGTCAGTTGCTGAACAGTAAAAAAAAACACAGCTACTGAAATGTTTAGGATGATCTCTTCCAAGTGAGTCCAGGGCTTTTGATTACTTAGTCTTATTTGGGTGTCCTATTCAACACTTATCTCTCAACCAACACCAGTATGGCACTTTAATTGGTTATTTGTTTCATTGCTGGTTGTGGAACCTTGCTGTGCACAAATTAGCTGCCACATTTCCCTACATTACAACAGTGACTACACTTTGAAAGTGTTTCATTGGCTGTGATCTGCTTAGGACCATCTTGATGGTGTGAAAAGGGCTATATAAATGCAAGTTTTTTGTTTTTTTCAAAAAAACATACTTTATCCATAAAATTTGTAAAAATAAAACAGCTCTTATGCAATCCCAAATTTAAACTGTGATCCAGTCTGGACTGATAACATGGAAGTGTCCTTAATCTGCTTGCTATAGTGAGTTCAGGCAGCAGAAATCCATTTGTTAGTAAGTAAGACCCACAGCACAACACTATTTGAATTCAGCACTGATTTGCAATACCATTCAGGCCAGAATAAGGATGGTTCATGTAGGAAATGTAAAATTAAGTCATATTAGTACAGTAAGAGGTACTTATTTGAGGGACTTTTTTTTATTCGTTCATGGGATATGAATGTCACTGGCATTTATTGCCCACCCCTAATTGCCCTTGAGAAGGTGATGGTGAACCACTGCAGTCGATGTGGTGTAGGTACAGCACAGTGCTGTTAGGGACGGAGTTCCAGGATTTTGACACAGCTATAGTGAAGCAATGGTAATATAGTTCTGAGTCAGAATGATGTGTGACTTGGAGGGGAACTTTCAGATGGTGGTGTCTCCATTGTTAGGGTAGGCTAGGGGTAGAGATTTTTAAAAAAAATGCAGGGTTATGAAGCAAGAGCAGTGGACTGGGACTAATTGGATAGCTCTTTCAAAGAGCTGGCACTGGCATGATGGGCTGAATGGCCTCCTTTTGTGCTGCATGATTCTATAAATTAGCTTTGCTCTGCATCTATCTGTGTCATAAGTGATCTGGGAGTACTTGATGCTGCTTCTGGGTGCCTGGGTGCCTGTTCCAATCTGTGCTGAAAGAGCATAAAAAATTTAATGAAATGAGCTGATCAAGTAAGAAGGAAGAACGATCTTGTATTTCTGTCACGCCTTTCACAACCTTTGGATATCCCAAAGTGCTTTACGGCCAATTAAGCACTTTTGAAGTGTAGTCACTGTTGTAATATAGGAAACACGGCAGCCAGTTTGCACACGGCATAGATCCCACAAACAGCAATGGGATAAAGATCAGATAATCAGTTTTACCGATGTTGGAAGAGGGATAAATATATTCTAAATAGTGCTGAGAGGGAAAACAGGACCTTGGTTTAATATCTCATCCAAAAGACTCCATCCCCAATTATGCATTACTCCCTCACCACTGCACTGCATTGTAGGTGAACTTGAACCAGCAACTTTCTGATGAAGAAGTGTGAGTGTTGGCCACCAAGCCACAGCTAACAGTCCTGGGTGTAGGAGGCACAAAGGCAGTGACTTCTGTGTTAGCATTGGGTGGCAGAGCTTAACTGAGTGACATCAGACACTGAGCGTTTGTGGCCTTGCCAGGTGACATGACACCGTGGTGCTGATGTTATCAATGTTCGCAGCCCATTACAGGCCACAGTTGGTGCTGTACATTTGTTTAGTTAATTGCTCATTTTGTTCATGATCGGTTTCCCAGGGTCAGGGATTACAGAGTATGCATGAGCGCTCAAAAACAATGACACCCTCGCTGCTGTGTCCCGATGGTAATCCACACCAGTTAATCATGCACAACTCAAATGATGCTTGCTCCTTCTCTTGCCACTTGCAGTTCCACACGCCAGCTTTTTGTCAAGATGCTGACTCGGAATGACAGCTACAGAGTTCCAGATATGCAGTTCCAGTAAATGTATCATCATAGAATCATATAGCACAGAAGCAGACCATTCGGCCCCTTGTGCCTGTACCAGCACTTTGAAAGGGCTGTGCAATTAATCCCACACCATCAGCTCTTTTACCACAGTCATGCAAATGTTTTCCTTCTTTCCTTTAGTCTGTCACCCAGTATTGGAATAGTATTCCTGTTGAAGCCTAACCAGTGATTTATACCACAAGAATGTAGTATAGGATGTGCTAAAACTGGAACATCACCTCTCCTTGAGTGAGATTAAAACACAGTTTTTTAAAGTGCCTTGGCATATTATGATTGCCCTTAGAGGTCCAAAATGATGTCTAGGAAGCACATGTGCACTTCTGGTTTGAGTTGTGCCGAACGCCATATTGGTAAGGAAGTTAGTGTCCGTGCACTGAGCATCCACCGGAATTATAAAGTTCCATGTAATTTACATAGTGCTCATTTTTAGAGCCCAGAGAAGCCTGAACGCAAAATGACTCTTTTGTGCAAATAGTTAGAGTCACAGAGTCATATAACCATTTACAGAACAGAAAGAGGCCATTCAGCCCATCGAATCCATGCCAGCTCTCCACAGAACAATCCAGTCAGTTCCACACCCCCTCTAGATCTCGTAGCCCTGCAGGTTTATTTCCTTCAAGTGCCCATCCAATCTCCTTTCAAAATCATTGATTGTTTCCGCTTCCAGCACCTTTATGAGCAGCGAGTTCCAGGTCATTAGCACCCACTGTGTAAAAAAAGCTCTTCCCCATATTCCCCCTGCATCTCTTGCCCAAAACCATTAATCTGTGTACCTTAGTCCTTGTACTATTAGTTAACGGGAACAGTTTTCCTTGTCTAACTTATCTATGCCTGCCATAATTTTGTACACCTCTATCAAATCTCCCCCCAATCTCCTTTGCTCTAAGGAGAACAGTCCCAGCTTTTCCAACCTAACCTTGTAACTAAAGCCCCCATCCTTTACAAAACTGTGCTGGTTTCTCCTTAATTAACTCAAACCTCTCCAAGTGTCTGTTGATTTTTTTCCCCCTGATTATTGTTTCTAAAACCTTACCCACCACTGTCGTTAAACTAACTGGCCCGTAATTGCTAGGACTGACCTTATACCCTTTATTGAAAAGGGGTGTCACATTTGCCACTCTCCAATTCTCTGGCACTGCCCCCATACCGATGCCAGCCCTTTTGCTAACTCCACCCCCACTTCCTTTAGCAATCTGGGATGCAAGCCATCCGGACCAATTAGAATTAGAATTAGAATGACTTATCTACCCTAAAGATAGCCAGCCTTTTTAGTAGCTCCCCCTCTCAATTTTTACCCTATCCATTGCCTCTACTCTCTCCACTTCTACCGATATTTTGTCAGATTGCTCTTCCTTAGTGAACAAAGTACTCATTAAGTATATTAGACTTGCCCTGTGCCTTTAAGCATATATTACCCTCTTTGTCCCTAATGTGCCCCATTCCACCTCTTACTACCTGCTTACTATTTACATGCCGGGGAAAGATTTCTGGGTTCCCTTTTAATTGACTGCCATTCTATTCCCATATTCTGTCTTTGCCAGTCTTATTTTCCTCTTCACATCCCCTCTCAACTTATTGTTTATGGCATGGTTCTCACTTGAAGAATTCACCTGACATGCATCATACACCCTCTTTTTTTGTTTGATCATAATCTCTATCTCCCTCGTCAACCAAGGATCTCCGTTATTGGTTCCCTTACCTTTTGTCCTTGTTGGAATGTACCTAGCCTGTACCTGAAGCATCGCTTCCTTAAAGATAACTCATTGTTATGATATAGTTCTTCCCGTCAGTCTTTGGTTCCATTTTACCCTGGCTAGATCCCTTCTCATCGTGTTGAAATTAGCCCTCTTCCATCTGGAGGACTGATGCATTGTAATTCTGTCTTTGCATTCCTCGTAGTCCTTCTCAGTCTGCTCCCATCTAATACGGAACTACTACCCTCTCCTTATTTCATTCTTTGCGTTTCTGATACAATGATCACTCTTACCCAAGTGCTGCCCAACAGACAATTAGTTCACTTGGCCCACCTCATTTCCCAGCACCAGATCCAGCAATGCCCCCTTTCTAGTTGGGCAGAGAACACACTGATGAAGGAAGTTCTCCTGAACACATTTTAGAAATTCCTCCCCCTCCTTACCCTTTACTCTAACATTATCTCAATTGATATTAGGGTAATTAAACCCCCCAGTATCACCACTCTATCGTTCTTGCACATCTCTGTAGTTTCCCCGCAGATTTGCTCCTCTGTCTCTCTCTCACTATTTAGAGGCCTATAGAATGCCCCTAGGCAGCGTGATCCCATCCTTCTTGCTTTTCAACTCTAATCAGATAGATTTTGTCCTTGCCCTCTCAAGGACATTCTCCCTTTCCAATACTACAATATTTTCCCTAATCAGTACTGCCACCCCATCTCCCGTTTTTCCTTCTCTATCTTTTCTGAACACTTTATATCCTTGTATAATAAGCATACGGTCCTCTCCATTCTAAGCCATGTTTCCATTATTGCCACTGCATTATATTCCCACACTACTATTTGTGCTTGTAGCTCACAAATCTTAGTCACCACACTTTGTGTGTTTACACACATGCATTGTAATCCTGCCTTGCATTCCTCGTGGTCCTTCTCAGTCTGTTCCCATCTAATATGGAACTATTCCCTTCTCGAGTACTATCTAACACTCTGGCATCATGCAACTTATTTCTCTTTTCTACTTCTATATGCTGGTGTCCATCCCCCTGCCAATGTAATTTAAACCCTCCCCAGTCACACTAGCGAACCTCCCCGCAAGGATATCGGTCCCAGTCATTTTGAGGTGCAACCTGTACCTTTAGAATAGCTGCCTCCAACTCCAGAACTGGTCCCAATGCTCCAAGAATTGGAAGTCCTCCCTCCAGCACCATGCTTCAAGTCACACATTGTTCCTCCCTATCTTTCTATTTCTTTTCTCTCTACCACGTGGCACTGGATGTAATCCAGAGCCCTTGATTATTACCGCCTAATCAGGAACACACTGCCTGAAAGGATCATTGATTTGATAGCAACTTTCCAAATGAAATTGGATAAATAATTGAAGAGGAAAAGTTTGCAGGGCTATGGGGAAAGAACAGGAGACTATGATTATTTGGATAGTTTTCTTGGGCACACTGGGCTGAATGGCCTCTGTGCTATATGATTCTAAGTATGCCAAGTAGGCAGATCATGACTGCAGACATCAGCGCAGCCATTTTGAAGCTCAACACTCCACTAAATGCCATCTCTTAATCATGCACAGGTGAACATGCATTCGGCAACAGAAAGGACCCTCCCACCCCAACCCACCATCAGCAATCATCAACTACTTACAGGTCAGCTGGCTGTTGCTATGCTTGTACAAGTGTTTGGGGCTTTCTAGAGTTTTGCAAAATTGCTAAAGTCTACAGGTAGTGGTATGGCAGGTGCTTTTTTCACATTTGTGCCACACAAGTGCCAGACAATAACCAAATCTAACAAAAGAGAATCTAACCTTGACATTCAATGGCATTACCATCGCTGATTCACCCTCCATCAACATTCGTTGGGTGGGGGGTGGTGGGGGGGAGGGCGGCGGGGGCACCACTGACCAGAAACTTAACTGAACCAGCCACATAAATACCGTGGCTACAAGAGACTGGGAATTCTCCTGACTCCCCAAAGCTTTTCCACATCAGCAAGCCACAAGTCAGGAGTGTGATGGAAGACTCTCCATATGCCTGGATGAGTGCAAGTCGAGCAACACTCAAGAAGCTTGACACCTTCCAGGACAAAGCAATCCGCATGATTGGCACCCCATACATCACTTTAAACATAACCTCCCTTCACTATTGGTCTACCATGGCTACAGTGCATACCATCTACAGGATGCACTACAGCAAGTGACCAAAGCTCCTTTGACAGCACCTTCTAAATCTGCAACCTCTACCACCTAGCAGGACAAGGGCAGCAGCTGTATGGGAACACCACCACCTGCAAATTCCCCTCCAAGTCACACACCATCCTGACTTGGAAATATATCGCTGTTCCTTCACTGTCGCTGGGTCAAAATCCTGGAACTCCCTTCCTAACAGCACAACGGGTGTACTTACACAACACAGACTGCCGTGGTCCAAGAAGGTGACTCATCACCACCTTTTCAAGGGCAATTTGTGATGGACAATAAATGCTGATCTTGCTAGCGACACCCATGTCTCATGAACGAATAATAAATCATGCAGGTCAATGCTGTATCCTGGAAGCAGTCATGATGCCTCATTCTGTGGCAGTCTGCTATGCCATCTGCATTGCAGCCACCACAGCAAACAATAGGTGTTTGGGACTTTCTTGGTGATAAGCACTATCCGCTGATGACAGGGCTCAAGACTCTCATGTAACAATGAATGCTATGCTGCCATATGAAATGTGATAGAGCAACCATTGGTGTGCTGAAGCAATGTCTCTGCTGTCTGGGCTACTCTGGAGGAGCCCTGCAGTACTCGGCAGAGTGAGTGTCAAGATTACTGGTGGTCAGCTCTATGCTGCATAACCTCGCCATCATGTGGGAATAGCCCTGCCACCAACATTATGGCGAATACTTGAGGAGCAGAAGGAGGATGAAGAAGGGCAGTGGCAACCTAGACAGCCCCTTTCTGGCCGGAATGTCCATGAAGGACTCATCATAAACGCAACCCCAATTTCCCATTCACTAACAATCTCAACTTAACCTCCCTCTGTCACAAGCCATCACAGTGCTCGATTAGCCACATGGCAAAAAATAAAAGCTAACACTAAATAAATGCTTCAAACCAAATTTATAAATTAAAGCACTCCCTATTGCATATAAAAGTAAATGAATCAGCCTTGTGCATTCCCTTTGTGTCTTTCTTGTGCCTTTGCAGGCTCTAGTACTCCAATGCAGTGCTGCCCCATGGCTGGTGAAATACTGCTGAATTTCAGTGGGGAGACTGCAGATGGCTTAGCAGGATGACCTCTAGCAGCTCTGGGCCTAGAAGGGCCAACGTCGAACTGCACCATCGCGGCATGGGCAGCAGCAGTTTGGGCTGGCTGTCTGACAGGCAACGGCAGGGGCACCGGCAGAGTGACAGTGGTTGGAGGACAAATGCTGTGATCCTGAGAGAGAACAGCAGCGTTGTTCACCAGGAACCCACTGCCACTCCCTGGGATGGTGCCTCAGCAGTCTAGTAATCTGTTGGAGGATAGATTGCTGAATAGTTGTGACTCGCTGCAAGCCCCTTTGAACACTGGTGTCCACAGCCATGATGTCAGAAGTCTGAGTTTACATGGCAGTGAACTGACCTTGCAGTACAGAGGTCTGAGCTTCCCCTGCTGCACCAAGAGTGGCTGTTGGTTGTGCTGCAATGGAAACTGAGACATTGACTATGAGGTGCTGCATCATGGCTGGGCCCACAAGTATGCTAATGGAGTTGGCCACCACTTCCATACTGGAAAGGTTAGGCTCCAAACTCTAAACAAAGCCCTGTGCAAATTTGGTGCTGGACTCCTCCATGCTCCTTGACATTGCACACAGCCTTTCTGGCAGGCCTGCCAATGCACCAAGCATTTCAATGTGCATACCCATCAGCCTTCTTCTGTATCCCACGCCATCAAGGACCTCACCTTAGTCCTCTGCAGCAGAATTCATTGTGTGATTTGCCCACCAGTGAGCTGGCACCTGTTCTATCCTAGCCCCCTGCCTTGGCTGCAGGCCACTGTCACTAGTGTCTCACCATATACAGATCCCATACTATCCTCCAATGTCCCCTTTAAAATTTAATTTTTGTGTGCGGCCAGTTTTTTCAGTGTGTGGTACTTATCACAGAACAAATCTGCATGGTACCTTCTAGGTATGCAGCCCCACACCCATGCAAACTAACAGCAACATTTCTATCTTCTAAATGACACGTATCTGAGCTGTTGGCTGAGTGTTAACATGAATGGTGGTGTTTCTTCATACTCAGTATTTTGCTGCTTTTCCACCTGTTATTCCTCAACCACTGCCTGGCCAGGTGACAGTTCTTGGGTATCTGAAAGAAAGGCACAAGGGTAAGGTGGTAGTGAGGACAGGGAAAGCAAGAGGTGTATGCTTATATCATCTGCAGCTTGTATATCAGAAGAGATTGTAGGACGAGGAGGAAGTGGGATGTGAGAAGGAGAGTTAGGTATGAGGATAACATCATCTTCGATGGTTTCAGCCCTACTGCTGGCCACAGCCTCAGTCATGGCCATTCCAATGGTGGTGAGCCCATCTCCTTCATGGACATAAGGATATGTAGCCACACCTGTCCCCCACTGGTTAGTTCCTGCTGCCTCTGGTTATCTGCCAGCTTGTTCCACAAGAGACAGGGAACTATGTCAGTGAATGGTGCAATCTCTTTGAGTGATGTGGCTGTCATGGTTGAATAGCTGGCAGTGTGTGCAAGCTGTGAGATGTGGGTGTTTTGCTTGCATCCGTGCTAATTGCATGCAGCTATGAATGTTAGGTAAGAGTCTTGATTGATAGAGCGTGTTGGTGGGTGAGTGATGGGGTGTGGTGCATTGAGCAGTGTTTGAGGCTAGTGGTGCAGTTGGTTGGATATGGTATTTGAAGATGAATTCACTGGCATTAACCACTCATGTGAATCATAGAGTAATTACAACACAGAAGGAGAGTCCATGCTGGCTCTCTGTAGAGCAATCCAATCAGTCCCAATCCCCTGCTTTATCCCCTTAGCCCTGCAAGTTTATTTCCGTCAAGTGCCCCTAGGAGGTCATTGAACTTTTTGTGGCACTGCATCCAGGTCCTTGGGACTGGACTTCTGGCATTGATTGCCACAGCCAGCTGGGCCCACTTCCTTCTGAGCATTTGTCTGGAGGGCCTCCTGGCCCCCATATGAATACAGCACTTTTCTGCTCCTTTGCACCTCCTTCACCAGGGCCTTCAGTGCAGTGTCCAAAACCTTGGAGCAAACTTTCTCTCCCATGTTCTACCATTATTCAGTCTTTTTCCAAGTCAGAGTACTTGTACAAGGGCTTCCACCATCTGCTCCAGTCACAACCACCTCCCCTTTAAGAGGTGCTGGGTGGCTTTCAGTAGTGCAGGCTAGCTCTAACTCTTGCAAGCCTCTCACAATTTTGGGCCATCTACCAAAGCGTGCAGCCACTCAACAGTGCGGCTGACACTGGTTGCATGCTCCATTCATGTTAATAAGCAGGCAGTACGAATTGCCCTGCTGCCTGCCTCACATTGAACGGGCACGGAGTAATCATGCATCATGAGCCACGCACTCATTTTCGGGGGCTATCCAATTTAGCTCCCCGCCACCCACCCCGCCACCTCTATCGTTCTTTTCCACTAGTTTTCTCCCTTTCTCTCCTCTTCTGGAAATATAATGCTAGGTTTTCCAGTCATAGCACTGTGTTGCCCCTTAATTTTAGTTGTCTCCTTGCTGGTGTTTATTTTCATGGTCCACTCCTGGATCCTTGTTCAAATGGCCGTGTGTATGATCATTGAAAATCAGTGTCTGAAGGCTGTTCTACATAGAGGGCATCACAGATTAACCTGATCCTGCCCACGTTCAACTTGCATTCGCAGCAGGGATTGCTGAATAGGAGCTGATTGGGAATAAATTTTCCCTTTCCTCTTGTTAAGGATTATAAGGCCAAATGGACCTGGGCCTTGGTTAAAATCAGTTAACTCAGCGCACTCAAGCCTGGGATTTTCCTGACCTGTAATATTCAGTTAATAAACTTGCGTTCAAAAGTTGCATCAGCTTTGTGAGAAACTAAGAGGTCATAAGTAAAGCGTGGCCAAGTTTACATAGAAAGTTTTCAATGTAAATGTAGACATTGGAATTTATAATGGAAAGAGTTGACAGCAAGTGCGTGCATGCAAAGCATTTTAAATATATGGATTGTTGTTCACGGCTTTGATATTTGTGAAGTTTTGAACAGATCGCAAGATACTTACAGAGGAAGAGAGCCATTCATCCCATCTTAATTCATCCATCCTGAAAAACCCAAAAGCTCCACCATTGCAGCAGCCAATTGTCTCTTAAATGATTATAGGGCTTTTGCTTTCATGACTCTATCTGGAAGTTTATTCTACACACTGATCAGTCTTTGTGTGAAGAAGGATCTCTTGATATCAGTCCTCAACTTACCTTTTATCAGTTTGAATCATGTTCCCTGTCCCTACTCTCTGCAATTTGACCTTTTCCACTCCCTTAACTATCTTCTATCCTCGATAAGATCACCTTTCAGGTGCCTTCTTTCTAGTCTGAGAAGCCTAAATTTCTCTAATCGTTCCTCGTAACTCAAATGTTGGATACTAAGGTTCAGCTTTATAGCAATTTTCTGCACTTCCTTTAAGATTTGAAGATTCTCACATGAATCTCAGTGACCAGAACCGAATACAATTGATAAAGGTGCTGTTTGAAAGGAGAACTATACAATTTGATCATGACCTCCTCTGTCTCATATTCTGCTGTTGCACCTATGTAGATTGACATTCCATTGGCTTTGTTGATTGCTGCTCTGTATTGGTTGGGCATACTGAGTGTTGAGTCTACGAAGACTGCTAGTTATCATTCATTTCATCCTCAGTTATTTCAACACCATTCATGGAGTATGCATGTTTCTTTCCTATATGCAACACATTACATTTGTCTGCATTAAATTGCATTTTACATTTTTCTGCACATTCAGATATTGTGTCAAACTCACTGCGTTATTTCTGAGCTACCTTCTCTGAGTCAACTGGCCTTCTGAGCTTGTTAGTATGTTACTTAACATGCGCTTTGCTCAGTGATAGTATTATTCTCTATGGGTTCACATCCCACTCCAGAGATTTGAGCACATAATCCATACTTCAGGGGAGGTGGTGGCGTAGTGGTAAGGTCACTGGGCTAGTAGTCCAGAGCCCAGCCTAATGCTCTGGGGACATGGGTTTGAATCCTATCATGACTGATGGTGAAGTTTGAATTTTATTAATAAATCTGGAATTAAAGAGCTGAAACCATTGTTGATTGTTGTAAAAACCCATCTGGTTCACTAATGATCTTTTGGGAAGGAAATCTGCTGTCCTTACCTGGTCTGGCCTCCATGTAACTCCAGACCCACAGCAATGTGGTTGACTCTTGAAATAGCCTAGCAAGCCAATCAGTTATCAAGGGCGATTAGGGATGAGCAACAAATGCTGGCCTTGCCAGTGATGCCCACAAACAAATTTTAAAAAACTTGATGGAGAGCAGGGAAGTTTCCCTGGTATCCTGCCCAATATTTGTCCCTCAACCAACATCAATAAAACAAATGATCTAGTCATCATCATATTGCTCCCCAAATTGGATGCTGCATTTCCTGCATGACAACAGTAAGTATACGTCAAAAGAAAAATATTTAACTGACTTTAAAGCCCTTTAGGATGGCTTGAGGTCAGGAAAGGCACTATATAAATGCAAACTCTTTCTCTCTGAGTCAGAAGGTTGTGGATTTAAATCCCAATCCAGGTCTTAAGCAAAGCAAGCTGCTGTTGTAGTGCAGCACTGAGGGAGTACTGTATTGTCAGAGGTAGTGTCTTTTGGATGAAACATTAAACGAGGCTCCATTTGCTTGTTCTGGTAAATGTATAAGACTCCATAACACTATTTGAAGAAGAGGAAATGGTTCTCCTAGTGCCTTGGCTGGCATTCATCTCTCCATTAGCACCTTGGAATGTGCTGAGAGTGTGACTGGCTCCTGTGTTAGTGTATTTTTTTTTTGTATTTAAGAAATCAGATAACATGAGCCATTATTTCCAAGAAAAGAAATGTTTGAGATTTTCTGGAATGGATGGCTGCAATATCCCAGCAGGTTACAAACTGCAGGTTGCTTGAGTTGAGCAGTCTACTTGGAGATCTAAGATTTGTTCAGACTGTGTAATTTGAGGCTTACATTCTCTATATTTTCTTTCAATTTCAATAGACGGTGATGGTGAAAGCAGTACGAGAGATGCAGGATAGGTGGAATTTGCCAATCCAGGCACTTTGTTAATGTCCAAAGACAGCTTCTGAAAAGGGTAATTAATCCACACTGGACTTTGTTGATTATATTCATGTTTGATATTGTGCTAAATGATGTAGACTCAACTCTTTTTTTTGTGCGACATATTTTCACTTAAATTTAAGTAAATATATTATTTGGCTCAAGGGTGCTAAAACCTTGCCCCATACTGAAGCCTCCTTACCTAGTGATACTTTTCACCACTGGTCCTGCCCAAACTGCCATAATGACGGTGTGCCGCTAGGAAAAAAGCCCTCTCCAAGTGACTTAAACGTGCACTTTCTAAATTCTAACACTCCAGACTTGGGCCCTTCATTCATCAAAATACTCTGCAGCCGTCAATCTGCTCAACCACTCCCTTACTTCCATCATTAATGCCCTTGTCCCAGGGTGGTATCTTTTTTTCCAAATTAAACTTTGTTCATAAAAATCTGTAAAAAATACATTACAAAACAGTGCAAAACAGCACCAAGTCAACAATACAAAGAGTGCAAAGGAGATCAGTTTCCTTCAATACAGGAGTGAGTTGCCTCACAACCCTTCCATTTCATTTTACATGCCATGTACATTTTGCAGCAAACCCATATTTTCTGGACACAGCCCGAGGGGTTTTCCATGGATCCAGCCCCTCAGTTCACCTTGGTGGGGGAACCTTACACAGTGGTCTTTTCCCATTGAGCTTTTGCCGTGGCTGCCCCAAGCTTTAGTGCGTCCCTCAGCACGTAGTCCTGGACCTTGGAATTTGCCAGTCTGCAACATTTGGTCGTGGACAACTCTTTGCGCTGGAAGACCAGCAAGTTTTGGGCAGACCAAAGGGCGTCTTTCACCGAATTGATAGTCCTCCAGCAGCAGTTGATGTTAATGTCGGTGTGCGTCCCTGGGATTAGCCCGTAGAGCACAGACTCCTGTGTTACAGAGCTGCTTGGGATGAACCTCGACAAAAGCCACTGCATCGCTTTCCACACCTGCTTTGCAAAGACACATTCCAGAATGAAGTGGGCAACTATCTCTTCCCCACCACAGCCACCTCGAGGGCATTGTGCAGAGGGGTAAGACTTCGGGCGTGCAGGAAGGATCTGACAGGGAGGGCTGTTCTCACCACCAGGCAAGCTACATCTTGGTGCTTGTTGGAGAGTTCTGGTGATGAGGCATTCTGCCAAATGACTTTGGCAGTCTGCTTGGGGAACCATCCAACAGGATCCACCATCTTCGTTTCCCGTAGGGCCTTGAGGACATTTCGTGCAGACCACTGCCTCATGGATTGGTGGTCAAAGGTGTTTTTCCACAGAAACTGCTCCACAAAGGATTGGTGGTACGGCACAGTCCAACTGGATGGAGCGTTCTGCAGCAACGTGACCAGGCCCATCCTTCGCAACACCGGGGACAGATAGAACCTCAGCACATAGTGACACTTGGTGTTTGTGTACTGGGGATCTACGCACAGCTTGATGCAGCCACACACGAAGGTGGTCATCAGGATGAGAGCGATGTTGGGTACATTTTTCCCGCCCTTATCCAGAGGTTTGAACATCGTGTCCCACCGGACCCGGTCCATTTTGGATCCCCAGATGAAGCGGAAAATGGCTCGGGTGACCACCACGGCGCAGGAATGGGGTATGGGTCAGACCTGCGCCACGTACAGCAACAACGTGAGCGCCTCGCACCTGATGACCAGGTTCTTACCCCCAATGGAGAGAGATCGCTGCTCCCACATGCTCAGCTTGTGTTGTACCCTGGCTACTCGCTCCCTCCAGGTTTTGGTGCACACCCCGGCCCTTCCGAACCATACCCTCAGCACCTTCAGGTAGTCTGACCTGACGGTGAAGGGGACAAAAGATCGGTCAGTCCCTATCCCAAAGAACATGGCCTTGCTCTTGCCGTCGTTAACTTTGGCTCCCGAGGCTAGTTCGAACTGGTCGCAGATGCTCATCAGTCTGCGAACGGACAGCGGGTCCGAGCAGAAGACGGCGACATCATCCATGTACAGGAAGGTTTTAACCTGAGTGCCTCCGCTGCCTGGGATTCTCACCCCTCTTATGCTCGCATCCTTCCTAATAGACTCAGCAAAGGGTTCAATACAGCAAACAAACAAGACAGGGGAGAGAGGACAGCCCTGTCTGACTCCAGATTGGATCGGGAAACTTTCCGATTCCCACCCATTGATTGAGACTGCGCTACTGATGTTTGTGCAGAGCAGTTTCCAATTGCAGATTCCCTCCCAAACCCCATTTTGGAAAGCACGTCCATCCTGTAGGTGTGCGATATCCTATGTAAAGCCTTCTCCTGGTCCAGGCTGATGAGGCAGGTGTCCACCCCCCTGTCCCGTACATAGGCGATCGTATCCCTGAGTACAGCTAGACTATCAGCGATCTTCCTGCCGGGTACAGTGCAGGTCTGGTCAGGGTGAATCACCAACTCCAGAGCAGACTTGACTCGACTAGCGATGACGCTGGACAGAATCTTGTATTCAACATTAAGCAGTGAGATGGGCCGCCAATTTCTGATTTCTGCCCGCTCCACCTTCCGCTTGTAGATGAGGGTGATGATGCCTTTCCTCATGGATTCTGACATGCTGCCAGCACAAAGCATACTCTCATATACTTCCAGCAGGTTCCGGGCCGACCCAGTTCCACAGGGCCGAATAGAACTCCATCGCTTCCGGGAGTTTGACTCATCTCAAAGGACTTGACGGCCTTTGTCAGCTCGTCCAGAGTTAGCGGCTTGTTCAGTCTCTCCCTCCTGCTGTCATCTAAGACCTCTTTGATAGATGACACTAAGGACTGGGAGGCTCTGCTATCTGTGGGCTTCACGTCATACAGCCCAGCATAAAAGGATTTGCTGATCCTTAGTATGTCGGACTGCGAAAACGTTACCGAGCCATCCTTTTCCTTCAGGCTGCTGATCACAGAGCTCTCTCTGTGTACCTTTTGGAAGAAGTAAAGCGAGCACGTCTCATCCTGCTCAATGGAGTGGACTCTGAACCGGAAGATGATCTTGGAGGCCTCCATGGCAAAGAGTTAGGCCTGCTGGCTCTTCACCTCATGGAGGTCCTCCTTGACCTCGGCTCCCATCGATTGCAGCCGGACCAGGTTTTGCATTCTTTTCTGGAGTCGAGACATTTCCCTCTGTCTCTCTCTCATCCTCTGAACACCTTTGAAGATAAAGAACCTCTTGATGTTCTCCTTGATCGCCTCCCACCAGTGAACTGGAGACTCAAAGAGGGGTTTCACAGTTCTCCAACCTTTGCAATCCCTTTTGAGTTCCTCAATGCTCTCTGGGGTTAGTAGAGTAGCATTGAGCTTCCATGTCCCCCTGCCAACCCGCTGGTCATCCTGTAAGTGACAGTCAGCCAGTAAGAGGCAATGGTTGGAGAATAATAACTGCTTGAAATCGGTGGATCTGACCATGACAGCACGGGACACAAACAGGAAATCAATCCTGGAACGGGCAGACCCGTCTGATCTTGACCATGTGTATCTACGCTGCGTTCCGTCTGCAGGTTTGCCGAAGACGTTGTGCAGCTTGGCATCTTTAACTGTTTCCATTAGGAATCTGGACATAGCGTCCAGTTTGCTGTCGTCATTGCCGGATCGTCCAGCTGCACCAATGATGCAGTTGAAGTCACTGCCAAGAATGACTGGCCTGGACGTCACCAGCAGCAGTGGGAGTTGCTGGAAGACAGTCAGCTGCTCGCTGCATTGAACCGGGGCGTACACGTTGATCAACCGGAGCGGAGCATTGTTGTACATTACATCTGCTATGAGGGGGCGACTGTGCACCACCTCTTTAACTTCAGAGATGGTGAAGTTACCTCCCCGCAGCAGAATACCCAGGCCGGAGGAATGGGAAGCAATACCCCAGATCAGATCGATGGCCCATGGGACCACCATCGCAACCATTGCTGAGGTGTGGTCTTCCATACTCCTGCAGAAACAGTAGGTCGACTTTGACCTTGGCGAGGTAGCCCAAGGTTGAAATACATCGCGTAGTGGATTTAATGCTATGCACGTTAATTGAAGCAATCCTTATACCCATTTTTAAGTTAGTTGTTGCTTCCCATACCATTTGTCCTTGCTAGTCCCAATCCTTCGGTATGTTCCTGCATACCCATGGTATACACAAGCTGTTTCACGTTCGTTGGGCTCAGAAACTCCTCCTGGTTTCTTATGCATGGTTTGTTTCACTGGGGTGACATTGGAGGGTTCTTGTAGGCAGCAAGGCTTGGGCTGTCCTCTGCTGTTGGTATCTTTCCCCTCTGTTCCTCCTCGAAAACATCGCTGCTCCCAGCTTCCCGCAGCTGGAGTGCGCCAGATGCTCCTTTGCTCTCTCTGTCCTGGAGCTTCTTGGTCTATGCAGGGCAGCCCAGAGTTTGTCGCACCTGTGGCAAATCTGGTCACGTGGCAGCTAACTGCAGCACATAAGCTGCAAGAACTGCAAGAAGGAAGGCCATCAGACCAAGGACTGTAAGCAGAGTAAGTGCTGCAATTTGCGCGGTGAGACAGGCCACCTCTACAAAACCTGCCCCAAATGCTGCGTCAGTTATGCACAGGCCTCAAGATCAAAGAACAGAATAGGCAGGACAGGAGCTGCAGTGGGGGCCCTCTCCTTCTGTTGCAAGGTGTGATCTGGCAACATGAACAAGTTCGCTCCATTGAAATTGGAATCAGCATTTGAACTCCTGAATTTAAACTTTGCCAAGTGGAGTCCATGTAAACAAAGCATTAAATAACTTCACACCTTTCCATCGTGCCATCAATTAGCCACTAACTTCCACAGCCATGTAACAATAGCTGCCTAATATACTCGAAGCCTCCTCACAAAAGGTCAAGGGTATACCCAGCACAGTCATTAATATCTCAATCAGCTGTGTCAGAGTTTGCTGCAGTTCCATTATTTCAACAATTTATAGCAACCAGTGGTGAGAGATTGGAGGAAGAAGAGCAGTTCTCAAGCAAATGACAAAGGCAGTTGTGACAGTACCTATGGCATTATTTAAGGTACCCATTCATAATCTGTGACCTATATTAACTGACCCACATCATCTTTCAGGACATTTCGGAATAGTTCTGCCTTTGGTCTTTCCAGTTCATGAAGGAGATTGCCACATAGCTATGATATATCTTGGATTGTTCTTATCCGATTTTTCAATAGTGTATTGTCCAATCAGCAATGCATTGATGCATCAAGAAAGTGACGGTGGGTTTGTTTGTAGATGGTAGCATATTCATTATTTCCTAATGGAAAAGAGGCAGCTCGTTGACACGAATATACATACGAACATACGAATTAGGAGCAGGAATAGGCCACTCGGCCCTTTGAGCCTGCTCTGCCATTCAATAAGTTCATGGCTGAACTGATTACTCCACATTTCCACCTACCCCCAATAACCTTCCACCCCCTTGCTTATCAAGAATCTATCTACCTCCGCCTTAAAAATATTCAAAGACTCTGCTTCCACTGCCTTTTGAGGAAGAGAATTCCAAAGACTCACAACCCTCTGAGAGAAAAAATTTCTCCTCATCTCTGTCTTACATGGGCAACCACTTATTTTTAAACAGTGACTCCTAATTCTAGATTCTCCCACAAGGGGAAACATCCTTTCCATATCCACCCTGTCAATACCCCTCAGGATCTTACATGTTTCAATCAAGTCGCCTCTTACTCTTCTAAATTCCAATGGAAACAAACCTAGCATGTCCAATCTTTCCTCGTAAGACAGCCCACCCATTCCAGGTATTAGTCTAGTAAACCTTCTGTGTACTGCCTCCAATGCATTTGCATCCTTTCTTTAATAAGGAGAGCAGTACTGTATACAGTACTCCAGATGTGGTCTCACCAATGCCCTGTATAGCTGAAGCATAACCTCCCTACTTTTGTATTCAATTCCCCTCACAATAAACAATAACATTCTATTAGCTTCCCTAATTACGTGCTGTACCTGCATACTAACCTTTTGCAATTCATGCACTAGGACATCCAGATCCCTCTGCATCTCAGAGTTCTGCAATCTCTCACCATTTAGATAATATGCTTCTTTTTTATTCTTCCTGACAAAATGGACAATTTCACACTGCCCCACATTATACTCCATTTGCCAAATCTTTGCCCATTCACTTAACCTATCTACACCCCTTTGTAGCCTCCTTTTGTCCTCTTCACAAGTTACTTTCTTATCAATCTTTGTGTCATCAGCAAATTTAGCAACAATACCTTCGGTCCCTTCATCTAAGTCATTTATATAAATTGTAAAAAGTTGAGGCCCCAGCACAGATCCCTGGGGCACACCACTTGTTACATCTTGCCAACCAGAAAATGACCCATTTATGCCTACTCTCTGTTTCCTGTTAGCTAACCAATCTTCTGTCTATGCCAATATGTTACCCCCGACACCATGAGCTTATATTTTCTGCAATAACCTTTGATATGGCACCTTATCATAACACCTTATCATGACACCATACTAAACATTTCTTAAATGCCATGTGTCCTAAGGGTGATGAGCATTATAAGGCCTCTATCTCTTCCATCGACCAATTCCTACCTAAAATGGCAATCAGAAACCTATTTACATCCTCGGACCCCCATTCCTATATTGAAATGTGCCTATCATCTGAAACAAATAAGTACTTTGGACACCTAGCACTAGGCCAATATCAAAATTGAGCACAGTGCATTGCTGGGGTAGTAAAAGCTACTGACACTATTGTGAGGCTGTTTCCACCCCATTAATGCCAGGGAAGGGCATTTGAAACCAAACCCAATGACTTATGTTGGAGTACCAGTCTAAAGCACCATTCCAGCACCTATGAACAGCAGTAGGTTTGTACTAGGATGTGGAGATAGCAAGTCACAGCTAAGCTGCACCCAATGGACATTCACATGCATTTATATAGCGCCTTTAACATAGCAAAACATCCCAGGAGTGATAGCAGAGAAAATTGACACTGAGCCACAAAAGAAGATATTAGGACAGGTGGACAAAAGGTAGATTTAGGGAGCATCTTGAAGGAGGACAGAGAGGTAGAAGATGGAAATGTGTAGGAAGTGAATTCCAGAGCTTGGGACCTGGGCAACTGAAGGCATGGCCGCCAATGGTGGAGTGATTAAAATCGGGGATCCTCAATAGACCAGAATTGGAGAAGAACTGAGATCCCAGAAGACAGTAGGGCTGAAGAAGATTATAGAGATAAAGAAGGGTGATGCCATGGAGGGATTTGAAAGCACAGACGAGAATCTTAGAATTGAGGTTCTATGGTAAAAAGGAGTGGGAACCAATGTAGGTCAACAAGCACAGGGTGATAGTAATCATAGGAATCCAGTTCAATTTTCCACTGCTTTTGCCATTGGCCATTGAGGCCCCTTAAGGTTTGCTAATTTAGTATAGAAAATAGATCAAACCCAAACCTTCCTGGTCTTTAAGGCTGAGTACCACACTATTCAGTGTACTTAATCATTTAGCCATTATGTAAAGTATAATAGATAGAGCAGATTTTCAGTGACTCCCAGCAGAAATAGGCGGGTACCCAGTCAAAATTTGTCGTGCTACCATTTTTATTTGGGCCTTCAAATGTGCGGCCCAGGTATCTGCTTGTTTCAAGCAAAAGCTGACTTTTGATAATGTTAATCAGGGTCCTACAACGTACACAGAACCCCAACACAATTTTGAGGCATTGTGCAGCATGTGTCGATTTGCTCCACTTTTTGGTACAGGGCCTACAGCAGTTCCAATTCTGGTCTATTGAGGATCCCAATTTTAATCGCTCCACCATTGACAGCCATGCTTTCAGTTGCCCAGGTCCCAAGCTCTGGAATTCACTCCCTAAACTGAAGCACCTTCTACCTCTCTCTCCTCCTTTAAGATGCTCCCTAAACCTACCTGTTGGCTACCTGTCCTTAAAGGGGTTTCCGCAGATGCTCAGAAAACGCTAAGAAAGAAGTGGGCTCAGCCTGATTTTAACCCCACCCCATGCATCATTCTTACTGGCCAAGGTGGGTTACATACAAGTATACAAAATAGGCGGGGCAGAAAAACATCAGCTGGTCCATCTAGGCTATCCCACATTCATCATGCCCGCAACAGTGGCGCAGTGGTTAGCACTGCAGCCTCACAGCTCCAGGGACCTGGGTTCGATTCTGGGTACTGTCTGTGCGGAGTTTGCAAGTTCTCCCTGTGACTGTGTGGGTTTTCGCCGGGTGCTCCGGTTTCCTCCCACAGCCAAAGACTTGCAGGTGATAGGTAAATTGGCCATTGTAAATTGCCCCTAGTGTAGGTAGGTGGTAGGGAATATGGGATTACTGTAGGATTAGTATAAATGGGTGGTTGATGGTCGGCACAGACTCGGTGGGCCGAAGGGCCTGTTTCAGTGCTGTATCTCTAAATAAATAAATAAACATCTTAACTAGACACTTTCTACCTGACTCTGCAGCCATGTAATCTCCTGGGAGAAACAAAAATCATCAAAGACAAAACCCAGGGACATTAAAAGGGGAAAACATTCTCTCTGATCCTCTTGGGTAATCAAAACCAGTCCAGAAGATCACAAGGATCAAGTGTTTTCCATAAAGAAATATCTCTTCTATATGATACGATCCCAGTCCAGAACTGGTCCAACTTCCTCTTGAAGGCAAACAGGTTACAATCAACCCTATTTCTTGAATTCTAGTGGTTAAGGAAGGAAAAAACACTTGCATTTATATAATGCCTTCCACAACCTCAGGATGTTCCAAAGCACTTTACTTCCAATTAATAAAAGCAAAATACTGCGGATGCTGGAAATCTGAAACAAAAACAAGAAATGCTGGAATCACACAGCAGGTCTGGCAGCATCTGTGGAAAGAGAAGCAGAGTTAACGTTTCGGGTCAGTGACCCTTCTTCGGAACTTCCAATTAAGTTCTTTCAGCTTGTAGTCACTGTTGTAATGGAGGGAAATGCACATCAAAGTCTCCCAAACAGCAATATGATAATGATCTGATAATCTGTTCCAGTGATGTTGGATAAGGGATAAATATTGGCCAGGACTCCAGGAGGAATTCCCCAACTGTGCTTCAAAATAATGGCATGGGATCTTTTACAGCCACCTGAGAGGGCAGATGGGGCTCCGGTTTAACATCCCATCTGAGGAGTGAGATTTTAAAATAAGTCAGAGGTGGAAGGACATTAAAAGAAAGAGTGGTACTGAGAGCCAAAGTGATAGAGTCTGATAGAGTAAAAATGGAGTAAGAAAGTTGCAGAGAGAAAAAAAAAACACTGGGAGCATTGTGAAAAATAAAATTTGGAGCATTTAGAGTAGACAGAGTAGGACCAAAATCAAATAGCACAGCCATACTTAAGAAAGAAACACTGTAAATTGCAGAGCTATTGTTAAGAGCAGAGACTATGGGAGTAACAACAAAAACAAAACTACAGATAAAGCTGGAGTAAGTTTAAAACAAATATAAACTCCAGGTGCAGGAGTCACTTCTCATGCCTACTTTATACATGGCAAAAATAAAAAGTCTTTTTATAATTGAGAAGCTTAGCTGAAGGGCTAGGGGCAAGCACAATCAAATTGGCCCTATTAGGGAAGAAGTGTGGGCTAATCAACAAGCAGAGATTCGGTGACACTAAACTTCACTTTAGAAGCCTGAAGACTGTGGAATGTAAGCAGTATCACGGTTATGAGATCTTTAGAAAAACTTAGATTAGGAAACAGTACAATGGCTTCATCTGTAGACGATACTTGTATGGCCTTGAGTATGGAAGATTATGGGTGACCTAATTGAAGTGTTTAAGATAATTAAAGGATTTGTTTGGGTAGATAGAGAGAAACTATTTCCTCTAGTGGGGGAGTCCAGAACAAGGGAGCATAACCTTAAAATTAGAGCTCGGCCATTCAGGAGTGAGTCAGGAAGCACTTCGTCACACAAAGGGGAGTGGAAAGTTGGAACTATCTCCACAAAAAAGCCGATGAGTTTGGGGGTTAATTGAAAAGTTCAAAACTGAGATTGATAGAATTTTGTTCGGCAAGAGTATTTAAAGATATGGACCAAGGCGGATAAGTGGAATTGAGGTACGGATCAGCCATGGTTTAATTGAATGTTGGAACAGGCTCAAGGGGCTGAATGGGCTCCTCCTTTTCCTGTGTTCCATTTCAAACATGTAGGGTGAAGGAAGAGTATGTAGTTTAATATATTTGGACCTCAGAGCAACATGCTCAAAAAGGCAAATAAAGGAATGAGGAAATTGCAGACTCTGCCACTTTGACGTACAGTGTGTTGGGGTTGTAACAAATACACCCATCCCATCACCTAGGCCTGTCCTTTCCAAGTTTCACTGGATTCCTGTGTCCCAAAGAATCAGCTTTTAACATTGTTGTTCTCACCTTCAAATGCCTCTATGCCCCACCCCTCCTTACCTCCCTAGGCCCCTGTATGCACTCTGTAAGCCTCCAGCACCAGCCTGCTTCTCATTCCTGGCTTCCTCCTCGACGTCATCAGTAGCCACTCCCTTAATCACTGTCCTTAGAACTCCCTCCTTCAATATCTCCTTCTTGCCTCACCTCTCTAGATTTGTCAACCCTCCCAGATTGCCTGGGTGTCTCTCAGAGTTGATGATTGATTTCCTGTATGCTGCAGTTGGCGAGCCAGGAGAATATGCATGCTCAGCAGTTGCCCGTTATTTCAATTGCTGTGTCATGCTACCTTTTCCTGGCCTTACACACACAGCTTTGAACCAAGCAGCATCATTGAGGCTTCACTCCAGCTAACCAACAATAAACCCCAACTCCCGAAACAGAATCTATAAAACACACAGGAGGAGGAACTGAGCTCTGTAATTCCTGTTTTTTTTGTATTGCAGATACCTCCTCTATCCTATCCTCTAAAATATGTGCAGTGTCAGTATCAAATGAAGTAGTGACTGCCCTTGACATCAAGGCAAAATGTGACTAAGTGCAACGTCAAGGAGCCCTAGTAAAATTAAATTCAATGGAAATCAGGGGATAAATGCTCCACTGGTTAGAGTCATACCTCACACAAAGGAAGCTGGTTGCCCCAGGACATTGCTGCAGCAGTTTCTCAGGGTAGTATCCTAGGCCCAACCATCTTCAGTTGCTTCATTAATGTTGTTCTCTCCATCATAAGATCAGAAGTTGGGATGTTTGCTCGTGACTGCACAATGTTCAGTACCATTCGCAACTCCTCAGATAATAGCGTCATAGAGTCATAGAGAGATACAGCACTGAAACAGGCCCTTTGGCCCAATGAGTCCGCGCCGACCATCAACCACCCATTTATACTAAACCTACATTAATCCCATTTTTTTCCCTCTCACATCCCCACCTTCCCTCAATTCTCCTACCACCTACCTACACTAGGGGCAATTTTTTACAATGGCCAATTTACCTATCAACCCGCAAGTCTTTGGCATAATGAACTAGTCTGTCCCAGCATGCAGCAAGACCTGGACAACATTCAAGCTTGAATTGATAAGTGGTAAGTAACATTCATGCCACACAAGTGCCAGATAATGACCATCTCCAACAAGAGAGAATCTATCATCTCTCCTTGACATTCAATGGCATTACCATTACTGAATCCCCCACCATCAACACCCTGGGGGTTACCATTGACCAGAAACTGAACTGGACCAGCCACATAAATACTGTGGCTACAAGAGCATGTCAGAGGCGGGGAATTCTGCGACAAGTAACTCAACTCCTGACTATCAAAGCCTGTCCACAATTTACAAGGTACAAGTCAGGAATGTGATGACATACTCTCCACTTGCCTGGATGAGTGCAGCTGCAACAATGCTCAAGAAGCTTGACACCATCCAGGAAAAAGCAGCCCGTTTGATTATCACCCCATCCACCACCTTCAACATTCACTCTCTCTACCACCAGCACACGCCTACAAGATGCACTGTGGCAATTTGCCAAGGCTTCTTCGAAAGCACCTTCCAAACCTACAATCTCTACCACCAAGAAAGACAAGGGCAAAGGATGCATGGGAACACCATCACCTGAAGTTTCCCCTCCATGTCACACACCACCCTTTCAGGCAAACCCCCCACCTGCCAAGACTGAGGCCACATTATTTCGCCACATGAACATTAAAGTTTAAAATTGCAAGCCCCTGACTGGAAGGACATTTATATTGTACTAGCAGTGTTGGAACAATGGGGACTCAATCGTTGCTTCCCCAATAAACAGAAGAAGTGGTCAGACCAGTTTTAGTCATATGACTAACTGGCTGTTGCAGAGAATTTGAACTTCCAACAAAGGATTTGTACTCAGACAAAGCCGTGTGCTCATGGAGTAAAGATCTCTCCCGGAACTGCAGCAAAAATGACAGCCTCTCCTGTCTGCCTGCTTCCATCTCCTTCGCATGGAACTGAATCTTGTGAAAACACGTGAAACTCAAACAGAGAAAAGTTTCCTATGTGAACAAGGTTTTAAGAAGACTACGGGGCCCCAAAGAAAAGCAAGAATATTTACAAAAGGATTACAGTGAACTCGAAGCACCATAACAAGATATTGCCTCAAACCCCTCTCTACTATATTTTCTTCTTCTCTTTTCTGTTCCTATCTGCATGGGTATATCGTGTGTGCATGCTAGCGTGGGCGCGTCGCATATCCGTAGGCATGAACCGTATTAGAGTTTAAGTTTAAGGTTTAAGAAAATTTCTTCTTTAAACCTTAGAAAGCCTGTGTGAATTGGTTTCTTTGTCTTATAATTGGAAAGTTGTGAACAAGGATTCACAAAAAGGGGAGCTCAAAAGACAGTGTGTTTAAAATTAAACCCTGTTATACTAAGACCATGTAAAGACAGCAAAAGACCCCTGGACACATTTCTCACCTGGTCGTAACAACTCTGACTTGGAAATATATCACCATTCCTTCACTGTCGCTGGGTCAAAATCCTGGAACTCCCTCCCTAGCAGTACCTACACCACATGACTGCAGCAGTTCAAGAAGGCAGTTCACCACAACCTTCTCAAGGGCAATTAGGGATGGGCAATAGGATGCCAGCAACGCTCACTTCCCAAGGACAAATAAAAAAATACTGACCTGTTGGCTGTGGATGTGTAATTGAGTGATGGTGTCTCTTCATCTTCACTTTCTTCTTCCTCCTCCTCAATCGCATGGGCAAGTTCTAGTTCTTGAGCATCTGAAGTGAAAAAGGGACAGGTGTTGGGTTCTGGTGTGAGGAGAGGAGAAAGTAAGAAATGCGTCTTTACACCATCTACAGCTTCTCAGTTAGAAGAAATTGAGAGATAAGGGAGAATTGGAATGAGGTATGTGTATACTTTCATCATCAGTTGCTATAACCCCGCCGGTGCCTACAGCCTTAGCAGTGCCCCTTCCCATCACACCGCCAGTTAATTTGTGCTGACACACACCACACACACACACACATACACACAAATAGAATGGCCTGAAAAGTGCTTAATGGAAAACAGGAGATGGTTAAATGGCAGAATGATATTAACTGGAGACAATTGGAGGCATAATGAGTGAAGTCAAAGAAATAAAAGATGTGCATGAAACATAGAGAATGTGTGAAGAGCTGAAAGAGGTGGGGATAAGCCGGCAAAAAGGAAGCATCAAAAACTGACAAAGTGGAGCAGGCTCTAGCGGTTCCGGAACCTGGTAGAAGAATGATGCAGGTTGACACCGAGGCTACAAACCAGTCCGACAGCACAGTGTTCAGTGCTGTTAGAAAATGTTGTTTTGGAAAATGTGGCCCAGGACCCAATGTTGTGAATGGAGCTAAAGAAATCATTCATTGTGAGGCCTTCAGTAAAATAGTAATTATTAAGATGAAACACAGTGTGTAACATGCCTTCTTTCAGCCTTGGCAGGTAGTTTTGTTTTATAGTGAAGCCCCAGAATGGAACTGAATAAGGAGAGTTTGAAACTGTAGCTGCTTTTATGTTGGTTTAGTATCTTTGTAGTGCCACTGACTACCAGCATGAGATTCGACAGCCATAGCAACAGTAAAGTGAACTTGCCAGGTTCGCTATGGCTGGTGATAGAGTGGATGGGGGGCTGGCAGCCATGGCTCAGGTGGTTAGCACTCAGAAAAGCAGAGGGTTGGTTCTCCAGGCATCCTGGTCATTATGATATCGCTGCTTATGGGATCTTTCTGTACACAAATTAGCTGCAGTATTTCCTACATTCGACAGTGGCTACACTTCAAAAAGTACTTAATTGGTTGTAAAGCACTTGGGGGCGGCCTGTTGTTGTGAATGTCTCTATACAAATGTAAGCTCTTTATCATTGCTGGATCTTCTTTTCCACTGATCTTGGTGAATCCAGTGAGTTTATCTTGACGCTGCTATCGGTGGCTCAAGAATTTGTGGAAGGAAGCAGTGGCACCACGTAGTGCCAAAGCTAGTTAAGAATACCTTAAGGATGATCAGTTTCAAATGTAACACTTATGTTCAGGTGTCCATTCAGCTTTAACGTAGAACTAGCTTATCTCATCAACATGAGCCAGTCTTGATTCTGGAGCCCTGTCAGTAGGGGTCCAGTGTTTGCATCAATCAATCACCATCGTCTTGATTCTGTGTGTCTCTTCCATTCACTTTGCTCCTTATTAGCCCCATGTTATCAATTGTCCCCTGTGGTGTTTCTCTAATAATTCTCTCTCCTTGTTCAATGGAGACTGACAGTGATGTCATCTTACTGTTTACTCATCTGCTTACCCACTAATCCTGTCTTTCCCACCTCCCCTGCTGTTTCCTAACATTAGTCAGCACTGAGTCCCAATCATTGATTCCTTTAGCATGAGGTCACCATATTAGAGCAATACGGCTTGAGCCAAGGATTCCTCAGGAATTAGGTAATTCCATTTGAACCTCTCCACTACACTGCTTCATTCATGCCAATAGGCATTCCTGCCATTGAAATTCACTGCAGGACACCTGGAGGAGCCTGTGGTCAGGTTACCTCATCTGTGGCTTAATGGGAGTCCAACAAAGTGTTTAAAAGCTGAGGAATTGTCTTTAGGTGCTCATCTTTCAAATGGCAACAAATACACAGATGACATCAGGTTTCATCCCAAAGGACAGACATCTTCCATTGGAGTGCTTTGAGATTGCATGTTCCAAGAGGAATGTGATATTCTGCCAAGTGCAGATTATGGGCATGATCTTCATAGCCATTTCCAATATAGCCCAATATGTATTCATGCCATCTTTTCCTTTCGCTAGTAATGTCAGTATTCCAGACAATATCCCTCAACCCCAACATCACTAAAGCAGATTATCTGATAATTTATTTCATTGCTTTTTGTGGGATCTTCCTGTGCACAAATTGGCTATCACATTTCCTACATTACAGCACTTCAAAAACACTTATTTGGCTGTAAAACACTCTGGAAAGTCTTGAGGTCATAAAAGACACTATATAAATGCCCTAAAATAAAAGCAAAATTCTGCAGATACTGGAAATCTGAAATAAAAACAAGAAACGCTGGAAATACTCTGCAGGTCTGGCAGCATCTGTGGAGAGAGAAGCAGAGTTAACGTTTCAGGTCAGTGACCCTTCTTCAGAACAATATTATACCAATGCCCTAATTTTTTTCTTTAATATCAAAAGGCCATTGAAAGTAAGAATTTGAAAGTATGACACCACCATCTGCAGGTAGTGTCCTTTATAGTATACAGTGTCATGGATGATGGAAGAAATGCAGTCTGCCATTGATGGTACTCAGTCAAGGTAAGAAAGTATTCAGGCTCATCCAACCTTGGGCATCACTCATTTTTTTTTAGAGATACAGCACTGAAACAGGCCCTTCGGCCCACCGAGTCTGTGCCAACCAACAACCACCCATCTATACTAATCCTACATTAATCCCATATTCTCTACCACATCCCCACCATTCTCCTACCACTTACCTACACTAGGGGCAATTTACAATGGTCAATTTACCTATCAACCTGCAAGTCTTTTAGAGGTGGGAGGAAACCGAAGCACCCAGCGGAAACCCACACAGACACAGGGAGAACTTGCAAACTCCGCGCAGGCAGTACCCAGAAGAACCCAGGTCGCTGGAGCTGTGAGGCTGCGGTGCTAACCACTGCGCCACTGTGCCGTCCATACTGAAGAGGAAATCCAATGCTCCAACCAACTTTACTTTTTTGCTTTCCAAAGTGCCCTAAATTGTCAATGTCATAACTATGATTTGCCAAATTCACCCCAATATCCAGATTACAAATATGGGACGTATTTCAGTCAGTAGGCTTACAACAATGCTTTATTTACACCAAAACTGCACCACCTAAAAGACTTCTAACATTTTAATTAATTCAGAAAGGATTTTGGCAACCTTGCATTATCAATCTGCTACAGCTCTAGATCTCTGTTTTTAAAAACATTGTAAAACTCAGAGAAAGGAACTTCATTACCTGTGCTCCAATTTAATTTAAACCCAGTTCTTAAACACCAAAGGTATATTCTCATATAATCAATGACACAATTTTATGTCTCCTCAGCACCAAATATTTTATCTGGTTTTAACACATGACAAATGAAGAACATATTGAAGTGCTGCATCACCCACCCAACGAGCTCTAATACTTATTTTGTAATACCTTTCCCCTGCCCTCATACCCTGAATATTCTCTCCTCCTCTCCTGAGGGGGAGGATAGGCGTGGCCTACCACCTTCTGATATCTCAACCAAATGTGTTTCTGAAAATAAATTACTTGCTATGTACTCATACCAAGTCCTGTTCACCCATCACTCCTGCGCTCGCTGACCAACATTGGTTCCTCTGGTCCAGCAACAGCTCAAGTTCTCAGTCAAATTCTCAGCCTTGCGTTCAATCCCTCCATGGTCTCGGCCCCTCTCTAGCTCTGTAAACTCCTCCAGCCCTACAACCCACTGAGAACTTTGCTTTCCTCCAATGTTCATCCTCCACTTCCTTCACCCATCATTGGTGGCCATGTCTTCAGCTATGTCAGCCCTGAGCTCTGGAATTTGCTAGACCTCACTGCCTCACTTCTCATTTAAGGTGATACTTAAAAACTACCTCTTGGTCTAAGCTTTTGGTCACCTTTCTTAATATCTCCTTATATGGTTTGGTGTTCAATTTTGTCAGATTATACTTCACTGAAGCACACAGAGTGTTTTCCTATGTTAAAGGTACTGTATAAATGCAATTTGCTGTTGTTGTGAGAGATGCTTTCAGTTCAGGAACATGTCCTCAATGGCTATGCCAGTTTTGTGCAGATCATACCTTGGAGCCATGTAGACTTTAGGAGTAGCCAAGAAACTCTTTGGCATGGCTGTTTTCAGCACAAGAGGCCTCCAGCAGTTTTAGACCCATGGGCGCAGAGCCAATAATAACAACATAAAAGAATGGACTACAGTAGCCATCTCATTGATGGTTCACAAACTCTAACAGACGATGCATTGTCTACAGCTCTTCTCTCTCCCTTATATGGAAAACACTGCCTTGGATGTTCCTTTGCTGTGGGTGTTAGTGAGTTTTGAGGTGGAGAGCTGGTCGCTAAGAAACATATTTACCATCAGAGTTCGAGCAATGTTGGAAACCCATTGATGTTAAGTTGAAATTTGGGCTGGTATATTCTGCCAAACAGAACATGATGGAAGCAAGCCTTCAGAAAGCAGACAGAGATAATGAGCAGAATTTTCCCAGCCCAGTGTAGACGGGTTCAGGGGGTGAATGGGGTGGGAAAGTCCCAGAAATTGACATCGGTTCTGGATCCTGACATGATCCCGCCCTCTTCTGGCTCTCCCTAGGGCAGAATTGAAGGAGAGCAGGAAAGCCCCTTGGATCTGTTAGGTAAGTAATTAAGAAGTGGTTGAGGTTGTTAAGCAACCAATTATGAGCTGCTTCAACCCAGAATCCCAGATTTCCTAGTTAGTTAACCTGTTTCCCAAGCTGTCAGTAACTCGCCAGGGTCACTGAGGCAAGTACACAGCGGGAAGACCTTCTTCAGTGAAATTGATAGGCTGGGAAGGCTTTGATCCATTACATTGAAGAGCTCTAGCCATGGCCAGATGAGAGGCTGCTGTTCAAAGCACTTCTTCTCTCAGAGAGTGCTATACTGCTTGACAGGTGATTGCCAACTTCTTGAAAGGCACTTCACTTGTCTTGCACTTCACTCACTTTCAGCTGCACTTCCCTGCTGGCAGCCTTCACCACAGCATGGGAGCAGCTTGTACAGCTCGACCTTCCACCTCTGCTGAGGGTCAAGAGCAGAAGCCACACCACTACCAACTGCTCCAGCAGCAGCAGGAACAACAGCAGCAGCAGCCGCTGTCTTTCCCTCCGCCACATGCCTCTCCACAGGACAAGAAGATGGACACCGAGATGCAACTGGAAGGAGGAGAGACCTCTAAAACAGGGTCTACAGGCAGAGGATCAGCTCTCTCGACGTGTCTGAGCACCAGTGCCTCAGGAGGCTCAGGCTATCACGGCAGGTTGCTGCTGACATCTGCAGCCTCCTGGAACAAGACCTACTTTCCAGTGGAACAGGTGGGCAAGCATTGCCAGTGGCCGACAAGGTGCCTGTCACTGGAGGGTCACCCCTCCCCACCTCCACCTCCCCAAGGTCTCTGCCTGTCGCCAAGTTGTGAGCTCTTTTCTCAAGCAAGGAGAGAAAGCAGAGGGGTGTGAGTGTTTGTAATGGCTTGTGTGGAGAGGAGGGAAGGACACAATTTGTGGAGGGTGACTGTGAGGCATGGCTACGAGAGGGCTGAGGGTGAGTGTGAGTATTGACTGTTCAGATTGGGATGTGAGGTGCCTGGAGAGAGGAATGAGTGGAGCTGCAAGGTGTGTTACCCTGAGGAGCGCTGTGCAGGAGAATGCTGAGCAAGTCAGAGAGTGGGTCTTGGTACCTGAAAGTGTTTTGCCACTCGCCTTCCCACCCTCCTGAGGTCCTGGATCCTCTCGGTGCACTGTCTCCAGGCCAGGTTGGAGGGAGCACATTCCTGCTGCTGAGTTCCTCGGCCACTTCCATCCATTCCTGCTTGTTTGGAGAGGTTGTCCTCTTCCTCCTGTCCTTGGGGAAGTTCAGCTCACTGCAGTCCCTCAGATCCCACAGCAGGACCTCCAGGTAAGAATGAGAGACCCGGAGAGCAGCCTTTCCAGGTCTCCTCTCCGTTCCTGTGGTTGCTGCAGCCTCAAAACTCCAAGTGCTGGTGGGGCCTTGTAACCCATGTTGGGGTCCTTTTAATTAAAAATCCTTCCTTTCACAGAACGGATGTGCCATCCCGCCTGCTCCCTTTATTGGTCTGGGCGTGCGGAGGCGGGATGATAATTGGTTTGCTCTGGTAAAGAGCAAATGCCCAGGGCAGCATTCTGAGAGTCGAGTTCCAGAACGGCAAATGCTATTCTGGCAGGGAGTGTGGTGACAAGAAAATGTTAGTTTAACTCCCACTGTTGTAGTTTGAAAATTTGAATTCTGTTTGAATCTGGAAATTAGTAAAAGTGATGGTGAAGCTATGTATATAAAAAAAAATTGGTTTGCTAATGCCCTTTAAGAAGAAAGACCTACATTTCTAAAGAGCATTTTAGGACCTCAGGATGTCCCAAAGAGCTTTACAGTCATTTAAATATTTTGAAGTGTAGTCACTGTTGTAATGAAGGAAACACGACATAGCAAGATCCCACTAAACAGCAGTGAGATACATGATCATCTGATGTGTTTTACTAATGATGGTTAAGACACCTGGGAGAACTCCACTGGTCTTCTTCAAAATAGTACCATGTGATCTTTAATGTCCACTGAGTGTGTATACAGGGCCTTGGTTTAGCATCTCATCTGAAAGGCACTGCCTCTGACGGTTCAGTGCTCCCTCGGTAGTTCACTGGGGATGTCAGCCTCCATTTTGTTAGGGCGGGAAACCCACCATCCTTACTTGGTCTGGCCTATATGTTACGCTAGTCCCACATCAATGTGGTTGACTCTTAATTGCCCTCTGAAATGGCCTAGCAAAGCCACTCAGAGCAGCTAAACTAGGTTTGGGCAATAAATGTGGCTTGCCAGCGAAGCCCACAATCCTGAAAAGAAATAAAACGGCAACATCTGCTCATAGTGGGAGCTGGGCAGTGAGGCTGGCTTCTCTTCCTCTTCCTCCAGATGGTTTTGTAGGTAAATGGAAAAGGGACCCGCAAGCAGTTGCTGGCTTCTCCAACAAGTGTAGGAACCACCTCGTTTCCATTGCAAGGTAGTTCTTATGGTCTGCATTTAAGGAATTGTTCAGATGCACTACCAACAGACCCCATCTCCCCAGAGCTGGAAAATGCCCCTACAGGTCAGCAGTGACATAGCACCATTAGTTGAAGAAAAAGCATGGCTGCTCCTTGTTATGTCCATGCTGGGTTGCTGGATACTTATATATCTGATTTATCTCAGAAAAATGCAGATATCACACTTGCATTAAATCACCAACTGGTTTATTTATAGCACTTTAAAATATCTCTGCACTACAAGATCTCAGCACAATGTCTTCTCAGAACAGTCTCTTTTTTTTGGTTTCAGATTCAATTCTTCAGCTCCACCTATAGGCTTAAGCAATCAAACACAGTGAACACAGATAAGTGGACGGACTAATACAATCAAACCCAGATCAATCAAACACTACACCCCTAACTCCAATGGCAAGCCCCATTGTCAGAGTTGGTGCTGACTGGTGCAGGGGTACACTCTGTGAGTGCCCCAATGCTCCATTCCTTTACCATGATAGGAAGTATCAGCAGGCTAATTGAAAAAAAAAGAGAGACTTGCTCTTGTACAATGCCTTTCGCAACCTCAGGACATCCCAAAACACTCTATATCCAATGCATTACTCTTTGAAACATAGACACTGTTGTCATATAGGAAATATGGCAGCCACTTTGCATACAATAAGGTCCCACAAACAGCAATATGATAATGACCAGGCAATCTGTTTTAGGTGTTTGTTGAAAGATGAATATTAACCAGAGCATTGGGGGGAACTCCACAGCTCTTCCTGGGATCTTTTATGTTAGGGCAAATTGGGCCTCAGTTTAACATCTTACCAAGCGATGCCACCTCCATCTGCATAGCATTTCCACAGTACTGCACTGGAGTGTCAGCCTAGATTATGCTCAAATTGCTGGATTGAGACTTAAACACATGACCTTCTGACTCAGAGGCAAGAGTGCTACCGACAGAGTTGTTGACAACACTGGGGGAACATGGCACTCAGTGACATCTGTATATACACAATTTCCAGTAGGAATCACTTGGACAGGCCACAGGAGTTTTGAGGCTAGTGGTGGCTACTCCTGTCTGAGATAATCCATCACAACAGCTTGTATTTATATAGCATTATTAACATAGTCAAACATCCTAAGGTGCTTCAAAGGTTTATTATCAGACAAATTTGACACCAAGCCATATAAGGGGATATTAGGACAGGTGAGCAAAAGCTTGATCACAGAGTTAGTTTTAAGGAGCGTTATGAGAGGGGTGGAGAGGCAGAGAAGCTTAGGGAGGAAACTCCAGAGTGTAGAACCTAGGCAGCTGAAGGTAAACTTGGGTTTAAACCTGGGACATTACTGACCACTGTGACTCATCGCAGTTAGTGAAACAATTACCCACTGGGTCACCATCTGCACAGGATAAAAGGTTTCTAATAGAATGGTTTTACGTGTGTTGGAGCAGGCGGTGATTCCTGTGGAGAACAATAACAGACCTTTTACAGCCCCATCATTATGTCATACTGTTTGCTAAATCACACAGGAAACCTCAGTGTGTTAACACAAGCAAATTTAATTACAGGATTTTTACAAGTACACAGGTTTCTGCCAATGATTAATCAGAAGAGAGATTTTCAGAGCCTTTGTGGTGCCAGGTTAAACAGAAACTCAATGATGGAGCAAACAGAATAGTCTTTTATTGTTCCTACATTGTAATGTTCTTCTGAATACTGATACACACACACACATACATACATTATATATGTATAATATATATTATAGATATATCTCCTGTGGCCCATGCTGGGTCAATTGAAATGTTCAAGACTGAGATTGATAGATTTTTGTTAGGTAAGGGTATTAAGGGATATGGAACCGAGGTGGATAAATGGGGTTGAGGTACAGATCAGCCATGATCTAATAGAATGGTGAAGTAGGCTGGGGGGTTTGCTGAATTACCTCCTCCTGTTCCTATACTCTATGATCTTATGTTCCAGGGTAAATTGGATGACACACTGTTTAGTAATGATAGTATTATACCATGTGGCTTTCTAGTCCTGAGTTGGAGCCATATATAAGGTTCCCCTATCCTTTTAAGGCAAGAAAGTCTAATTGCTGTTAAGTAATCATAGTCTGATCTGCAGACCCAGTTTCCAGTTGGTCACCATATGAGATTCCCCTGGGGATTTTGCACTGTAGCAAGCAGAGTGACACTGCAATCAAGTGGCAACTAGCTACTAACACATCAACATTGAGATTGTCACGCTCACGCAATATGAACTTATGAACTATAAATAGGAACTTACGAAGTGTAAGCCCAAAATGGATACTTTCCTTTAAAATAAAATGGAGTTTAGAGGTTAGGACACCTTTTCTTTCCTGCAATACACATGGAACTGCAAGAACTCCAAGCTCACTTTCATGTCTGGACAAGTCTTGGCCGAAGTCATTACACTGCAAATATCACTTCCTGTGGTAATGGCTGCATTTCTCAAACTAATTAAATAAAACTGGGTTCACAATACTGTTGCAGAGTCCTCAAACTTGAAATCCATAAAATGGGTGTGAGAAGCACTACTTTATCAAGATGGTATGTGGATGAGGTATACCTGGACTCCATTGTTTGACAATGGCCTAACCATCAGAAACTATTTATGGGGACAATGGAAAGAGTTGCTTTGGTCACATGACATGAACTAGCTTTCTGATAAGGGGTCTTAATACGGCACATGCTGAGCAGGCAGAGAGAGGAAAAGCATCTATACCAACAAAGAGAAAAGATCCTGCCTAAGACCACCAGCTTTAAGCCACATGTAGGCAGAGACTCGAGTTGGCCCTGAACTCTCCACCTGAGGAACCATACCAGGGCTTCACCATTGAACCTTGACTGGAGTACAACAAGAGAAATCTGCTACTGTGAACATAAAACAACAGCAAATCCATCTGTCTAAACCTCCAGAGTGTTTCTTCAGTATACATAAAGGGATTACAGGCCTATATCATTTCAAAACTTCACCCCGGGAAAAAGTGTAACAGAGAACTCTTGAGCGGCACAGTGGCGCAGTGGTGAGCACCGCAGCCTCACAGCTCCAGGGACCCGGGTTCGATTCTGGGTACTGCCTGTGCGGAGTTTGCAAGTTCTCCCTGTGTCTGCGCGGGTTTTCGCCGGGTGCTCTGGTTTCCTCCCACATCCAAAAGACTTGCAGGTGATAGGTAAATTGGCTGTTGTAAATTGCCCCCTAGTGTAAGGAGGTGATAGGGAATATGGGATTACTGTCGGGTCAGTATAAATGGGTGGTTGTTGGTCGGCACAGACTCGGTGGGCCGAAGGGCCTGTTTCAGTGCTGTATCTCTAAATAAAAAATAAATAAATCATGCTACTTTTATAATCACCATCTTTTCTTGAGTGTGTGTATCTGTATAAGTGTGAGAGTGGGTGTAGTTGCATATGTTCGGGTGTTGAACAATAAACGTTTATCTTTCTTTTAGAACTTATGAGAAAACCTATCATTTGTCTGTTCCTGACAATTAAAGCACTCAGGAGTTAAAATACATTTTTAAATGCACTATTTTCAGTCAGTCAAGAGGTGAAAAGGGGGAGCCATCCCTATCAGCTCTCCCCTGTTTGTAACAAGATAAAGAAAGAACTTGTATTTGTATAGCACCTTTCATGACCTCATGAATACTCCAAAGTATTTTACCAGCTGATGAAGTATTTATTGATGTGTTGTAATGTAGGAAACACAGCAGTCAATTTTGCACACGAAAAGTACCCCAAAACAGACATATGTTAGTTATCAGATTGTCTTTTTAGTGATATTGGTTGAGGGATAAATATTGGCCAGGACACCAGGGAGAACTCCCCATCCCTTCTTCAAAATAGTGTCATGGGACCTTTCACACCCACCTGATGAGTAGCTGGTCTCAGCGAGGCACTTTTTAACATTGAGATGAAATAAAATGAAGTATGCTCAGTATTTGAGGAATACTCTGCACTAGAAGCAGATGGGGCCTCCCCTCCTGTTTCTTGCTTGAACAAACAGGTGCTGACACTGCAGAATAATGGTGGGTGAGGGGGGGGGTGGCATTCAGTCACCCCTTGGCCTTCCTCAAGGCCCACCTGATGCGATTTTTAGGCAGGGATATAGGTAGCCACCCTCAGCAGGGTAGGAATGGTGTCCATATCTGAATCTTGGTCCTGCACTGGCTTTGGGATATCGTTTGTAACTTTCTGGTACAATTAGACAGAGTGCGTGGGTGGTGAATGGCCTAATCAGTGGCCCCTACAGCTGACCACGGGAAGCTGCTGTGGGAATGGCCTGGAATATATCTTTGGAGCTGGGGTGGGGGGTTGGAATTTTTCTGGAGCTCAGAAAGAACAGGGATGCTCCTCCTGGCCCCAGAAAATTACTGTGACCCGTTGCAGCTACTGGGTTGGCCCTTGGGCACCCCGCCCCATTGTACCTCCATCCCACTGCATCCTGTCCAGTCTGCTCAAGCCCAGTGCAACCCTCCCCAGCGTGCTTCTCCCCTCAGTGCACCTGGCCCCAGTTCATCTTACCCCCTAAGCCCAGCCAAAGTACGTCTCTCACCTCCCAGTACTCATCTCCAGCGCACCTCTGCCCTGTGCTCCTTCCCCACGGTGCACCTCCCCCCAGTGCACCACTTCCCCCCAGTGCACCTACCTCTCAATTTCTTGCATAACCTACCTCTCAGTGTACAATTTCCTGTATAACCTGCCCCTCAGTGTAGGACACACTACATATACTGAGGGGCAGGCTAACACTCCCTGGATAACATTCCCCGCAGTGTAGGACAACCAGTGTAACACTCCATGTTTAACCTACTCCTCACTGTAACATTCTCTGGAAGTTCCCCTCAGTGTTGGACACTATAGGATTTCAATAGTGTGCTGTAACTTGTGCATTATAGTGCTAAACTTGTGCCTCTGGAATAAAAAAAACTTGCATTTATACAGCGCCTTGCACAACCACTGGATGTCTCAAAGCACTTTACAGCCAATGAAGTACTTTTTTGAAATAAAATAGAAAGTGCTGGAAAAGCTCAGCAGGTCTGGCAGCATCTGTGGAGAGAGAAGCCGAGTTAACTTTTCGAGCCAGTGCACTTTCTTCAGTACTTTTTTGAAGTGTAGTCACTGTTGTAATGCAGGAATCTAACATAATTAACCACATTATATGTTCTGAATCTAGTAAATATACTCCTTGTCGTGCAATAACAAGGGTAATCCCAGAATAAGGCTCACTGAAGTTAATTTTTAATTGAATGTTTTTTTACTACTACTGACCCTGGGCCCGTCACTGCGTGGACTATAATCCAAGGGACACTACACATTAATCACTGTCAATGTGTCGTAAATAGTTAAGGAGAAGCTCACATTTGGCTTTGAATCCTGAGTGGATTCAATTGGTTGCGGAAGACATCAGCTCCCTCGTGCTGCCCTGGTTATACGATCTGATCTCCTGGTGTCCTGCAGGGTTACATATTGCTTGATCCTAGGTCGTACGGTACACAAGCTACTTACATTTCAGAGCTATACACGAATGCTGACAAAGTAGACAGCAAGCTTATCTCAAATTTTCATTTTGTGAGGATGTTATCAAGGTTATCCACAGCTCCACACAGCACCTGCTGCCCCTCCCCCTATTTGAGATGGAACAAGTTATTTCCATCGAAACAAGATCAGTTCTAACTGTGAAACTCAGGATATATTACACCTTGCACTGTGAGAGTTTAAGTGTTTTGCACTGCCCCAGGCCTTAGTTAGTAACTTGCCAATTTTATTTCAGTAACGCCTCCCAAACCTGCAGCCTCCATCACCCAGGAGAGCAAGGGAAGCAGGTGCATGGGAACCTCTGCATCTCCAAGTTCCTCTCCAAGACACATACTATCCCGACTTGGACATATATCACCTTTTCCTCAGATCACTGGATCAAAATCCTGGAACTCTCTAAGAGCCCTTCACCATATGGCCAACAACTGTTCAAGAGGAAGGCCCATCACTATCTTCTGAAGAATAACTAGGACAATAAATGCAGCCTTTCTCAGCGAAGTCCACATCCTGAGAATGAATCTGAAGAAAAGTGCATAATCTGATATAGTACTGAGCCATACTGATCAAGGAGTTCCCAAGATTATTTGATGGTTTGTACTGAATTGATCACTTCTCCATGTGCCTCTCTTGCTGAATGTAAAACCCACCAAGTTTTTGGCCCCCTCCTACAATACCAACTACTTGCATTTATAAAGAACATGTAACATAGTAAAATGTTCCAGGGCACTTTTAAGTGCTTTGTATGTTTTTTTACCACATGAAAGGTGGTATTCCTGTGGTGATATTGGTGATACTCTGACATTGTTGTCCTAGCTGGGAGGTGGGGTGCATTCTGAGAGCTATAGTGGGCTTCAGTGCTTGGGAGGATGGGATGGGAAATGTATCTAGAGACCCCTACTGAAAAGTCCATGTAGAGGGATATTGGGTGAGGACAAGAACAGTTGTGATGCCTCTAGGCTCAAATAGCCTGCCAACACTCTCTTTTTCAGATAAGGATGAAGAATGGCTAATTGGAAGGGGTACTGGAGAGTCCAAAACACAGCATGAGCTGACACTTTCAGGAGGGGGGAAAGAAACTTAGAGAGAAATGCAGGATTGATAGGGAGCAGAAGGAAAATGGGTTGAACCACTCATCACATTACACTGTACATTCAAGCTCCATTAGAACAGTCGGAACAAAAGTAGCCTGTTCTGCCATTCAGTTAGATCATGGCTGATCTATATCTTAACTCCACCATGTTTTTAAAAAATATTTGTTTTCTCACGGATGTGAGCCTCGCTGGCAAAGGCAGCATTTGGTGCCCATTCCTAATTGCTCTTGAGATGTTGGTGGTGTTCTATAACACTTAATACCCTTGCCCAGCAAAAATTTATCAATCTCAGTTTTGAACTTTTTAATTGACCCCCAGCCTGAACAATTCCAGATTTCTGCTACCTTTTGTGTGAAGAAGTCGTTTCTGACATCACCTCTGAACAGCCTAGCTCAGTTTTAAGCTTATTGTCCCCTTGTTCTGCACTCCTCCATCAGAGGAAATAGTTTCTCTCTATTTACCCTATGAACTCCTTTAATCATCTTCAAAACCACAATTAGATCACCTCTCAATCTTCTATACTCGCGGAAATACAAACCTCGTCTATGCAACCTGTTCTCATAATTTAACCCTTTTAGCCCCGGTATCATTCTGGTCAATCTGTGCTACACCCCAGCCAAGGGCAATGTATGCTACCAGAGCAAATTGCTGATCCTCCTTACTGTCGCACAGGTTTTCTGTCCTCAATTGTCTTTTTTTGTTGGAGAGCACAAAAGGGAAACATGACTATTCCCAGGTACAAAGAAGAGGACGTGCTGTGCGAAAACATAGGGCAAATTCAAGCTTTACAATTTGGAAAGAAAGTAGTTGAAGGAGGACCTAGTTGAGGTATATAAAATATTGATTGCTACAGATGAAGTAAACCCACAATATTACTTCAAAGTAAGGAGTGTAGGATCAGAGCGTAGAAATGAAAACTAGCAGAAAGCAAATTTAAATCTAGAAAATACTAGAAAATACATCTTTACTCAATGAGATAATGGTTTAGAACAACTGGTTAATCTACTATGGCAATGCTCATAGACAAAAATAGAATAAAACATCTCTCTCATCCTGTAAGTTATTGCTCTGCTTATCTCCCACTCACCACTTATTGCTGTTTCGCTCTATATGTCTTTCTGTTCCTCTCTTCTTTCTCTTCCTCTCTCTCTGTGCCTTTCATGTATGCATGTTTGTTTCTTTCTTTCTATGTGCAACACTCTCTCCTTTTCTTAGCATCCTCCTAACACATTCTCAGCCTCCCAAAACCTACTCATCTTGCTAACATCTCCTCATCTTCTTAACACACCCTCATCCTCCTAATAATCCCACATCATCATATCACTCCCTCAACCTCCTAACACCTCCTCTTGCTTCCAAAACCTACTCATCTTCCTAACATCTCATTCCCCTAACACACCATCATCCTCCTGACATTCCTCCTCTTCTTAATACCCTCTCATCCTCCTATGGCTCCCTCATCTTCCTATCACTCCCTCAATCTCCTATCACCCCTTATCCTCCTAACACCTGCTCATCCTCCTAATACACTCTCAGCTTCCGAATATCTCCTCATCCTCTTAACAGACCCACATCCTGGTTTCTCCAGTGATGCATAAATAATTTTTTTAAGAAGGCAACAGCATGGAAGGAAGAAGCTGAATTAGGATCCTTTCAAGCTTGTTAATGTACTCCTACAAACCCACCACCTGCATCATATACACTGTTAAGGGGGATTTCATTGAAATATATAGAAAATATTAATTGGCCTAGATAAAGTGAATGCCAAAGGTTACTCTAAAATGGACAGGATAATAGGACCAAAGGTCAATGATATAAACTAGTGAGAAACCAAATTGGAACAGATAATATAAGGAGCCAGAGAGACATTGGGGGTCATTTTTACTTTGGGCTTGGGAGAACAAGTGACAGATGCAGATCAGCCAGCTGTTACTTAGGAACAAGAGTAGGTCATCCAGCCCTTGAAGCCTGTTCCATCATCAATGAGATCATGGCTGATCTGTATCCTAATTCCATCCACTCACCTTGCCTCTCTATCACTTATTACCCTTGGCTAGCAAAAGTCTATCAGTCTCAGATTTAAAATTATTAATTGGGCTCGCATCTACTACTTTTTTCTGGGAGAGAGTTTCACACTTCTACCACCGTTTATGTGAAGAAGTGTTTCCTAATTTCTTTCCTGGGTGGCCTGGCTCTGTCTTAAGGTTATGTCCCCTTGTCCTCCAACCCAATCCTACAACCGGCCCCAATACCCTTCCATTGAAGTCAGATGTAGGAAGAAAGAAAGAATGAACTTGCATTTATATAGTGCCTTTCATGACCTCAGGATGTCCTAAAGTGCTTTACAGCAAATGGAATTCTTCTGAAACGTAGTCACTGTTGTAATGTAGGAAAAGTGGCAGCCAATTTGCTTATAGTAAGGTCGCACAAACAGCAAAGTGATAATGGCCAGATAATCTGTTTTAGTGATGTTGGTTGAGGGATAAATGTTATTAAAGACAATAAGGAGAACTTCCCTGCTCTTCTTTGAAATAGAGTCAAGGGATCTTTTATTTCCACCAGAGAGGGCATCAGGGCCTCTGTTTAGACGGCACCTCCGACAGTGCAGTACTCCCTTAGTACTGCGCTGGAGTATCAGCCTAGATTTAGTGCTCAAGCCTTTGGATTGTGACTTGAACCCACAATCTTCTGACTCAAGAGCTAGAGTGCTACCCCAAGAGCCAACGTAGTAAAATGAAGATGAGAGCAAGACTGAATCTTGTGACACATTCAATGTTAATTCTCCCCCTCCATATCCTAGAAACCATGGGATGCCCTGAGATAGTGCAGGCTTAATCTTCAAATTATGAGTTCTCTGTTAATTCCATGACTCTCGCTGAATTGGTTGCCATTTTGCATTACAGACACTGAAATATGGGATCTTTCCTCACTAGTGCAAGAAAGGGTTGTTATTAGCTTTGTGGTAAACCACCATTGCAAAAGAAACACATCAAGAAAAGTCAGCAGTGCTCAGTCTTTGAAGGTTGGGCTGTAAAAGGGAGGAGATTGGACTGTCAGAAAGGGGTGTATCTTTTAATAATGTGCATCAAGTCCCATTCAACCATCACCCCTGTGCTTGCTGTCTTAAATTGGTTTCTGGTCTGGCGGCTGTCATCTTTATGTTCAAATCTCTCCATGGGCTCACCCACCCCATCATTGAGCACCGTCCTTCAGCTGCCTAGGATCTAAACTCTGGAATTCTCTCCCTATATCTCTCTGTCTCGAGGAAAGTGATGTAGAGAGGTGGAGGGGTATATGGAGAGTATTCCAGAATTTGGTGCCTAGGCAACTGAAGGCACAGCCACAGATGGTGGAGTGATTAAAATTGGGGATGCACAAGAGGCCAGAATTAGAGGAGTGCAGATATCTGGGGGTTTGTGGGGCTGGAGGAGATTACAGAGATAGGGAGTTGTGAGGCCTTGGAGGGATTTTGTCCTTTTGTCTCCACAAGCACTATCTGTTAGTATGCAAATGTTTTTTCAGCTAAGTGTCTGGCAGCCCTCGTAACAGGCCTTTTCTTCTTCCCAGCAAGTTTAAAATCAATGTTCAAATGACAAAATTAATATGCCTCATTCTTGGCAGGTGGGGGCCTGCATGACACAGGTTTGCATTAAGGCCATGATGTCGATGCAGTCATTCACAATAAGTTCATGGATGGCAAGGGTCTTGTTCACAAGTGAACGAACATTCTGGAGGGAGATGTGTAGAGGGGTGGTGAGAGCAGAGTCCACAGGGTCAGCAATGGGTGGATTGAGTTGGACAGGAAGAAGATTGGCAAGATTAGCCCCCAGTGGGCACACTGGGTGGGAAGGTTGATGAGAATGGAATGGGGCAATTGCGGTTGCTCCTCATAATGAGTCAGCATTAAATGCCTCGATGAGCCTGTCGGAGGATGCCAAGAGAGGCACAGTGGGAAGCTGTAGCTTTAGGGTTATCTAAGAGGGAGTCAAGCCTGGGATGGCAGCAAGAGAGCAGGAAGGTCGAGGAGTACTGAAAGGTAGGCGCAGGAAATTGGGAAAGCAGAGTACCTGAGAGTGGAGAAGTAAAACGAGGCAGGACAATAGAAGAGAGGGGTCTAGGAGGGGGAAAGAGAAAAGAAGTTAAAAAGAACAGAAGTGGAAATAGAATGATGGGCTCTGGTCAGGAGCGGCAGCCAAAATGCACACACAAATGGACACGGAGGGCTGAAGTTACATAGCTCTAGTTACATAAAAATTAGGCTACACGAAGACATGAGAGTAAACAGAAAATAGGAAATAAATTGAGATAATAGGAAGCAGTCCAGAGTTAAAGTCAGAGGTCCCGTAGTGGGATAGTGATGACTTAGGTAGAGTGGAGTCAGCATGAAGCAGCAATGAGCAGTTGTCTGGGTTTGGAGAGAGGTGAAGTAAGTGAAGTCCAGAAGCTGTTTGAGGGTAGAGAATCGGAGGGCGCACTGTTGGAGGTATTTTCGTAGGAATGAAGATGCTGACGGTATATGGAGTGAGTTGCAGGATAGAAAGATGATGGCGAAGTTGGAGGATAGGATAAAATCCAGAAGCCCAGTTGGTTGATATACTGGCCAGGAACAGAATTGAAGCTAAAAAACCCGTATAGCCAGTGGCCAGTCACAGGCTCAGCAGGAGACTGAAGTCTCTCAGTCAGAGCTGTGGTGGGGGAAGGGCAGTAAACTGATCAAAGTTACTTCAAATATCACAACAGAGCAGCAGACCAGAGACAGAAGTTGGGTATGGAAGTTGGTATAACCAGTTCAGTCCAGAGCATCAGCATAATTTTGATATCTCCTTCTATGGCTTGGTGTCCATTTTTGGTTAATTACACTCCTGTGAAACACCTTGGGACATGTTATTCTGCTAAAGATGCTATTTAAGTGCAAATTGTTGTGAGAAACCTATGCAAAGATACCAGGATTTGTGATCCGTGTGTATGGCAGGAAGAGCAGAGAGTCTGAATACCCCATGATGTGTCGGGAGAGTGGGGGCAGTTTGGGATCATCGTTTTCTAGTTAAGCCGAGGGAAATGTTCCGCATAAGCAGGATGACAGCGCAAGAATTCTGCTCGTCTGGGATGACTGCCGACGTGACAAACAGCTCGAAGCAGCAAAGAAATGAAGTCATAGAATGTAAATTTTTAATCAGTGCAAAATTAAAGATTTTCTAAACAGCAGACAGCCAGGTCAAGAGAATGAAATCAAACCTTGACAGAGGTCACAGATAGCTTTGCAGGAGTGGTGAGTCGAGTTTCAGTCGGGGCTCAGGCTAGCATTACGAAGGAGATCACAAGGAGGATCTGAAGTGCTTGTCTCTGACACACAGTAACCTGACTGCAGTTTAGTCTTGCTTCAAAAGCACTTCTCTCCCCGTCCCACCACTGTTTGTCTGCTGAAGGGCACAGCCTCATGATGGGTTAGGGTTCCATGAGCACGACTGTTCTCTAGTACCATAACCAATCTTTGTGTTGCAGCTTAGGCTGGTTGGCTATTGAACCTTAGCAGGCATCGTAACTGAGCTCAATCCTGCCTTCAGCTGAAATCCACATACACACTGGATAGTGATCAGAAACTAATTCCCCCGCCTCCTCCCTCTGCTGTAGCCCAAGAGCGCTGTCAAATGCAGCACCCCTGCTACTGCATAGAACACAGAACATAGAACAGTACAGCACAGTACAGGCCCTTCGGCCCACGATCTTGTGCCGAACCTTTAACCTACTCTAAGATCAAACTAACTACCTACCCTTCATTCTACTATCATCCATGTACCTATCCAAGAGTCGCTTAAATGCCCCTAATGTATCTGCTTCTACTACCACCGCTGGCAGCGCATTCCACGCACCCACCACTCTCTGTGTAAAGAACCTACCTCTGACATCTCCCCGAAACCTTCCTCCAATCACCTTAAAATTATGCCCCCTGGTGATAGCCCTTTCCGCCCTGGGAAAAAGTCTCTGACTATCCACTCTATCTATGCCTCTCATCATCTTGTACCCCTCTATCAAGTCACCTCTCATCCTTCTTCGCTCCAATGAGAAAAGCCCTAGCTCCCTCAATCCTTCTTCATAGGACATGCCCTCCAGTCCAGGCAGCATCCTGGTAAATCTCCTCTGCACCCTCTCGAAAGCTTCCACATCCTTCCTATAATGAGGAGACCAGAACTGAACACAATATTCCAAGTGTGGTCGAACCAGGGCCTTCTAGAGCTGCAGCATAACCTCGCGGCTCTTAAACTCAATCCCCGTTAATGAAAGCCAACACACCATACGCCTTCTTAACAACCCTATCAACTTGGGTGGCAACTTTGAGCGATCTATGGACATGGACCCCAAGATCCCTCTGTTCCTCAACACTACCAAGAATCCTGTCTTTAAGCCTGTATTCCGCATTCAAATTCGACCTTCCAAAATGAATCACTTCACACTTTTCCAGGTTGAACTCCATCTGCCACTTCTCAGCCCAGCTCTGCATCCTGTCAATGTCCCGTTGCAACCTACAACAGCCTTCCACACTATCCACAACTCCAGCAACCTTCGTCTCATCAGCAAACTTGCTAACCCAGCCTTCCACTTCCTCATCCAAGTCATTTATAAAAATCACAAAGAGCAGATGTCCCAGAACAGATCCTTGTGGAACACCACTGGTCACTGAGCTCCATGCTGAATACTTTCCATCTACTACCATGGGCCAGACTTCTATGGGCCATGACTTCTATGGGCCAGCCAATTTTGTATCCAGACAGCCAACTTTCCCTGAATCCCATGCCTCCTTACTTTCTGAATGAGCCTACCATGGGGAACCTTATCAAACGCCTTGCTAAAATCCATATACACCACATCCACTGCTCTTCCTTCATCAATGTGTTTTGTCACATCTTCAAAGAATTCAATAAGGCTTGTGAGGCATGACCTGCCCCTCACAAGGCCATGCTGACTGTCTCTAATCAAACCATGCTTTTCCAAATAATCATAAATCCTGTCTCTCAGAATCCTCTCCAATAATTTGCCCACTACCGACGCAAGACTGACTGGTCTATAATTCCCAGGTTTATCCCTATTCCCTTTCTTGAACAAGGGAACAACATTTGCCACCCTCCAATCATCCGGTACTACTCCAGTGGACAGTGAAGACTGCCTTGGCTGAAATCCCCGAATGCAGCTTAGGAATACATCAGGCCTACAATCTGTACACCAGAGTGAGAGCCTACTAGTCCTCGATACCGGCAATCAATGCGAACTGATAAAAGGGTTCCACAGTGTTCCTCTTCGAGCTATGTATAGTTCATGTATCACAAGTGCCAAGCTTCACCACAACCTGTGCCCAACACAACTAATCGCTCTCCGTACCCCACCTACTGTGAACAACAACTCCTCAAGGACTGTGATGTCTCTGAGGGTTTTACAGAGGATAAAGCAATAGCAGTGTATGTTTATATAGATGTTAGCTTGGCTCAGAAATAGCACTCTCACCTCTGAGTCAGAAGGTCATGAATTAAAATCCCAAAGTTTCAAAGAACAGCGGGGAAGTTCTCCCCACCAACAATTAACTCTCAACCAACATCACTGAAACAGATTATCTGGTCATTATCACATTGCTGTTTGTGTGACCTTACTGTGTGCAAATTGACTGCCACATTTCCTACATTACAATAGTGACTACACCTCAAAAAACAAGCTGACAGCGCAAGAATTGGCTATAATGTGCTTTTGGATATCCTGAGGGTATGAGAGGTGCTATATAAATGTGAGTTCTTCCTCTCTTATAGGACTCTCTATGTTCCTATTTACGAAGTAACCAGCCTATCCTCTGTGTTCAAATCGTGATCTGATAAACTGGATAAATTCGTGAATAACTTATATCAAAATAAAATTATTTGGATAAAGGAGATGGACTCGCAACTATTGTGTACTTGCAGAACTTGGAACTGGGTTGGAATAACATTCAAAAGGAATTAGAAAAAGAAGCAGCTTTCAACTAATTCTGATATCAGTGTCAATGTACTTCTCCATCTCTCCTCAGCTACCACTTTACATATTAACATCTCCACAAAGACTCTCAATGTTCTCTTTGGTTGACACATTGGAAGTAACATCGATGCAGTCATGCTCTAAACTTTGAAACAGTTCACACCTACAGAGAGTTCCAATTGTGCTTGTCCCCAGTATTCAGGCTCAGGTAGATACCATTTCCCGTTGTGTTCATTGTGACTTCAGACATGCTGGTGTTTAGGTGTTAGCTGTGGCTCAGTAGTAGCACTCCCACCTCTGAGACAGGAGGCCACGATTTCAAATTCCCACTCCAGAGACTTGAGATCGTAATCTAGGCTGGCACTCCAAGTGCTGTACTGAGGGAATGCTGCACTGTTGAAGGTGCTGTCTTTTTGATGAGATGTTAAACCAAGGCCCCAATCTGCCCTCTCAGGTGGACATAAAAGATACTGCAACACAATTTCACAGAACAGCAGGGGAGTTCTCTCTTTGCCCTGACCAATATTCATCCCTAACTCAACATCATCAGAGACAGATTAATTGTTGCTTTATTCTCTTGTTGCTGCAGAATACATGCCATAGTTACTGAGATAACAAAATTGGCAAAAATGAGAGTGCATGAAATTGGAGGGAGCCTTTTGACTTGGGTTGGAAATTGGTTGGGACATAGGAGACAGAAGGGGTAATTTTAACCCCCAAAAATGGGTGGATTTGGGTCACACGGGATGTTACAATTTAAAAATCTCAAACCCGAATGTAACCTACCTCGAACCTGCCCACCTCCAGTTTTATCGGAGGTGGGATGGGGGTTGGGAGTGGAGAGGCAGGCAACCATTAGTTGGATCACTCATTTAAATAATTCAATGAGCCTGCATGCCTCAGATTTTATCGCTCTTCCAGCTTTGATGCTGGGTGGCCAACTGGAACTCCCGGGCCTTGGGAAACCCGGCAGCTAAAGGGAGACAAAGGCATCTGCACGGAACAGGTAAGTGCCTTACCAGTAATGCTTGTGGGCCAGGAAGAGCTGGAGTGTTTTCCCTTCTGGCCCCCAAAGCTAACCTACATTCCTCCCTGCAAACTGCCATGGTGGTATTTGGACTCACGTTTTACCAGATTATTAGCCCAAGCTGCTAGATTACTGGTTCAGTAACAGCCACAAAACTACCTGCCCTCGAGCTGTTAGATAGGATGGTGCAAAGGGAGCTGTATACGATACCTGACCCATCTTATATCTGACCTCTCAATGTCTTGATGGAATGGAAACATTTCCGAAACTCTGCACCTCTGCAAGTAGCAGGTGATTTATTAGAAAACTACAATGGATGAAAATTGTGCCCGTGATTTTCTGACAAGCCACCTTTGAAGTTCAAGGCCCAACTGGAGATGGCAGAGCCTCAGTCGAACTTCACTCCACATTGGAACCACACTACGACTGATCTGGGAGTATGGATTGGGACTGGGAACCAGATTCAAACTTTGGACCAGTTTGAACACATGCTGCCCATGCAGATAAGGTGGGACAGTTATAGCTGAAACAGGCATGATGGGCCGAGTAGCCATCTGCTGTGCTGTGAGATTCTATAATTGAACACCTGCGGGTGCCAAAAGAAAATAAATATTCACTCCCATGCACTGAAATCCCTCACCTCATTAAGCACACGATTGGCTCCCCCCAAAAAAGTAATTAAAGTAAATGTTCCTGCCTTATTTCTAAAGGGGTGATGGTAATACAAATGCTAGTAACAGGACATACATCCTTCTAATGCATTCATACCTTCTCTCTTTGGATCTATCTAACATTTTGCTGCCTTTAGCTGTGGGTGTTTGGTGAGTAAAGCTGATAATTGCCTGTGCTAATGTAACGACTTGTCCGACTATTTTCACCTCAAAGTGCCCAATCATGCATGCCAGCAAAGCACTGGGCATTTTCATGCCCGCTACCTGCATTTCTCCTGACACTATGTGTTGATAGATTGGGTAAAGGAACCCACTTGGCATCTATGAGTCCCTGTGTCATGTATATCTGCTCGTCTCTTATCCCTCTATTGTGAAATGCTCCGAGGCTATCATCAAATATGTATGCAGCTCGTAAACGCTTAGTGTGTGAGTCAGTTCCTGTGACAGGATCCTGGCAAACACAGCCCTAGTAATCACAAGGCTCAGGAAGAAGCTGGGTAAGGTGAGAGATGAGGAATTTCCATTATATCCAAGATGTTATCTTCACTTCCAAAATAATCTTCATTTTGCTCCACTCCTATATGGATGATCCCTGCTGTTCATCTCTTTATTCTATGGCTGAATGTTTTGCCCGTCTCTTGAGAAGGTGGTAACTTATGCCATGCTGTTGGCCACTGTCTATTACCTCAGTCAAGCAGCACTTCAGCCTAGTAGTGGTAGCACTCTCATCTCTAAAACAGAAGGTTGTGTGTTCAAATCTGACTCCAGAAACTTGAGCCTATAATCTAGGCTGATAGTTCAGTGCAGTATGGAGGTAGTGCTGCACTGCCAGAGAGGCTGTCTTTCAGATGAAACAATGCACTGTTTGTTGTCTGTTGTGGTGTAATAGATCCAATGATACTGTTTGAAGGAGAGGAAAGGAGTTCTCCCTGTATGTTGGCTAATATTTATCACTAAATGCACATCACAAAAACATAGCAATGTGTTATTTATTTCATTGCTGAGAGCTTGCAGTGTGCAAATTTGTTGCCACTTTTTTTTTTACATTACAACAGTGACTACACTTCATAAGTACTTCAGTGCTGTGATGTGCTTTGGGACATCCTGAAGTTATGAAAGATGCTATATAAATATCCTTTCTTCATCTTTTTAGACAGTATCAAACGACTATTGCTGGATTCACTCAGCAGGTCTGGCAGCATCTGTGGAAAGAGAAGCAGAGTTAACGTTTCGGGTCAGTGACCCTTCTTCGGAACTGACAAATATTAGAAAAGTCACAGATTATAAACAAGTGAGGTGGGGGTTGGGCAAGAGATAACAAAGGAGAAGGTGCAGATTGGACCAGGCCACATAGCTGACCAAAAGGTCACGGAGCAAAGGCAAACAATATGTTAATGGTGTGTTGAAAGACAAAGCATTAGTACAGATTAGGTGTGAATATACTGAATATTGAACATCAGCAAGTGCAAACCTGAAGAAAAACAACCTGAAAAAAACAGTGGGTGAGCAAACTGAACAAACTAAGATGAACTGAAATAAATACAAAAAAAGATTGTAAAAAATGTAAAAAGGAATGCCAAAAAAAAAAAGGAAGAAAAAATAACTAAAAATGACTAAAAATGAAAGTAAAGTGGGGGGCTGTCATGCTCTGAAATTATTGAACTCAATGTTCAGACCGGCAGGCTGTAGTGTGCCTAATCGGTAGATGAGATGCTGTTCCTCGAGCTTGCGTTGATGTTCACTGGAACACTGCAGCAATCCCAGGACAGAGATGTGAGCATGAGAGCAGGGGGGAGTGTTGAAATGGCAAGCAACCGGAAGCTCAGGGTCCTGCTTGCGGACTGAGCGGAGATGTTCCGCAAAGCGGTCACCCAGTCTGCGCTTGGTCTCCCCAATGTAGAGGAGACCACACTGTGAGCAGCGAATACAGTATACTACATTGAAAGAAGTACAAGTAAATCGCTGCTTCACCTGAAAGGAGTGTTTGGGGCCTGGGATAGTGAGGAGAGAGGAGGTAAAGGGACAGGTATTACACCTCCTGCGATTGCAAGGGAAGGTGCCCTGGGACGGGGTGGTGGGGGTAATGGAGGAGTGGACCAGGGTGTCGCGGAGGGAACGATCCCTTCGGAATGCTGACAGGGGAAGGGAGGGGAAGATGTGACTGGTAGTGGCATCACGCTGGAGGTGGCGAAAATGGCGGAGGATGATCCTTTGGATATGGAGGCTGGTGGGATGAAAAGTGAGGACAAGGGGAACCCTGTCACGGTTCTGGGAGGGAGGGGAAGGGGTGAGGGTAGAGGTGCGGGGAATGGGTCGGACACGGTTGAGGGCCCTGTCAACCACAGTGGGGGGAAATCCTCGGTTGAGGAAAAAGGAGGTCATATCAGAAGGTCATATCTGATATGACCTGCAGACAAGGGTGGTGCTGTTGTTGTATGGCGTACCGACCTCTACCTTGCAGAAGCTCAACGCCAACTCACAGACACCTCTTCCTACCTCCCGCTGGACCATGACCCCACCACCGAACATCAAGCCACCGTCCAAAGGACTGTCACTGACCTCATCTCCTCTGGAGATCTTCCCTCTACAGCTTCCAACCTCATAGTCCCGCAACCCCGGACAGCCCGCTTCTACCTCCTTCCCAAAATCCACAAACGGGACTGTCCTGGCAGACCCATTGTGTCAGCCTGCTCCTGCCCAACTGAACTTATTTCTTCCTATCTAGACTCTATCTTTTCTCCGCTGGTCCAGTCTCTTCCCACCTACATCCGTGACTCTTCTGACGCCCTACGTCATTTTGACAATTTCCAGTTTCCTGGTCCCAACCGCCTCCTCTTCACTATGGACGTCCAATCGCTCTACACCTCCATCCCCCACCAGGATGGTTTGAGGGCTCTCCGCTTCTTCCTGGAACAGAGGCCCAACCAGTCCCCATCCACCAACACCCTCCTCCGCCTGGCTGAACTTGTTCTCACATTGAACAACTTCTCCTTCAACTCCATGCATTTCCTTCAAGTAAAAGGTGTCGCTATGGGTACCCGCATGGGTCCTAGTTATGCCTGTCTTTTTGTGGGATATGTCGAGCATTCTTTGTTCCAGTCCTACTCAGGCCCCCTCCCCCAACTCTTTTTCCGGTACATTGATGACTGTATCGGTGCCGTTTCCTGCTCCCGCCCCGAACTAGAAAACTTTATCAACTTTGCTTCCAATTTCCACCCTTCTCTCACCTTTACATGGTCCATCTCTGACACTTCCCTTCCCTTCCTCGACTTCTCTGTCTCCATCTCTGGGGATAGGTTGTCTACCAATATCCATTATAAGCCCACTGACTCCCACAGCTACCTCGACTACACTTCTTCACACCCTACCTCCTGTAAGGACTCCATTCCATTCTCCCAGTTTCTCCGTCTCCGACGCATCTGCTCTGATGATGCTACCTTCCATGACGGTGCTTCTGATATGACCTCCTTTTTCCTCAACCGAGGATTTCCCCCCACTGTGGTTGACAGGGCCCTCAACCGTGTCCGACCCATTCCCCGCACCTCTACCCTCACCCCTTCCCCTCCCTCCCAGAACCGTGACAGGGTTCCCCTTGTCCTCACTTTTCATCCCACCAGCCTCCATATCCAAAGGATCATCCTCCGCCATTTTCGCCACCTCCAGCGTGATGCCACTACCAGTCGCATCTTCCCCTCCCTTCCCCTGTCAGCATTCCGAAGGGATCGTTCCCTCCGCGACACCCTGGTCCACTCCTCCATTACCCCCACCACCTCGTCCCCGTCCCAGGGCACCTTCCCTTGCAATCGCAGGAGGTGTAATACCTGTCCCTTTACCTCCTCTCTCCTCACTATCCCAGGCCCCAAACACTCCTTTCAGGTGAAGCAGCGATTTACTTGTACTTCTTTCAATGTAGTATACTGTATTCGCTGCTCACAGTGTGGTCTCCTCTACATTGGGGAGACCAAGCGCAGACTGGGTGACCGCTTTGCGGAACATCTCCGCTCAGTCCGCAAGCAGGACCCTGAGCTTCCGGTTGCTTGCCATTTCAACACTCCTCCCTGCTCTCATGCTCACATCTCTGTCCTGGGATTGCTGCAGTGTTCCAGTGAACATCAACGCAAGCTCGAGGAACAGCATCTCATCTACCGATTAGGCACACTACAGCCTGCCGGTCTGAACATTGAGTTCAATAATTTCAGAGCATGACAGCCCCCCACTTTACTTTCATTTTTAGTCATTTTTAGTTATTTTTTCTTCCTTTTTTTTTTTTGGCATTCCTTTTTACATTTTTTACAATCTTTTTTTGTATTTATTTCAGTTCATCTTAGTTTGTTCAGTTTGCTCACCCACTGTTTTTTTCAGGTTGTTTTTCTTCAGGTTTGCACTTGCTGATGTTCAATATTCAGTATATTCACACCTAATCTGTACTAATGCTTTGTCTTTCAACACACCATTAACATATTGTTTGCCTTTGCTCCGTGACCTTTTGGTCAGCTATGTGGCCTGGTCCAATCTGCACCTTCTCCTTTGTTATCTCTTGCCCAACCCCCACCTCACTTGTTTATAATCTGTGACTTTTCTAATATTTGTCAGTTCCGAAGAAGGGTCACTGACCCGAAACGTTAACTCTGCTTCTCTTTCCACAGATGCTGCCAGACCTGCTGAGTGAATCCAGCATTTCTTGTTTTTGTTTCAGATTTCCAGCATCCGCAGTATTTTGCTTTTATCAAACGACTATTCCTCTGTTGGTGGGTCATCAAAACCTGCTGTTTACAAATAGCTTTTTATAATTTTCTTCTTTAAATTTCAAAGTTGTATACACAGCAAAACAGCCAGTTTCAATGAGCATACCTGTGCTTTGTATGAATTAAAACTTGCACCTTGATGCGCAATATGAATGGGATGAGTTGCCATCAAACTAATAATGACCCTTTTCCATGGTGTCACTTTGTTAAAAAACCACTTTTGGGATGTAGGTGCCACTGGAAAGGTCAGCATTTATTGTCCATTCCTAGTTGCCCTTCATGAGTTATTGGTGAGCCTTCTTCTTAAACACTGGAATCCACTTGGCAAAGGTGCTTCCACGGTGCTATAAGGTAGAGAGTTCCACTATTTTGACCCAGTGGCAATGAAGCAATGGTGATACATGTCTAAGTCAGGATGTTGCTTGACTTGGAGGAGAACCTGCTGCCCTTGTACTTCTAGGTAGTGGAGGTTGTGGGTTTGGGAGGTGCCAGCAAAGTAGTCTCGATGAGTTGCTGCAGTGCATCCTGCAGATAGTGCATACTGCAGACAGGGTATGCCAATGGTGGAGGGGGTGGATGTTTAGGATAGTAGATGAAGTGCCCATAAAACAGATTGTTTTGGCTTGGGCGACGTCAAGCTTCTTGAGTGTTGTTACAGCTGCACCCACGCACCCATCCAGGTAAGTAGACAGTATTCCAACACACTCCTCAGTTGTGCCTTGTAGGTGGTGGAGAATCTTCAGGGAGTCAAGATGTGAGTCATTCATCACAGAAAACACAGCCTCTGATGTACTTTGATAGCCACAACAGTTAGATGGCTGCTCCAGTGAGTTTCTGGTTAATGGTGACCACCAGCCACCCCCCACCCCACTCCGGATACTGATATGAGGTTCTATATGGGGTGAGCATTGTGCTCTTATTTACTCCAAAAGGTGGTAAATATCACAACATTAGACCATAATGATCAGGCTAAACTAATAATGTGCAATAATTTACAAGTAAGATAATTACATAGAAGCAAAAGCATAAGAGTAAGCTTTCATCTTTGCTAGCTGACTAGTAGTACGATGGAGCAGATCACGTGGCTGTTGTAGAAACTTCGCACTTTTTATTTCATTCATTTAAAGAGAATGAAAAGTGGGTGGACTTCATGAAGGCTGAATGTTCCAATCTATGCCTCAGTGGGTAGCACCTTCACCACAAAATTAGGAGGTCATGGGTTCAAGATATGCTCCTGTAACTTGAGTCCATAATGCAGGCTGATACTCCCAGTGCCAGTACTAAGGGAGTGCTGCAATGTCGGAGGTGCTACCATTTATCCCAGGGCAAGGGTAGCATAGTGGTTTTATTACTAGCTTAATAAGCCAAAACCATAGACTAATATATTGACAACATGAGTTCAAATCCTACCACTGAAGCAGAGGAATTTAAATTCAGTTAATTAACTAAATGTGGAATTTAGGAAAACAAAGCTAACACCAGTAAAGGTGACTCTATGAAACTAGTGGATTGTCACATAAAACCTATCTAGTTTGCTAATGCCCTTGCTATCTCCTGTTGCTTAGCCAATTTCCCAAGCAGGTCAATAATTTGCCCTCAACTTTAGCTAGTAGCTTCTCATGCATTCATAGAAATTTATAGCATAGAAGGAAGCCATTTGGCCAACAGGTAGCTATCCAGCCTAATCCTACTTCCCAGCTCTTGGTCCGTAACCTTGCAGGTTATGGCACTTCAAATCCATTGCCAAGTACTTTTTAAATGTTATGAGAGTTTTGCCTCTATTACCCTTTCAGGCAGTGAGTTCCAGATACCCACCACCATCTGGGTGAAAAAAATTCTCCTCAAATCCCCTCTAAACGTCCTACCTCTTACCCTAAATCTATGGTTATGGATCCCTCAATTAAGGGGGATAGGGCCTTCCTATCCACTCTATCTAGACCCTTCATAATTTTACACACTTCAGTTAGATATCTCCTCAGCCTCCTCTGTTCTAATTATCACCTATCCAATTTTCCCTTATGATAAAAATTCTCCAGTCCAAGCAACATCCTCGTAAATCTCCATTGAACTATCTCCAGTGCAATCACATCTTGTCCATTGTGCAGTGACCAGAAATGCACACAGTACTCCAGCTGTGGTCGAACTAGTGTTTTACATAGTTCCAGCATAACCTCCCTGCTCTTATACTCTCTGCTAATAAAGGTATACCTTTCCAGCCACCTTCAGGGATCTGTGGACATGCACTCCAAGGTCCCTCTGTTCCTCTACACTTGCCTTGTTAGCCTTCCCCAAATACATTACCTCGCACTTCTCCAGATTGAACTCCATTTGTCACTGTTCTGCCTACCTGACTAGTCCATTGATATCTTCCTGCAGTCTGCAGATTTCTTCTTCATTCTCAACCACATGGCCAATTTTTGTATCGTTTGCAAACTTCTTAATCATACGCTCTACATTCAAGTCCAGATCATTGATATAGACAACAAAAAGCCAGGGACCTAGCACTGAGCCCTGCAGAACCCCAATGTCTGTTTATCCATATGGACTTCCAGAAGGCATTCCCATAAAGTTGTTCTTGATTCTGAGGCAATGGGATTGCTTCTGGGGGAGGTGGAATATGTACGTGGTGAACGGGTTGTACCTCAACAGGGCTGGGACTAATATCCTCACAGGGGATTTTACAAGTGCTATTGGGAAGGTTTAAACTAGCTTGGCAGGAGGAATGGGAACATGAGATAGATTGAGAAGGGAGAGAAGAAAAGTTGGAAATGGAAGGCAGAAAGTTAGTAGGCATGTTTGGAAGCCAGAGGAAACAAATAGACAACAAGCGAATTTGACAGTCTTACATGGTATATACTTCAATTCAAAAAGTCTAGGGAATAAGGCAGATGAGCTGAGAGCACAAACATTAACTCTGTTTCTCCCTTCACAGATGCTGCCAGACCTGCTGTGTATTTCCGGCATTTTCTGTTTTTATTTTAGATTTCCAACATCTGTACTATTTTGCTTTTGTATTTGTGATTTAGCTGAAGTGGACTGGAAAGAGCTATTTGAAGATAAATCAATGCCAGATCAGTGGGAGGCATTCAAGTAAGAGATAGCGAGGATTCAGAGCAAGTATGTCCCCTTAAAGAAAAAGGCTGGGATTAACAAATCAGGAGCCCCCTGGATGTCAAGGAGCTTAAAGGAGAGGATAAAGAAAGAAAGGGACACTTAAGACAGATACCGAGGGCTCACTACTGCAGAAAACCTAGAGGAGTATAAAAAGTGTAGGGGTGAAATTAAAAAGGAAATTAGAAAAGCAGGGCCAGAGTCACTCAGCTCCTGACCTAATTACAGTCTTGGTTCAAACATGGACAAAAGAGCTGAACTCAAGTGGTGAGGTGACAGTGACTGCCCTTGACATCAAGGCAGCATTTGACTAAGTGTGGCATCAAGCAAAACTGGAGTCAATGGGAATAAAGGGGGAAACTCTCTGCTGGTTGGAGTCTTACCTAGCACAAAGGAAGATGGTTGTAGTTGTTGGAGGTCAATCATCTGAGCTCCAGGATATCACTGCAGGAGTTCCTCAGGGTAGCACCTCATCTCAAAGAGCCAGCAGACAATGTTTCAACTCTTTCCTCCTCTGCCTCTTCAAGATAGTGCGTGTCCTTTGCCTCTCCTCCTCCACTGCGTCTGAAGGCCTTGGGCTCAAGGTCGAGGACTTGTTGGGGGATGAGTACTTGGCCTCATGGAGGCACCTGTCCATTCTGGCTTATTGTGGTTCTGGTAGTTTTCTAGATAGCAGAGGTGAAGACACGACATAGTTGTGCTGTTGCTGGGTTTCCAGACTGCGCCGTTTGATGCTGGCCAGAGCCTGCAAGCGGGTTCTGGTCTTTGGAGATTTTGCTTCACAATGCTCCCCACTGCCAGCCTTTGATTCTTAGTAGAGAAACATCAAGCTGTTCTTCTGAGTCGCTGGAGCACGAGGAAATGCTGTCTGTTGCCAAAGAACCTTTACCATCTGAGTTTGGATTTTCATTCTCTTGGTGTTGCATCTCTGAGAATGGGCTGATATACTCCAAACCAGAACTACTGAGATCCTGGAGGAACTGTGGCTCAATACGGGTACCATTGGTCTCTTCTGCTGTAATGGGTACCTTGGTGATCTCGTGGATAGTTATGACGTTGAAATCCTTACACCCTGGCAGTCCTGCCACTGGCTGGTCCACTCGTGTCCACTAGGTAGAATACTTGTGGTTTCCATGCTTACTTGCCATAGCTGCATTGCACTGTTAGTGTGCCACTGCAAGGAATGGGTGACTCATTGTATGCAGATAACTTGTCAGTTGTCAGTTGTGTTGATTTCCAATGACTCCGGTACATATCTTTGCGTATACGGACTGGTAGGATATTTTCTATAGCACCGGTGTCAATCTTGATCCTCAGCGTATGTTTGCCAGCTTTGTTTGGACACATGATGTTAATACTGATGAAAGCTTCCAGTTGTTTGACTTCATCAAAGTGATGTGTCAGGTTCACAATGTGGAATGCCTGTTCATCTTCTGGCTGAGAATTAATCCTCGTTGAGTCTTGTCTCAGGTCTGTTTCATTATGAACTTCGTGTATCGGCTTGCATTTACACATGTCTCTGGCACTCTCCTTGCTGCTGTTGCCCTGTTGCTGTGCCTGTCTTCTGTTAGTCTGTGTCCCGCAGCGGCTTTTGGCTGCAACTTTGGAGCCATATTTCTTGCATAGGCGGGTCCTGTGTCCTTTTGCACTGCACACCTTGCACAGGTCATGAAATGCAGGGCAATTTCGCTGTAAGTGGGACAGACCACAATTAGCACACAGCTTGCTTGCTCTTTTTGACCTGGTTATGGTGCCGATACAGTTGGCTGTACCTAGTGCTTGCAGGTGCTGTTGTCCAGCTACAATGGCTTCATATTTCCTGCCATTTTCCAACAGCAAAGAGTTAATCTTCCAGCACTTTCCATGTTTTTGTGAGATCTTCCTGGTCCTCTTCAGATAAGCCAAAGGTATTGATTCTGTGCATCCCCTCATTTCCAACTGCTATTGGTATTTTCACAGCCTGTTTTTCTGGTTCTGCAATCACTTGGTCTGTGAAGCATAACTGCACACTTTGTTTGAACAGTTGGAATTCAGATAGGATATCCATGGCTTTCCAGTTCATGCTGGGAAATTATGTATCCATCTTCCTGCTGCTCTTTGCTTAAAACATGCTTTAAGACTTGTTCTATGACTCTGCACTGTTTTCCCTTTAAGAAAGTGTATGTTATTTAGATTATCTGCTTTTATTGACAGGAGCAGATGTTTGCTAGTGCCTTGTGTTTATCTTGCTTCCAGCACTTAAGCCCGTTTTGTTTATACAGCTGTTCAGTTGACAGTTCAATGGGTTTTTTAGATCATCTTCAACTTGGCTACCTGTATCCTAACTCATACCAATTCTCATTCAGCTATCACTCTTGTGCTTGACTTCCGGTTCAGCAAAGCTTCAAATTTTACATCCTCATCCTTGTATTCAATTCCCTCAATATCCTCATCCCGGCATAGCTCTGTAACCTCCTCTGGCTCCAAGAACTCTGCGTTCCTTCAACTCTGGTCTCGTCTGCCCCCCCAGTTTTCATTGCTTCATTATTGGTGGATGTGCCTTCAACTGTCTCCTCTCAAAGCTCTGGAATTCCTTCCCCAAAATTCTGTGCTTCTCCACTTCTCTCTCCTCCTTTAAGATGCTCCTTAAAATCGACGAGCCTTTGGTCTCATGTACTAATATCTCCTTATGTGGCCCAGTGTCAACCTTTTTTTGATAACACTCCTGTGAAGTACTTTAGACATTTTACTACTGGAAATGGAGCAGAGCAGGCAAGAGAAGTAAGTGTAGGGGGACATCTAGGCAATAGTGATCATAACATAATAAGGTTTAAAATAATGATTGAGAAAGACAAAGACCAAAGTAATAGATTGGAAAAAAGTTAATTTTGAGGGGATGAGAATGTAACTGGTTAAGCTAAACTAGAAACAAAAGATAGACAAAGAGATAGAACAGCAGTGGAAATATTTGAAATGGTAATCAATAGAGTTCAGGAGAAATATATGCCTCGAGAAAAAGGAGCAAATTAGCCAATAATGGAACACCATTGATGAATCAAGGGATAAGAGCAACACAAAAGTAGGGAGTTTAACAATTAACAGGGGAACTGTGAAAGACTTGAGAAGGATGGACGGGTTAGTGGAATGAGCAGACGGGTAGCATATGTTATCGAACAAGTGTGAGAGAATATATTTTGGGAGGAAAAACAAGGAATAGGAGTATACACTCAACAGAAAAATGTTGAAGGCTGTATTGGAATAGAGAGAAGCAAATATATAATTCCTTGAAACTAGATGTAGGTAAACAAAGTCATAGAAAAGAGTGGCAACATTTTGCATTTTATAATCCAGGGCGCAGAGTGCAAATGCAAAGAGATGATGATAAATTTGTACAAGTCAGTGGTTCGGTCACATTTGAAGTACTGTGTGCAGTGTTGGGTACCCTATTATAGAAGATACATTTAACCCTTAGAGAGTGCAGGCATGAATTGACTAGGATGATACCAACAATAAGAAACTATGGGTTGGATTTAGTCGGATCGGTAGGACTCCAAGCGCTAGGCCGAAAAGGCGAGGGGAACCGAGCCTGAGCCTTTCAGAGCCCGCTGCCCCTGGCATGATTCAACGGCGCTTAGGCACTTAAGTGTTCGGTGCCAGGATCCCTGCCGCTTTAAAGATGGGGACCCCCCTCCAAGAGCTGCCAGTCAATCAGGAGGCTGGCAGCTCAGAATTATTGTCAGTGCCACCAGGGAGCGGTAACCACTGCCGGTACTACAGGAGACCTGGGACCAGGCCCAGCGCTGGAGACCCGGAGTGGAAGTAACTGAGGTGGGGTTGTTGGGGCCAGTCTGGCAGGCTCTAGCGAGGGGGGTGGTGAGAGGGTAGGCGATGAAGGCAGGGGGATGATTGTTAACAGAGGGACGGCCTTTGCCACCGGGGCCCTCCATTGGCCACAGATTGCCCACAGAGGAGGCCCCCACCCCACCTCAAGCCCATAGGGAGGTCGCCTCGTTTTACTTGGCGACCTCCCCGCCTCGGGGAGGTCCACCCCCACTCTATGCCGCTGACTTAATTCCAGCGGTGGCAGGAAAAGGCCCTTAAGTGGCTAATAAGAGACTATTAAGGGCCTCAATTGGTCTCTAGGCGGCAAGGCTGTCTTCAGCCCTTTCTGCCCCCGTTTTAATTGCGGAGCAATGGGAAGGCGACAGGCCCTATGCACCCCCGTCTCCCATTGCACTTCTACAGGACACCCCACCTCCTAACTCGTCTCTGGGGTGGAGGGACCAATTAAATCCAACCATATAGCTATGAGTGGAGACATAAGATATTGGGAATACTTCCACTGCAGCAGAGAAGACTAAGAGGAGAGTTAATAAAGGTTTTTAAAACTTAAGAATTTAACAGCTGAAGGCATATGCCATTACGATCTGGTGACTTATCCAAATGTTTTTTTTTTCAGATCCAATTTCTTTTTTTGAGACGGGTTTTGATCGGTTGAAAGGTTGTATTCTCTGGTTGGGGAGTCAGTGGGAGCTAAATTGGTTAGTCCCCGAAAACAGGCATGGTGCTTGGGATGTAAAATTATACCATACCAGCTTCATGCTGCCTGCTAATTTGAACGATTTAGGCATCCAGCGAATACTAACCCTGCTGTCGATTGGCATCAGCAGGGAGTCAATAACGTGAGTGGCTAGCACCACTTAAAGCCAGCCTGTACCTGCTAAAGGGGAGGTGCATTTTTCTGAGGCAGGTGCTGGCAGTTGTGCAGGAAGTGAATCTGATCTGGAAAGCATTAAAGAACGGCAAACATGGGCGAGAGCGAGTTCCAAGGTTTTCAGATCTGCACTGGAGGCCTTGTTTGGATCAGGTGGAAAAGAGGGGAGATGTCCTGTATCCACAGGGGGTCAGGAAGCAGTGGAGCAGATAGCCGTGGAGGTCAATGCCAGGAGTCAAGCCCTGAGGACCTGGATGTAGTGCCACAAGAGTGGTCAAGGTCAGTGAATGATCTACAACTGCATATTCGACCAAATGCACTTCTAGCCTTAGACAGTTCTCAATTCACCATACCCCCATCACTCATATATTAACAATCTCTATCAATCAGGACACATACCTAACATTCATATGCTTCGCTGTAGCCTCACACATTTAGCACTGCTGCAATCCTCACACTGTCAGCTATTCAACAATGACAGCTGCATCACCAAAACAGATTGCACGACTCTCTCTCTGTATGGCAGGGCACGGTGGCACACAACCAGAGGTATCAGGAACTAACCAGCACAGCTGCATGTCCTTACCCACATGGAAGAGACGGTGCTTGCTTTTTTGGAGCAGCCATTGCTGAGGCCATGGCCAGCAGTGGGGCTGAATCCATAGAAGATGACAGTATCCTTATACCTAATTCTCCTTCTCCCATCCCACTCGCTCTCATCCCACACTCTCTTCTGATTTACAAGCTGAAGGTGGTGTAAACATACACCATTTACTTGCCCCCTCCCCACACCACAACCATTCTCTTGTGCCTTTCCCCTTTCAGATATCAAAGAAATACAACAGGGCCAGGCAGTAGAGGATTAGCAAGAACGCAGCAAAAATGATGACACACTGTCATTCAATTTCACACTCACAGCCATCAGCTCAGATACTGACACTGTGTGTAATTTAGAGGATAACATAATGGCGGGATCTACACGTGGTGAGACACCAGGCAAGACAGGCTTGCAGCCACAGGGGGCAATGTTGCCCACGGCTTCTGCTGCAGAGGACTTGGCCGAGGACCTCGATAGAGCAGCCTACAGAAGAAAGCTGATGGGTGTACATACCAAAATGCTTGGTGCATTGGGAAGCCTGTCAGAAGGCCTGCCAACAAAGTCAAGGAGCATGGAGGAGTCTGGCACTTACTTGGGACCGAGCTTTACACAGAGCTTGGAGACCATCCTTTCCAGCATGGAAGTGGTGGCCAACTCCATTTGCACGCTTGTGGACCTAACCACAATGCAGCATCTGCTGGCCAATGTCTCAGCTTCCATTGCAGTATAAGCTGCAGTTGAAGCTCAAACTAATGTCATGCAAGGTCAGCTTTCCCTTGCATTTGTCTGTCAGCCAGCCAGCTGCAGTCCAGGCAGATATTGTGTAGATACAGGGCCAGAATCGCTTGAGGTTGTCCTCCAAGGCCTTCTGCAGTCTCCGCCACTGAAAGTCAGCATCCTTCACCAGCCATGCTGCAGCCACTGGGGTAGCACTGCGTAGGAGCACTAGGCAATGACACATGGTACACAAGCACCACAGGAATGCACATTTGCAATATGGAAAAACTTAACTTAAATATTAGGTTTGGAGTGTTTATTTTGAGGTGGCTGTTATTTTTGCATTGTGGTCAAGCAGATGCTGTGATGTTCAGTGACAGAGGGAAGGTAAGGTGTGAGACTGTTGGTGAATGGGGTATGGGAGTTGCAGTTACTGTTGTCGCAGTTGGATGAGTTCTTTACAGAAGAGGGCCAGAAAGGGGCTGTCTAGGTTGCCTCTCCCTTCCTCCTGTTCCTCCTCGTACTCCTGCTCCTTCTCCTCAGCTGCTCACTGTATAGATGATGGCAACGGCTTCCCTTCATGATGGCAAACTTGTACAGCACACAGCAGACCACCACAAATCTTGATACCAGCTCTGCTGAGTCCTGCAGCACTATTCCAGAGTGGTCCAGGCAGCAGAAGCATTGCTTTAGCATGCCAATGATCTGATCTATCACATTTCATTTGGAAATATAGCTTTCATTGTATGTATGCTGCTCACGTGTTACAGGTTGTACACCAGATTCATCAGCCATGTGTTCAGTGGATAGCCCTTGTCAACCAGTAGCCACCCTTTGGTTTGCCAGGGTGGCTCAAATGCAGCTGGCATAGCAGACTGCCACAGAACGAAGGCACCATGACTACTGCCAGAATACTATGCATTAACCTGCATGATTGGCTGCCAATGGTCACCCACCAGCTGGACGTTGAGGGAGTGGAATCACGTTTGGTTCCATTACTTTACAGAATTGACAGAACAGAATGTGGCACATGCAAAGTACTGTGAGTGCACTCAGTACCACCCTACATCATGTGGAAGCCTTCAATTCTAATGAAGCCACATGGCCACTCCGCCTGCTTCTCTCTGGCAAGAGAGAATGAAATCTATTCAGCCCTCTTTGAATAGAGAGCTTCAGTGACCTCCTTTACAGTGGACGGCAAACTACAAATATTTCCAGCTCCAGCTTGGAAGGAGCCAGATGCGTAAAAGTTCATTGCCACCGTCACCTTCACTGTCATTGATAATGTGGTCCTCACCTTATTCCAAGGTTGCAGTTGTAGCTGCAGCAGGTGGCAGATTTCATTGGAGTCATCCATACTGAAGCCCAGACGTCTCAAACATTGTTTCTCACTGAGGTTCAGATAGGAGAATTGCTCCCTGAGCACCCTGAGTGGATAAGGCCTCCTGCTGAGACCTCCTCCTTCTCCCACTTCCAACAGCTTGTCCTGCTTTGTGTGACCTCTGTGTTGCATTGTTGGGCTTGAATTAGTAGCATTGTAGGGCATTCTAGATGAAGTCTTAGACTCCAATAAAGGTTAACTAACAACTCTTTTTTATTAACAGTTACTATATACACTTTCCTCAAGCCACCGAAGCTAGCATCCTTCCTGCTGCCACACCTTCTTCTTCTCAAGCTTATGTCATATGACTGTCACATCATTGCTCGTACAATGGGAGGGGTTTCTCTCACTGTCTTCGGTATTAACCCTTTACATCCTTATACTACACTCTGTTCATTCTCTCAGTCATGCTGTATTCACAGGGAATACCTATTAACTTACCTATATCTGGGAGCAACTGGTTTGTGCAGAAGACTTGAAATTAACAAAAAGTACTTCAGCACCTGCCACACCACTCTCTGTAGACTTTTGCTGCTTTAAAAAGTTATAGGAAGTGCCAAACAATTGTAGAACCATAGCAATAGCCAGAAGAAATCAACCAGCAACTAACCTAACTAACTTTTAAATAGAACTGGTGGAGGGATTCTTCATGCTGCTGAACAAGTGTTGTTATGAAGGTGTTTCCATTTTTAATATTTTTTGAGGACTCGTGTTCAAAAGGCTGTGGAAATACCTGAGGAAATGCTGGGCTTTGTTCAAAAACAAACCCTTACTGGAAGTCACATGTCTTAAGCTAAGTTGACAGCAGGCGCCTTGCTGACTATCGGAGTTGCTTACAATGAAGTGACATGTCTAGATTTATGGTGGTCAAGAGTTGGTTTCATTTTTGGATATTGGAGTTTTTGGAGTTCAGTTGGGGTGTAAGCCTGTTAAGAGAGAGAGGCAACCAGCTCATCCTGTTCCAACTCATTTCTCCTGAGAAGCTTCTGGAAGACTTTCTCTCGCCATCCTGAACGACTACTTCTGAAAAGATCTCAGTGACAACTGCATGTGTCTAGTGACCTGTCTACGTGTATCCAGACGCCAGACCAACTGGAACATTCTATATCTTATCCTTTTTCTTCAAGAATTAACAAGTACTTGGCCAAAGTATTTTTTTCTGTTTTGTTGATCTCCGCAGGGAAAGCTTCTGTCATATTTCAACCTGTGTGTGAATAAACTTTACATCTTTATTGAATGAGTTTTGTTTAATAATAAATTCATGGTTTTGTTATTTATTTAAGAAATTTATTTCTGAAACTAGAATAGATAAAATATGTAATTGGCCGTATTGGTAACTGGGTAAAACATTTAAATATATGTTGTGACCCGTGAAGAAGTGGAACTAGAGAAAGTCAGTGCACTCCTCCATCCTCAGTTGTAACATATAATTGGGGGCTTGTCTGGGATAACACAAAGCTGACAAAGTGCAATTGTAAGCAGGGTAATAATAATTGAAAAAGGGGAAAAGAAAAACGCCATTTCTTGTATATTAGAGTAAAGCTTACACTACCGGAATGGCTACTTTTGATGTAAGTGCATTTGTACAGCAGTCTGGAATTATGATTATGATTCTTTAAAAGCATTGTCCACTGATAAGCTGTCAAGTGTGGTGGTGCACTTGAAGTTAGATATTAGACCGAAAGCTAGGCGGGCTAAAATTCAGAGACTAGTGGCCAGACAGCTGAAGATGAATTGAAAGAGCCAGGGGGACGAGTAGAATCAGAAGAAGACAAGGGCACACTGTCATAGATTCAGTTAGACATAAAGAGGTTAGAGCTACAATTTCAGGACAGAGAAAGAAAGGAAAAAGGAAGAAATAGAGGAAAGGGCAAGAGAAAGAGAGGAAAAGGAAAAAGAGGGAATATTTCAAAGGGAGCAAGCAGAGTGGCAGGAGAGAGAAAGAACTAATGAAAGAGAAAAAGAAAGAGAGGAAAATGCGAGAGAAAGGGAATGCGAGATTAGAAGGCTGGGAAAAAAGGAAAACTCGGGTGGGGAAAGATCTGACTCCAACTCAGGATCCAATGGAGAGCTATTTAAATTTGTGCAAGCCCTCCCGAAGTTTGAGGAAAGGATCATAGAGGCCTTTTTCATTTCTTTTGAAATGCCAGCTAAACAGATCAGATGGCCAAAAGAAAACTGGACATTGCTTATGCAAAGCAGGTTGATTGGCAGAGCTCAGGAAATTTATGCCATACTTTCTGAGGAGGCTTCTGCAGATTATGAGATGGCATAAAAGGCTATTCTGGCTGCTTATCAGTTGGTCCCTGAAGCTTAAAAGCAGAAATTTCAGAACTCTGGAAACAGCCTTGGAAGACTTATATAGAATTTCAGAGGGTAAAGCAACTTAATTTTGAGCGTTAGATGTGGGCACTAAAGTTAGAGGCCTTAGGGAAATAATTCTCCAGGAAGAATTAAAAAATTCACTCCCTCCGTTAGTAAGAACCCACATAGAGAGCCAGAATGTTTCCACAGCCAGACAGGCAGCTGAGATGTCTGATGATTACAAGCTTGTTTACAAGCACAAACCTTTTTTCTGTCACCCCCACAAACCCGATAAGGATAGAAAGTGGGAGGGTGAAAGGAAGGAAAACAGCCAGGGTTGAGAAGAGACAGCTGGGAGTGTACTGGGATCTCCTGCTCAGGCCAGAAGGGAAGGTGCTGAGGGTGGAAGTGAGGTCCGAAAGCCTAAGGGTTTCCACTGTCACAAGGTGGGACACCTTCATGCAGAATGCTGGAAGTTGCGGGGTAAATAATGGGACTTACTGGGGTACACAAAGCTAATGCAGATAAAGGGGTCCTGAGCGAGAGTACGACAGATCAGACTGTAAGGTCAAGTATAAGCACCGCTGTGAGTGCAGGGAAGGTGAACAAGATATCTGAGAGCTACAGGGAATTCTTATCAAAAGGAAAAGTAACTCCCTATCCCTCAAGTGAGGCAGGTAAACCTATAGTTATACTCAGAAATACAGGAACCACCCAAATGCTTTTGCTGGGGAAAGACATGACTTTTCCACCTGAGAGCGCATTCAATGCCAAGGTTTTGGCATCAGCGGGGAGTATATTACCCATACCTTTGCTTCAGGTGCACCTGGAGTGTGACCTAATGACTGGAACGTTAACTGTAGTAGTTGTCCATAGTTTGCCTGTAGATGGAGTTGTTCTATGCCTGGGGAATAATTTGGCCTGAGCGAAGGTTTAGTTTAGTTTAGTTTAGAGATACAGCACTGAAACAGGCCCTACAGCCCACCGAGTCTGTGCTGACCATCAACCACCCATTTATACTAATCCTACACTAATCCCATATTCCTACCACATCCCCACCTGTCCCTATATTTCCCTACCACCTACCTATACTAGGGGCAATTTATAATGGCCAATTTACCTACCAACCTGCAAGTCTTTAGGCTGTGGAAGGAAACCGGAGCACCCGGAGAAAACCCACGCAGACACAGGGAGAACTTGCAAACTCCACACAGGCAGTACCCAGAATTGAACCCGTGGTCGCTGGAGCTGTGAGGCTGCGGTGCTAACCACTGCGCCACTTCTCCAGTAGTCACGGAAAGACCAAGTGACGTCAAGGAGACAGAGCAGCTGCAAAAAAAGGTTCCAGGAATTTTTCCTTCATGTGACCTGAGCAATGGCTAAAGAGGTTCCATTGTTGGGGGTCAAATTGGCACCACAGACAGATAGCCAAATATCTGAAACTTTCTTTGGGGATTTGGATAATTTGAAGGAAATGTTCAGTAAGTCTTCTCTGAACAAGGCTCAGCAAGCCGATCCAGAGTTAAGTAAAGTGGCACAAGTTGCTCTAACTGATGCTGAAGCAAAGGGAGTTCTGGAAGGCTACCATATTAAAACTGGGATTCTGGTGAGGAAGTGGAGATCTCTTCACAGACCTGCGGGTGAAGAGTGAATGGTGGTGCACCAGATAGTGGTACCGCCTAAGTATTGCCAGGAAATATTAAGGATAGCCCATGAAATTCCTATGGCAAGACATGTGGGGATCCGGAAGACCCAATCATGTGCCAGATTGGGAAAACTGCAACCTGCAATAAAACTGGCACCTCTAATTCCCACACCAGTTTTTGGGGAAACATTTAGTAGGGTGTTGGTAGACTGTGTGGGTCTTTTCCCAAAAACAAAAGCTGGACATCAATATATACTCACTATTATAGATATGGCTACTGGGTTCCCAGAGGCCATTCCCTTGAGAACAATTTCTGCTAAGGTAGTGGGAGAAAAGTTAACCCAGTTCTTCACTCAATATGATTGACTCAATTACAGACTGAGATCCAGTCAGATTAAGGTTCCAATTTTATATATAAAATTTTCCAGGAAGTTATGAGTAATCTGGCGGTAACACAGCTAAAGTCCTCAGCATACCACCCACAGACACAAGGGGCATCAGATCCTCAAAACGAAGATCAGGACATACGGTCATGAATATTCCCATGATTGGGACAAAGGGCTGGAATTTCTTCTGCTTGCCACCAGGCATTCACCTAATGAGTCTACCACTTTTAGTCGTTTTGAATTAGTTTATGGACATGAAGTCCTCTGAAACTAATCAAGGAAAGTTTTTTAGGACAGAGAGGCAAACCTTCCATGTTAGATTATGTATCCATGTTCCGGGAGCGGCTCACGATAGCCTGCAAAGTGGCTCAGGAGCACTTTAAAGCTTCCCAAACAACCATGAAGAAATGGGCAGATAAGTATGCCAAGACCTGAACATTTCAACCAGGGGATGAGGTGTTAGTATTTCTGCCTTTACAGGGTGAACTGCTGAAAGCACGGTTCAGTGGTCCATATAGAATAGGCAAAAGATTGGTGAAGTAAATTATTTGAGTGACACCCCAGATGGCTGGAAAAAGAATTGGCTGTGTCACATCAATATGTGGAAACAATATCACCGCTGGGAGGAGGATAAGCAAGCACGGGTATGTCAGGTAGTAAAAACAGTGAAGGGCGAAAGGGATAGTGAGGATGAGACAGAAGGAGGCCTTGACAACTCCCAAATTGAACCTCCTACGCTCCGTATAGTTAAAATCCTGAATTGTTAGGGAGATTAGATACTATGCTTTTGCATTTAGATGCAGAACAATGAGAAGATCTAACAAGGCTACTCACAGCATTTAAAGGAGTCTGTAGGGAGAAACCAGGATGTGCAATCTTAGTCATACATAATGTGGATGTAGGAGAATCCTCTGCTATAAAACAGCATCCTTATCACTTAAGTCCAGAGAAACAGGCCCAGGTGAAAGCAGAAATCCAGTACATGTTGGTAAACCACCTAATTGAGCCTAGTCAAAGCACCTGGAGTTCCCCAGTCGTGTTTTTGCCAAGCCTGATGGTTCAACGAGGTTTATGCATAGACTACAGAAAGGTTAATGCAGTTACAAAGGCAGTCTCCTACCCAATTCCTCGCTTGGAAGATGTATTGACAGAGTTGGCAGTTCCACATTTCTTACCAAAATAGATTTGTTAAAGGGTTACTGGCAGGTTCCTTTAACACCCCGAGCTAAAGAAATATCGGCCTTTATCACACCAGATGTCTTTTCCAATGCCAAATGATGCCATTCGGGCTAAAAAATGCCCCAGCAACATTCCAGAGACTAATGAACCAAGTGATAGCCAGTCTTCCTGACTGTGTGGTTTACCTTGCTGATGTGCTGTTGTACAGTGACACTTGGAAGGATCACTTAGAACAACTAGAAGCTCTGTTTAGAAAATTACAGTCAGCTAATTTGGTGATAAACTTTGCCAAAAGTGAATTTGCAAATCAAGAGTAACCTACCTACAGGGCATATAGCAGGTCAAGGACAAGTGTTGCCAAGAACAGCAAAAGTACAAGCATTGGTGGAGTTCCCTACCCGTTAGACTAAACAAGAAATCATGAGGTTTTGGGGATGTGAGGTTTGTACGGCAGGTTTGTACCAAATGTTAGTTTTATGTAGCTGCTCCACTGATGGATTTGCTACAAAGAAGAGCCAAGGTAGTGTGGTCAGGGGAGTACCAAGCACTGTTTGAGAGGTTGAAAGCAATTTTGATCAATGAACCAGTGTTGGCTGCCTCAAATTTCACTAAGCCCTTCAAGGTAGCAATTGATGCTAGTGACCTCGGGTAGGTGCAGTCCTGTTACGAGAAGATGAATGGGGCATTGGAGGGCCAGTGGGCTACTTTTCCAAAAAGCTAAATCAACACCAAAAGAGATACTCTACAGTGGAAAAACAAACCCTGGGCTTACTACTAGCTCTTAAACATTTTGAAGTATAAGTCTGCCACAGCTACAGAGAAACACTGGTATATACTGATCATAACCCCCCAGCCTTTGTGGAAAAGTTCAAAATCCGAGAATGCCAAACTGTTTCAATGGGGTTTACTATTGCAGCCTGATCACTTAAAGATTATCTACATTGTGGGGAAAAACAATGTAATTGCTGATGCTTTGTCTAGAATTTAACTTTGCTTTGAGTTATCTAAGTACAAAGATGGTATTAGTTACAGGTAAAGAGTGAATGAGAATGAGCGTGTAAATGTCTGTTGATATTTTTTCCATATTCTGTTTTTTTCTGTTCACACTTTGTAATGAAACACATTTAAAAAAGGCATTTCATTCCTCCAAGGGTGGATGTGTTATGAAGGTGCTTCCATTTTAAATCTTTTTTGAGGACTCATGTTCAAAAGGCTGTGGAAATACCTGAGGAGATGCTGGACTTTTTTTTTCAAAAGGGCCACTGGACGAACACATGGGACTTTGTTTAAAAACAAACCCTTACTGGAAGTCACATGTCTTAAGCTAAGTAAACAGCAGGAGCCTTGCTGACTATCGGAGTTGTTTACAGACGTGTAAACATGTAAACAGACATGTCCAGATTTATGGTGTTCAAGAGTTGGTTTTGTTTTTGGATATTGTTTGGAGTTCAGTTGGGGTGTAAGATTGCTAAGAGCGAGAGGCAACCAACTCATCCTGTTCCACCTCTTTGAGAAACCCTGAGCATCCAGTATGAGAACTGGAGAAACTAATGCAACATTTCTCCTGAGAAGCTTCTGGAAGATTTTCTCTTGACAGCTCCTGAACGAACTGCTTCTGAAAAGATCCCAGTGACAACCACATATATCCAGTGACACCCGTCTACGTGTATCTGGATGCCAGACCAACTGGAACATTTCATAGCTTATCCTTTTTCTTCAAGAATTAACAAGTACTTGGCCAAAATATTTTTTTGTTTTCTTTGTAAAGTTGATCTCAGCAGAGAAAGCTTTTTTATTTTTCCTTCAACCGGTTTGTGTGTATGTTTGGGTTATTTATAAGGGAATATATTTATGCTTTCATATTTCAATCTGTGTGTTAATAAGCTTTTCATCTTGATTGAATGAGTCTTGTTTTATAATAAATTAATAATTTTGTTTTTTATTAAAGAAACCTGGTTGGAAGATTTTTATTCTGAAACTAGAATAAAGTACATCATTGGTTGTATCGGTAACTGGGTAAAACATTTAAATATATGTTGTGACCCGTGGAGAAGTGGAACTGGAGAAAGACACTGCACACCTCCATCCTTGGTCGTAATAGTGTTCAGTTGTACGAGGTTAAGAGAGGGCACTGGATGAAGTGTGGAGCTCCAAAATGGCAGCACTGGCATCAAATCAGAATTACATGCTAATTCATGTCATGATCCATCTGCTCTGCATACTTCCGACAGATGTTAAACGTCCACATGCACTGACACCCTCACCAATATGGTGCCCCATATGATTCACTACAAATGTTTGCATACATGTCGCAGATCCCATTTAGGAGCTCTAAGGGCACTCGTAGTACCCAATAAATAGTTTCTAATGAGCCCAATTTCTCATCCAGTGACTGACTGAGGAGAGGTTGGGGAATTTTCCTTGTGCAGAGAGTTGTTAGTAAAAAGAATGCATGGCTATCGGAAAAAGGCAGCATAAACATGATAGTCAAATGGCCTCCTTCAAAGCTGCAAATTTCTATGTTTCTACAGTGATGGTCATTCATGGACTAACAGGGTCAGTGTAAAGGGAGCTTTACTCTGCATGCATTGCATGTTGTATCTCACCTGATGGGTAGAAAACAAGGAACTTCAATCTGTCTGATCCATGTTATTCTTCTGTGGTGGGAGTTTTACTCCACACCTAATCCATGCATCGAATATGTGGAGAGACAGTGGTGTAGTGGTAAGTTCACTGGACTAGTAATCCAGAGACCCAGGCTAATGCTCTGGGGACATGTGTTCAAATCCCACCATGGCAGATAGTGAAATTTGAATTCAATTAATAAATCTAATGGTGACAATGAAACCATTGTTGTAAAACCCCATCTGCTTCACTAATGCCCTTTAGGGAAGGAAATCTGCCATCCTTACCTTGTCTGGCCTACATGTGACTCCACTGGTTGACTCTTAAATGCCCTCTGAAATGGCACAACAAGCCACTCAGTTTCTCAAGTGATGGGTAATAAATACTGGCCTAGCCAGTGATGCCCACATCCTATGAATGAATATAAAAAAGCAATCTTTGCTAATTTACAATTTACATTTAGGCTCAGTGTTCCCGAGCTCTAAAGAGGAAAAGGTCAATGAGTTTGCTATCCAGTAACCTTTGCTGGATAGTATGTGTGTATGGATGTCATGTAAGCACAAGATCAGCTCATCTATGATGCTCCCCTTGGCACAATAGCCTGCTAACAGCTGCTAAAAAAGCATACGAAATCCTGTTTATAAATAGAGACAAGGAAGGTATGCTAAAACTTTAGAAAACATGGCTTAAGCTTCAGCTGGTGTATTGTGTCCAATTCTGGGCAGCTGTTATGAACGCTGGACTTTGTAATATGTTTATGTTTTTAAAAGTTGTGATTTTTAAAAGTTTAAGATGGAGTCCAGAAGGTCAGGTGACCTTCACAACCATTCTCCTAAAGGACAAGAGAGATCAAAGACTTTTCTTGAAAAAACAGAGACTGCAGATATATAACACCTGAAGAACAATGGGTTTCACCCTCCCAGACTTTCATGTCGTAAAACAAGAAGTCAGTGATTATGAAGGTGCAAATGTACCAAACAGGTGTTAACACTTGGGAACAATGGAAGACCCAGATTGCTCTGTGAAACCAGTCTTCCGGATTTTCCATATTGGAACAGGACAATAAACAATTGACTTTTGAGTCCAGATAAATTTAACAGATTTTCTGAAGGCTGTAGGAAGGGAACCCAACGGTTGCAACCTGAGAGCAAGCTGTAAGGAAGACAACCATTGGTTGCAGCCTCGAGCGAGAGAGAGGAGGCACCTGCTCTCAGAAACCGAATACAGCAAAAGGCTTCAACGACTTGAGCCTGTTTTGAAAGTTGAAGCTTGCGGAAAAGTAGAAAACCAGCAGGATCACAAGGAATCGCCTTATTCATGGATGTCCAGGTCCGAAGTGCTCGGAAAAGTGAGTGAAGAGGACACTGATTTTTGAAGAGGTCTGGTCTCCCAATGCAACTGGGAGTATTTTGGAATTTTTAACCACAAATATTTCACTATAATGAAGGACTATGTAATGTATAAGTGTGGTGTGATGGTTTCAAGTATTTTAGGTAGTAAAGAAAATACGTTTCTTTGTAATTTGGGGCATCAGCTGCTTACAAAGTACTATTTAGGTAATGGGGATTTCTTTTAGTTTAGTTGTTGTAATAAAATCTTAAAATGTGAAACCTTGTTGTGTAATTCTTTAAATTGGTCTGGGGGCTCATACCTCATATTTTAACATTAACGATCTTACTGTGATCGTAACAACAGCACACTTCAGGACGGATTGCAAGGTCTAGGAGAGAGTGCAGAAGAAATTTACTGAAATGGTACCAGAGATGAAGGATGACAGTTATGTAGAGAGACTAGAGAAGCTGGAATTGTTCTCCTTAGAGCAGAGAAGGTTCAAGGGAGATTTAGTAGAGATGTTCAAAATTATGAAGTTAATTTTTATAGAGTAGATAGGAAAAAAAACATTCCCATTGGCATGAGTGTCATTAACCAGATGACACACATTTAATATAATTGGCAAAGAACCGGCGGGAGTTGAGGAAAATTGTTTTTATGCAGCAAGTTATTATGATCTGGAATGCACTGCCTGAAAGGATGGTGGAAGCAAATTCAATAGTAACTTGCAAAAGGAATTGGATATACACTTCAGAAGAAAAACAATGACAGGTCTATGGGAAAAAAGCAGGGGAAGTGGGACAAGTCGAATAGCTCTTTCAAAGATCTAGCACAGGCACAATGGGTTAAATGGCCTCCTTCTGAACTGTATAATTCTATGGTTCAATGAACAAAAGAAAGAACTTTCATTTATATAGAGTTTTTCACAACATCAGGATGTCCCAAAGCATTTTGCAGCCAATTAAGTACTTTTGAAGTGTAGAAACTATCATAATATAGGAATGCGACAGCCAATTTGCACACAGTAATGTCCCCAAACATATACATATTAATGACCAAGTAATCATTTTTTAGTGATGTTGCTTGAGGGTTAAATGACAACAGGGAGAAGTCCCCTTGCTCTGATTTAAAATCGTGCCATGAAATATTTTATGTTCACTTGAGAGGGCAGTTGGAGCCTCGGTTAATTGTCCCATCTGAAAGACAGCACATCTGACAGTGCAGCACTCACTCAGCACTGCACTGGAGTGTCAGCCAGGATTACCTCAAAGCTCACTCATGAAGAAGGGTTACTCAGGCAAGCTACCAGAGGGATAGGGGTGCCAGGGGAACTGAACCACACCAAAAGTGCCTGCAGGAGAGCAACAGAGAGGAAGAAGACAAAAATACTTTTAACCAAACTTGCAAAAGTCTCCCCTGGAGGCAAAGCTCATTTCCAAGTACTGGATTCAACATACCAGGGTTCATGCACTGAGTGTATTGTTGAAAGCTGGGATAATCCCATTCATTTGCCAATAATAAGTGGAAGTATTTCCAACAGCAGATGAGCACATTCCCTACCCCCCCCCACCCCCCCACCCCTCATAAAACCATCCTTCTCCCTTCAGCCCTGTGAACCAGCCACACTGGCGGGCGACAGTCCCAACTCTGCATATCCAATTGCACCCTTCTGCACTTTGCTGGATACAGGCTCACGTTTTTTTAGCAACACACAGCTCTCAATTACCATTCTGTAACTATCTTTAGGATCATTTATCAGTAGGTTATTAGGCTGCCATGATACTGAGAGCATTGTCTCAAGGACCTGTCTGGAACCAGAAGGAATTGCTTTCGTTGTCAGGACGACCTCTCACTCTTATACATAATTCAAAATACTTTGGTTAGTTTCAGCTTTGCATGGCAGTTTGCAGTTTAGCTTGGGCAACCAAATATTTCCTCTAGCAACCACGTTTCCATCCAATTTTTGCCCCTGTGGTTGATGCTGGCAGATAGCTTAGTGGTGCCAGCTACACTTTATTGCCAAGCTATTCACTCATGGGAGGCATCACATCCAAGCACAAGGCAGACGTGCAAGCAGCACTGGTGGAGCAGGATTAAGGCACAACGCAAATGCATTTTCAGACCCAATGCCGCTGACAGGCAAACTTGCTATCAAGTGCACTCACCAGATGTCATGAACCTGCCAGGTCTTTTGTTCATTACGACATTAAGTGTCAATTGAAGCCAGACTCTTATGGCAGAACCGCAATATATAAATTGCCATGGCTCAGTGGGTAGCACTCCCGCTTTTACGTCTGAGTGGGTCTGAGTGGATCTGTGTGCCACTTCAGAGGTTTGAGCACTTTGGGATGTACTGAGACTCTGGAAGGTGCTACATAAATACAAGATCTCTGAATATCTATTATCATGAGTAAAGTCTCTGCTTCCTTGACAGTGGGGTGTGTCTGTGTTGTGATGCGCAGGCCTCGCAGTTGTGTGGGACAGGTTGGGTAGACCAGCGGGTTTATTTTTCTCTCCATCATTTTTCATCTGTGCTTCCTTTTGCTCGTAGCAGGTTTACTGAAATCTACTCTGATTACCTAACACATTCCATTTTATTCCATTTAAATACTTAAATCATTAAAAAATACTGATACAGTTAGACTTAGGCTTCATTTGCTTGAGGTTTATATAACGATGAAGGGATTAAATTGTGTTTGTGCAGACAGTTTGTTTCAACTAAATAGGTTAGCAAGGAGCAGGGGTTACAATCTCAAATTATGTAAGGTTAGAACTGGGTTAGATGCCAGGAGGCAGCAGATCTTTTTCCAGAGAATAGTGGGCCTGTGGAACAGGCTGCTGGCTTTGTGCAGTGGAGGCCGATTTGCTGAATTATTTCTGGCGAGAGTTGGACCTGTTTCTGGCTGGGGTGGAGATTAGCTTGTACAAGAGGTAACATTAATCAGGGCTAGAGCAATCTCCTTGGATAGCTTTAATTACCCAAGGGGGTTGGAAAGGAATTTCCCAGTTCTTTTCTCTAATAGGCCTGGGTTCTTCACTTTCTCACTGGTGAGGTGGGGTGTGTCTGTGTTGTGATGCGCAGGCCTCGCAGTTGTGTGGGACAGGTTGGGTAGACCAGCGGGGTTTTTTTTCTCTCCATCATTTTTCATCTGTGCTTCCTTATGCTCGTAGCAGGTTTACTGAAATCTACTCTGATTACCTAACACATTCCAGCACAGTGCTTACAAACTGTAGCCTTTGCCGCCATTCCCAAACTTGACTAATAGGAAAACTCCCATCTTTGTGGCTTTGATACTGAAATCGTTTGACAAAGACCTTGTAGTGGATGGTGCACACCCATGTTCAGTTCCAACTTAATCACTGCCTGATATAGTAACATACAATGCTATTGCCCAGTTTCATGGCATCAGTGTATAAATGACAGCTGCACCTTAACCCAGTACAGGATTTGTTTACCCTATTAATGTGATTTTTTTGAACACTGTTGGGGGCTGATATTTAATCTGAGAGCCTTTCACAACCTCAGGATGTCCCAAAGTGCTTCACAGCCAATGATGTACTTTTGAAATGTAGGCACTGTTGTAACGTAGGAAATGCAGCAGCCAATATACGCACAGCAAGCTCCCACAAACAGCAATGTGATAATGACCAGATTATTTGTTTTGGTGATATTAGTTGAAGGATAAATATTAGCCAGGACTCTGAGGAGCTCCCCTGGTCTCCTTCAAAATGGCATTGTGGGATCTTTTACGTCCAACTGAGAGGGCAGTTGGGATCTCAGTTTAACATCTCATCCAAAAGACAGCGGCCAGAACTTTATGAACCCAGTAGGGATGGGAATGTAGGTGAGGGTGGGGGCCCATAAAATTGCGAGGGAAGATGGGAGTGGACTGCCCGTCTCCTTCCCAAAGCTATGGAATTTAGTCTGGCTAGGGAAAGGTGAAGCCGGCCTTCCAACCCAGAGGCCAATTGAGACCCTTAAGTGGTCAATTAACGGCCACGATGACCTCTTCCTGCCACCTCTGGCATTTTACCAGCGGCAAGGGGTCCCTCCGCCACATGAAGCGGCCGCCCAGTAACTCCAGACGGCCTCTGTGTAGGTGGTGGGGTGGGCCCTCCTCAATGGGCAATCTGTGGCCCATGGACAACCCCCGGTGGAAAAGACCGCCCCTGTGGTACCACCCAACCCACTGTCCTCAATGATCCAACACCTCCCCACCTTTCATCAGGACCTGTCTGACTGGCTCCGGCAAGCCTGCCTTCACTGACTTGCAGTCTGAGGCTCCAAGGCTTCTACAAGGAACGCAGACAATTAACATGCACGTACTGTAAGCAATTAGTAAGGCAAATGGCATGTTGACCTTTATTGCAAGGGGATTGGAGTACAGGAATAAGGAAGTATTGCTACAATTGTACAGGGTTTTGGTGAGACCATATCTGGAGTACTGTGTGCAGTTCTTGTCTCCACATTTAAGAAAGGATATACTTGCACTGGAGCCAGTACAGCAAAAGTTCACCAAATTGGTCCCTGGGATGAGGGGGGTTGTCTTATGATGAGAGGCTGAGTAAATTGGGTTTATATTCTCTGGAGTTCAGAAGAATGAGAGGCAATCTCATTGAAACAAGAAGATTCTGAAGGGGCTGGATAGGGTAGACAGTGAGAGGCCTATCATTCAGGACTGAGATGAGGAGAAATTACTTTCCTCAAAGGGTTGTGAATCTTTGGAATTCTCTATCCCAGATGGTTGTGGATGCTCCATCGTTGAATACATTTAAGGCTGGGATAGATAGATTTTTGATCTCTCAGGGAATCAAGGGATATGGCGAGCGGGCCGGAAAGTGGAGTTGAATCCTAAGATCAGCCATGATCGTTTTGAATGGCGGAGCAGGCTTGATGGGCCATACGGTCTACTCCTGCTCCTATTTCTTGTGTTCTTGTATTCTCCAGCAGTGGCCATTGCTTCCGGTGGCCCTCTGATTGGCCATCAGCTCTTGGAAGCGGGATCCGCGTTCTTAAAGGGACAGGGATCCTGGCGCCAGATAGTTAATTGCCCAGGTGCCATAAGATGCAGCTGGGGGTCCCCCAAACACCCAAGGCAGGGCTCCCCTCACCTTTGTGGCATGGTGTCGGAACCCCTGCTGGCTGCTTAAAACCCAACCCAGCATTCCTAGAGGGCAACACTCCCTCAGTACTGCACTGGAAGTGTCAGCCTGGATTATGGTGCTCGAATCTCTGGAGTGAAGACTTGAATACATGTCTCAGGACATGATATAGGACTCAGAGGTGAGAGGGCTACCACTGAGTCACTACTGACCGACAGCCCAATCAGTATGGAGTCAGTCCTGCCCCGCTCACTCTCACAGCACAGAGGGCACAAAGTCTGCGTGAGTTCACTGGGATCCAGGAGAGTGACTGAAACTGAAACCTCCCAACCAGACATATCTTCACTCTGTTTACCTCCTCCTCGATTATAAATAAAGTTAGTTTGACAAAAGAATGGCAGAGAGGTTGTATGAACACATTTTAAATTTTTAATCGCTACTCCAACAGTGTTGTGTAACAGGTAACAACTCTGATTTCAGAGGGATCGACCGAGGGTACATTGAAAAATGTTCGGCATAATAGTTCCCTTTCCCCCCTCCCCACCCGCTCCCTCCCAGTGAAGACCCACTAATGGGCAAAGGTACTAGTCTAGTCCCTTTGCCACACAGAGCCAGAAGATCCCAGGTTTAATCACTGAATTAGCTGACCTGTGCCCAATAGTGAAGCAGGGTGAACACTCAGCTGGGGGCACCACCCTGGTTGCTGTCTGATGACCCTTGCTGGAAGGAGTGAGTGTGTGGGGGTCAAGTGAATATAGGATTAAAGGTGATACCTCACCATCTAGGCTCCCCATGAATACCTTTTACAGTGTTAGGTCATCCGAATGTGTTTCACAGCTAATAAATTACAGTCACTGTTGTAATGTAGCTGTGCTCAGTTTGAGCACAGCAAGATCCGACAAACACCCCGCCTCTACCTTACCATTACTGCTGCCAAAATCTTTATCTCCATCTTGGTTGCCTTCACTTCTCAAATGCTCCATTTGTCCACCTCCTGACTTCTGCCCTCATAAACTTCTTATTGTGCAGACCTGTTCTCACCCTGCCTCACAGTAATGCCTGCCCAACCCTCACTTCCATCCTCGCTGACCTACATTGACCTACATCCCCTGCCATTAAAGATATTGAATTTAAAACACATCCTTATTTATAAGCATCGTTCCACTAGTCTCTGCAATCTTCTTTCACCTTATGTTCCGTCGCTCATTCTCCAGTTCTCTGCTCGTGGCCTCCTGTACCTCATCTCCTCCCCCGTTCCACCTTTCATTGATAGAGCCCTAAGATGGCTCAGCTCTATTCCATCTCCATCCACTCCACCAACCCTTCCACCCAGGTGTCAGTCATAGCTCAGTTGGTAACACCCAGAAGGTCATGGGTTCAAATCCCACTCCAGAAAAATCTAGGCTGACACTCCAGTGCAGTAGTGAGGGAGTACTGCACTGTTAGAGATGTTGTCTTTTGAATGAGATGTTAAACCAAGATCCTGTGTGTCCTCTCAGGTGGACGTAAAAGATTGCACAGGACTATTTGAAGAGAAAGGAAGGGAATTCTTACCGGTGACCTGACCAATATTTATCTCTCAGCCAACAACTGAAAAGAGATGCGATCGTTATCACATTGCAGTTTGTGGGATCTTGCTGTGTGTTGATTGGCTGCTGCGTTTCCTACATTACAACGATGACTACACTTCAAAAGTGCTTCATTGACTGTAAAACCTTGAGACGTCTTGACATTGCTAAGTTGCTATATAAATACAAGTCTTTCTTAGCCACCTACATCCCATTGCCACCTTTAAAAGCTTTCACAAATTATATCTTTTCAACCAGATTTTCAGTCACTTCTCCTAACTGTCCTAGAAGGAATTGACACCTGTTCCTTTATCTCCGCAGTAAAGCTCCTTGGATATTTTCCTATGTTAAAGCACTTTGTATTGCAGTACACTTTCCTAATACCTCATACCTCAGCTCCCTGTGCTTCTCTTATTTACTTCAAGCATCCCAGCCTTCAAACGTCTCCAAATAATCTGCGAGCTAGATCAGAGTGACCATTGTTTTGTGACGATAACCAGATCCTTGTATCTCAATGGCAAGATTTTCCAATCTTCCCTTCAGATCAAATGCCACTTCAGTGATTGCACTTAATACATTAAATGATTTGGCATGTTTTGGGTTGCAATTCCATCACACTTCTGACGCAAATTCAAAAAATTTGGCCACAGCAGTACCCTGGTTATTGGATTAATTTATGAATGTCAGCTATTTATTCTTTTTTCACATCTGGAGATCTTCTCGGGCAGCACTGTCTAGTTGAAAACACATGACTCAAAGAGAAACAGAATAAAATTATAAAGCAATTTCCAAACCAGTGAAAGAAATCGTAGGACTAGCCAAAAAGGAGCAGGACTATCAAACCCAGCTCTATCAACAGGCCATATGGACCAGGCTATCTCAACCTGTGTGTGTCAGTGGGGATGAGAAGGGTAGACATAAGAAAGAAGACTTGTATTTATATTGTGCCTTTTGTGACTTCAGGACATCCCAAAGCATTTTACAGCTAATGAAATACAATTTTTTTTAAGTGTTGTCACTGTTGTAATGTAGGAAATAGGACAGCCTAATAGTTCACAGCAAGCTTCTACAGATAGCAATGTGATAATAACCAGATAATCTAAGTGTTGTTGGTTTAGGGATGAATATTGGCCAGGGCACCAGGTAGAACCCCTCTGCTTTTCCTCAAGATAGTGCCATGGGTTCTTTTCTGTCCACCTCTGAGGGCAGGTGGGGCCTTTGTTTGACATCTTCTCTGAAAGCTGGCACCTCTGACAGTGCAGCACACCCTCAGTCCTGCACTGGAGTGTCAGCCTAGATTACATGCTCAACTCTCTAGAATAGGACTTGATCCCACAAAGTTCTGAATTAGAAGTGTGAGTGTTATGACCAAGCCACAGCTGAACACCATTGCTGGTGCAGTAAGTTTATCTGACAATCAGCTGAGCTCTTTAGACCAACTAGGTCCCAGGTATCAAAACAGAAAATGTTGGAAATACACAGCGGGTCTGACAGCATCTGTGGGGAGAGAAACCGAGCTAATGTTTCAGGTCTGTGACCTTCATCAGAATTAAGTAAAGTTAGAAACGTAATAGGTTTTGAGCAAGTGAAAAGGGTGTGAAGAAGAAGGTGGGAAGAAGAATAAAAGGGAAGGTCTGTGATAGGGTGGAGGACAGAATAAATTAAATGACAAGAGATTTCATGGTGCAAAGCCAAAGGGAGTGGTAATGGGACAAGTAAAGAAACAAAAGGTGAGTCTAGAAAAGGTGTGAATGGCAGGATAGCAACCATCCAACTGTAAAATAAAGGAATTAAGAAAGAACCAAGAGTAAAAAACAAAACCAACAAAAAAAGTGAAACAAAATGGGGGCAGAAGCTATGATGTAAAATTGTTCAACTCAATGTTGAGTGCAGAAGGCTGTAAAGTGCCCAGTCAAAAAGATGAGGTGCTGTTCCTCAATGTCATGCCAGCATTTCTCAATGAAAAGATCGAGAGAGGATAAGAGGCCCGAGGGAGGGGTCCAGGTGGGGGGAGAACCTCAAACCACTGTTCTCGCTGATCCTGAGATCCACACTCTATGCCATGTGCACACCCTCAACCTTTCTCTTCAGCAACGCCGACTCACTCTATCTCAAAGCTGTCCTGGTCCGCAGTTTCATTTCATCCTTTGTCTCAACCGACGCTTTCACAAAAAAACTTTTTATCTTCCTTTCAGGTGTGAAGGATCACAAACTTCAACAACTCATGGCTACCAACACCCCTCTGGATCCTTCTTCCCCTTCACTTCCCTCTTTCTTCTTCAAATATATTCCCCTGCCATGATATCCTCTGATCGTCCCCTCTCTGCCTCTGAACAATCTGTCCACAGCAAAGGCCTCAGCTTCATCCCCTTATGCCCCCACCTCATGAATTTCAAGCTCGGCATAATGCTGAGCTCTTCTTCTGTCGCCTTCGCCTCTGCGCCTACTTCGTTAGCCAATAGTCTAGCCACCCACCCCAACCACATGGTGGACCATTTTATCCATCTCCAGGATTCTTTCTCCGCCTGCACCCTCCCCTCTGGCCTTTTACCCTCCCTAGGTCTTTTTATTGAGAACTGCTGGTGTGACATTGGCGGTCTCAATTTCTCTGCTCCCCTCAATCGCTCTCTCCTATCACCCTGTAAACTTGCTGCACTCTGTCCTCCCAGGTCTAACTCTAACATTGTCATCAAAGGTGCTGACAAGGGTGGTGCTATTGTTGCCTGGCGTACTGACCTCTACCTAGCAGAGGCCAAATGCCAACTCTCTCACACTACCTCCTACCTCCCCTGAACCACGACTCCACCACTGAACAGCAGGTCTGGCAGGATCTACGGAGACAGAAACAGAGTTAACGTTTCAGGTCCGTGACCTTTCATCAGAACTCAGTAGGGGAGTTCTCCCTGGTGTCCAAGCCAATATTTATCCCTCAACCAACATCACTATGAAACAGATAATCTGATCATTTATCACGTTGTTGTGCCAATTTGCTGCAATGGGTCCTACATTACAACAGTGACTACTTCAAAAGTACTTCATTGGCTGTAAAGCACTTTGGAACAACCTGAGGTCATGAAAGGCACGATAGAAATGCAAGTTCTTTTTATTTTCCTTTTTACCTTTGAATTCCATTATTTGAAGATGAAAAGGGGATTTCTCCCTGATATTGTGCAAATTGGCTGCTATGTTTCTTACAATACAACAGCTACTTAATTGGGTGTAAAGACCTTTGATATATTCTGAGGCCATGAAAGGCACTATATAAATGCAAATTCTTTCTTTTTAGGCAAATCCTTTAACAATCCAGGGCAGAACCAAACCTTGAGATGTGAAAAATTAGTGCCAGTCGTATTTAATCTTGGTCACTTGAGCAGTGGTATCCAGCATACAACGAAGCTCAATGTGTCATCTCCCACCCCACAGATTCATAGCAGTTGATTTGACCTCAGTTAGGGGAGTGGGATCAATGTGGAACAGGGCAATTTCATGTGACAGCTGCTAATAGCTTGATCGATAAGAGATTTGGTTGATTTTAACCATTGGGTCTCCTCGACCTCCCTCAAACAACACTAAAAGAGTTAATCTGGTCATCATCACATTGTTCTTGTTTACAGTGTTAACACTGCAACAGTGGCTACATTTCAAAAGTACTTCATTCGTTGTAAAGTGCTTTGAGATGTTGTGAAAGACACTATATAGATGCAAGTCTTTCTTTGTTTACTGGGAACAATTCCTTTCTTTCATCTTTTTATTTCTTAATTGGAAGTCATTTGCAAGGGATTGCCAGTATTATTTTATTTATTGGACCAGACTGTTGTGGGCAAGAGAGAACAGGATCAAGCTGCAGTTGGTCAGCAAGGGATTGTGAGACCAGACCACCGACAGCAAGGAGATCAGGTCCAAGGTGTGGCCAGCAGCCAAAAAAAGATGAAGGTCAGGCCATGGTTGACTGCCAACTCGAAAAGCAAGACTATGTTGTTTGCATAGTCCAAAGAGTGTTGCAACCAAGCAGTAGACAGCAAGGGAGAGCAGGACCAAGCAGTAAGTAACAGCCGGCAAGGAAAGCAGCCCCAGGCAGTGAATCTTGTGACAACAGGAAGCTGTGCTTTAAAGCATTGTTAGGGAGACTGGACACTATGTTTTCACATTTAGATGCAGAACAACGAGGAGACCTAACAAGGCTACTCACAGCATTTAAAGGAGTCTGTAAGGCCAAACTAGGACAACTTTAGTCATACATGATTTGGATGTAGGAGAATCTTCTCCTATAAAACAGCATCCTTATCGCTTAAGTCCAGAGAAACAGGCCCAGGTGAAAGCAGAAAACCACCTAACTGAACCCAGTCAAAGCAGCTGGAAGTCCCCAGTCGTGTTCGTGCCTAAGCCTGATGGTTCAACTAGATTTTGCATAGATTACAGAAAGGTTAATGCACTAACAGAGGCAGACTGCTACCCAATTCCTCGCTTGGAAGACTGTATTGACAGAGTTGGCAGTGCCACATTTCTTACCAAAATAGATTTGTTAAAAGGATACTGGCAGGTTCCTTTAATACCCCAAGCTAACAAAATATCGGCCTTTGTCACACCAGATGGTCTTTTCCAATGCTGAATGATGCCATTCGGGCTATAAAATGCCCTAGCAACTTTCTAGAAACGAATCAACCAAGTGGTAGCCAGCCTTCCTAACTGTGTGATTTACTTTGATGATGTGCTGGTACACAGTGACACTTAGAAGGTCCTGGGCAAACATTTGGAAGTAACTGGGTAAACATTTAAAGATAGGTTGTGACCCATGGAGAGGTGGAACTAGAGAAAGACAGTGCACTCTTCCCGCCTCGGTCGTACCAAGTGTCTTAGAAGAGGGGTAGAGATATAGAAAACGTTTTTGAGGGAATTCCAGAGTTTGAGGTTTAACATCCATTATTATCAGAATCAGGAAGCAAAAGCATTATGTAATTAGCCTGTCTTGTGAGCTTGTTTTTCAAGTGAACCATATTTTGTTTTTATCTTTAAGGAAGCTTTAATGGCTGTTTTAATTGTTTCATTTTTGACCATTTTGACTGTACATTATCTTATGATAATGATTTTATACTGACTTTTAAATTGACTGACATGGTAACACTGTCTATCATGTTATAATGTTGGGAAATTTACCTCAGTTATTGAAATGATCTTTTCTTAACCATTATGCTACTCACAACCTCATTCATCAACAATAACTTGTACTTATATTGTGCCTTTAACGTAGTAAAATTTCCCAAGGCACTTCACAGAAGTGTTATCAGACAAATTATAATACCATGCCACATAAGGAGATGTTCCAATTGGTGACCTGAAGCTTGGTCAAAGAGGTCAGTTTTAAGGAGTGCCTTCAAGGTGGAGAGAGAGGTGGAGAATTTTAGGGAGTGAATTCCAGAGCTTAGATTCCAGACGACTGAAGGCATGGTGGAGCAAAGAAAATTGGGGATACACATGAGGCCAGAACTGGAGGAACATCTAGTTCTTGCAGGGATGTAGGACTGGAGGAGGTTCGAGGGAGGGTTGAGAAAGACCACAGTGGGATTTGAACACAAACACAGCCGCTGTTCTCCTGGGCTTTTGACTTTCCTCGTACTGCTTTTCCACACCCCTCAAATAAGTCTCCAAAACAAATCCCTTTCCGTTTGTTTTTTTCTCCTTGTACTTTCCATTAAGCCCTTACTCGTAATCCCAGGTTTTCTCCTCTAAATGATTATTTTTTTGCTTTAATGTTCATTACAATATCCAATCTAGCCACACAATGATCAGTAGGACAAAGTGTTCATACATTTCCTGGTCAGTAAGCTTTCAGATGGACTACTCAATACTAAATCTATTCTAACATCTGCCCTAGCTCTTTTTTTTATTATTTTATTTATTCATTCACAGGATGTGGGAGTTGCAGGTGAGGCCAGCATTTATTGCCCATCCCTAATTGCCCTTGAGAAGGTGGTGGTGAGCCTTCTTGAACCACTGCAGTCCATGTGGTGTGGGTCAGAACTTTCGGAGATCCAGGATTTTGACCCAGTAAAGATGAAGGAATGACGATATATGTCCAAGGTGGGATGGTATGTGACTTGGAGGGGAACTTGACGGTGCTGTAAAGGCCTGCTCGGGTCTGCAAAAAAAACCCGACCTGAGCCCGACAGAACCACATCCGACCCGGCCCGACCATCAGTTAACTTACCTTCCATTTTTCACTTTGTTGCTGATCTGCACAAGCTTAAAATAACTAAAAAAAATCACCTTTCTAGTCCAAAAATTAAATTAACAGTGGAGCCACTTACCTCTGATAGAGCGTGTCCAACCCGGCCCGGCCCGAGCCCGAATGCCGCACCCGGAGGTGCAACCCAACCCGACCCGAACCCGACACATGTCACCAGGTCCCGTTGGGTTTGGGTCAGGTAGCAGGCCTTTACGGTGCTGGTTTTCCTATGTGCCTGCTGCCTTTGTCCTTCAAAGAGTAGAAGTCATGGGCGAGTTGCTGCTGTGCATCTTGTAGATGGTACACACTGCTGCCACTGTGTGCCGGTAGTGGAGAGAGGGAACATTTAAGGTGCCGATCCAACAGACTGCTTTGATCTGGATGATGTTGAACCTCTTGAGTGTTGTCGGAGCTGCACTCATCCAGGCAAGTGGAGAGCATTCCATCAAACCCCTGACTTGTGCTTTGTAGGTTCAAAGGTTTTGGGGAAGTCAGGATGTCAATCACTCGCTGCAGAATACTCTAGCCTGCACTTCCAGTGACAGTATTGATGTGGTTGGTCCAATTAGGTTTCTGGCCAATAGTAATCCCCAGTATGTTTATGGGGGGAAATTTGATGATGGTAATGCCATTGAATGTTTGTGGAATGTTTCTTCCAATTTTGGCACAGGTGAGAAGGATTTTGCAGGATGGAATGGTTGTACCCAAATCCATTGATAGGTCGATTTTGGATGGTCTGGCTACTTCTTTGTAGTACTTTGATACAACTGAATGGCCATTAACCTTTCAGAAAGATACAGAACTCTCTTCCACAGCATCCACTACCTATGTTTAAAAGTCTCCTTAAAACCCTCTAGTCCCTTCTGATTGGTGTTCACTTGCTATTGTACTTCCCGGTAAAGGACTCTGAGATTTCTGTAGATGCATCAGTTGTTAATTACCGACTCTATCATTGGGCGGTCTGGCTCAAAATAGGGCTGAATGGGAAAAGTTTTGATTCATTGTAATTCAGTGATTCAGGCAGTTGTTTAATGGAGTGATACAAAGCAGTCTGTACTCTTACAAGTTTTACATTAAACTCAGTGACCTTCAGTAAAATCATTCCATTTTATAAGGCACTTTACAAGAGCAGCAGGCCTAAATGTACTGCCTTGGCTCAGCAGTATCATTCCCATCTCTTGAGTCAGAATGACTCAAATCCTATTCTAGAGAATTAAGTGTATGATCTAGGCTGACACTCCAGTGCACTACTGATGGAGTGCTGCATTTCAGAGGTGCCATCTTTTGGATGACATGTTAAACTGAAGCCCCATCTGCCCACTGCCCTATTGGAAAGAAGAGCAGAGGAATTCTCCCTGGTATCCTGGCCAATGGCTCAGATATTGCACCTGTAATGTCAGCGAAACTATCAGCACCCTGCGAAACTGGCAAAAACATCTGGGGGCCCGATTTTAACTCTGTGGAAGTGAATGGGTTTTCAGTGAGTTAAAATTGGGTCCCTGGCGTCAGCACATGTGCACTTAAATGTGGAAATGCAGATATTGCTGTCACTGATTCCCTGCTCCTCCACAGGGTGCACTGTCGAAACCCCAGCAGGTGGTAGTCTTTAGAAATCACCGAGCTTTGTCTGGAAATCGAAAATGGACCATGTTCGCATGGACACGATGTTCAAACCTCTGGATAAAGGAAGAAAAAACGTACCCAACATCACCCTCATTCTGATGACCACCTATGTGTGCGGCTGCATCAAGCTGTGCGTAGTGCCCCAGTACGCAAACACCAAGTGTCACTACGTGTTGAGGTTCTGTCTGTCCCCGGTGTTGCGAAGGATGGGTCAGGTCACATTGCCGCAGAATGCTCCATTCAGTTGGACCGTGCCATACCACCTATCCTTCATGGAAAAGTTTGTGCGGAGGAACACCTTTGACCACAAATCCATCAGGCAGTGGTCTGCACGGAATGTCCTGAAGGCCCTACGGGAAAAGGAAATGGTGGATCCTGTCAGATGGTTCCCTGAGCAAACTGCCAAAGTCACTTGGCAAAAAGCCTCATCGCCAGAACTTTCAAACAAGCACCAAGAAGTAGCTTGGCTGGTGGTGAGAAGAATCCTCCCCGTCAGATCCTTCCTGCACACCTGGAGTCTCACTCCTTCTGCACGTTGCCCTTGAGGTGGCTGTGGTTGGGAAGAGACCATCGTCCACCTCCTTCTGGAATGTGCCTTCACAAAGCAGGTCTGGAAAGAGATGCAGTGGTTTTTGTCGAGGTTCATCCCAAGCAGCTCAGTAACACAGGACTCTGTGCTCTACAGGCTACTCCCAGGGACGCACACCGAGATAAACATCAACTGCTGCTGGAGGACCATCAACTAAGCGAAAGACGCTCTTTGGTCTGCCCGAAACCTGCTGGTCTTCCAGTACAAAGAGTTGTCCACGATCAAGTGTTGCAGACTGGCCCATTCCAAGGTCCAGAACTACGTGCTGAGGAACACACTAAAGCTTGGGGCAGCCGCCGCAAAGGCTCAATGGGGAAAGACCACAGTGTAAGGATCTCCCGCCATTGTATACAGAGGAGCTGGAACCTGTGTAAAGCCCCTTGGGCTGTATACACCAAATATGTTTTTGTTGTGTGATGCAAATGTAGATTGCACATAAAATGGAATGGAAAGAATTGTGAGACAACTCATGTTCTGTATCCATGGAATATGATCACTATTGCACTATCCGAAATGTCAAATTGGAACTGCTTTGAACTGTTTTGTCATGTATTTTTTTTTACAAATTTTTAAGAATAAGGTATATTTTTGGGGAAAAAAATCACTAAGCTGACAAGAACTTCACCTTTTACACTGTAATATTGCACTTAATACCTCCTGAAAAAGGTATGCCTTGTGCAGAGTTATAACTGGATTTTTAATGACGTACTAAGTAACAACTACTGCTGAACATCCTCTCTGGCCCTGGAAAAATAACTCTATGTTTTTCCAAACATAATATGACACATTTTGTCAAATTTTTCCACTATGATAAAAATTCCATAGTTTCTTTAAGATATTTCAACTTCTAATGTGCATGTGCTATTCAGTTATTTCACTCTTTGTAAAATTTATAAAAAAAGTGAAGGATAATCAGTGCATTTTACTTCCTGGTTTTCTGTCTGATGGCATCAGTGTTGCTGGATGCCTGGAGATCCCCTTGACTTGGTCCAGATTCAAATTAATGTCAAGAAAGAGGAAATCCAGTAAAGCTTTGTGGCCATTGCTCCACCAACTGCAAAATCCAGGCCAAATTTATCTCTCAATCAACATAATCAAAAACAGATTAACTAGTCATTTATCTCACAGCTGTTTTCGGGAGCTTGCTGTGTGCAAATTCCACCTTCACTTCAAAAAGTCCTTAATTGGCTGTGAGGTTCTTTGGGACGCCATAATGTCATGAAAGGCTCCTTTCCTCAATTTTTTTATATTGAGAATGTATTGCTGCTTTGATCTGCCCACCTATTCTGAACCATATGTGCTGCAGGAATCCAATTTATAATGCTGCAACTTTTCTGATAGTGCAAGGACACTATGTCTCCTGCTTCCCACAGTGCATGCTGGTAGGAATGACATCAGTGTAGCTAGCTTGTCCTCTGCAGCTGTGCCATTAAACTTTGGCCATAAACAAGTAACAAGTAGCTGTTCTGAGAGGCATCCTGTTCCATGGAAAGGTTACTATATTTTTAGGAGTAACAGCTGCATTCTGACCACATTGATGTCATCATTGGAGAATGATGGATGCAACTCTTTTCATTTATGAAGAAAAAAAAACTAGAATATTAGAAGTTGGATTTCTCAACTCTTGCCACTGATTTTTTTCTTTTTAATTAATAGACATTTTTTAAAAATGCTTCCCTTTTTGCTCTCTTCTTGGGATGTGGGCATCACCGGCAAGGCTGGCATTTATTACCCATTCCTAGTTGCCCCTTGAGAATTTGGTGGTGAGCCGCCCTCTTGAACCACTGTAGTCTGGTAGTGAAGGTGCTTCCATGGTGCTGTTAAGTAGGGAAATCCAGAATTTTGACCCAGCAACAATTAATGAACAGCCAATACATGCCCAAGGCAGTATGGTGAGTGAGCTGGAGGAGAACTTGGTGGTGATGGCGTTCCAATACACCTGCTCTAGGTGGTAGATGGCACGGGTTTGGGAGGTGCTGAAGTTGTTGACCTGCTGGGACACATTTTCACAAGGTCCCACTGCCTTCAATACCACATCTAAATGGCCATTTTTCCCTGCATACTAACCGCGGACAGTGAATGTCAGCAAGGTATTCAACTGCAGATAGCATCATGGCTGAGCCAGGTTCACCTGACCCAGCAGAATGCACTGGACAGGAGAGGTAACCCTGACTGACTTTCCCTTCCCTAGCACAGGGAGCATTGAAACCAATTGTAGTCCCCTTTCTGCCACTTAAACATGGGACTGGTTGGGCTATGCAATTTAGCTATACCCCACCATTACCAACTCTAACCATTGAGGAAGCTATTAGCAGAGTTCTGAAAGTGACCTCACTCCCTTCTTGACCAGAGAATAGATTATAAAATGCTTTGTAATCAGTCTTTTTAAATAATTTTCATTGGAAAGTTTTCTTTGGAAGCTGTCAGAATGTCATAAAAAGCCCAACTGGTTCACTAAATGTTCTTTAAGGAAGATAACCTGCTGTCCTTACTCAGAGTCCAGTCACACGCCAACGTGGTTGAGTCTTAACTACCTTCTGAAGTGGCCTATCAAGCCATACAACCCAACAAGCCTGTTGTGCCATTCATCAGATTGTGGCTGATCTGTATCTTAATTCCGTTCACCTGCCTTGTTTCCACATCCTCGACTACCCATGCCTAACAAAAATCTATTAATCTCAGTTTTGAAATTTCCAAATGACCCCCAGCCTCAACAGCTTTTTGGGAGAGAGTTCCAGATTTCCACGACCCTTTGTCTGAAGATGTGCTTCCTGACATCACCCCTGAGAAGTTTAGGGAAGGAATTCCAGAGCTTAGGGGGTCAATTAGATCATGCCTTAGTCTCTTATACACAAAGGAATACAAACCTAGACTGTGCAACCCAGCCTCAATATTTAACCTTTTTGGCCCTGGTATCACACTGATGAACCCGCACTGGACCCGCTCCAAGGCTGAGGATTCTGAGGCGAGGTGCCCAGAACTGAACACAGTACTCCAGTTATGGTCTAAACAGTGTATTTTAGTAAATATCTATCTTTAATACATCCAGTACACAACTTTGTTTGCTGGAATCACATATCTGGAATTAAGAATTAAGATTAATTTGCAAAATTGGGGCAGGAGGGGTGTCCCTGAATTCCTAAGGGCTAAAGATGAAAATATAGCCCACACTCCAACTTGCACATAACAAGCTCCCTCAAACAGCAGTGAGCAGATCAACTATTTCAGATAATAAAAATAGAAAATTCTGGAAATCGTCAGCAGGTCTGGCAGCATCCGCGGAGAGAGAAACAGAGTTGATGTTTTCGGTCAATGGCCTGTTGTCAGAAGACTAAGGTTGCAAACTCTTGTTGGACATATTCCTGAAGGTTTCATCACATGACCTCCTGCCTCCAACAGCCCTTCCTCCAGCCACCTGCAATTGGTCGCCCAACACACCCATCGTCAGGCTGCACTGTCATTCTGAAACACCTAACTCGTCTTTTTTTCAAATTCTTTCCTGGGATGTGGGCATTTGTTGCCCATCCCTAATTGTCCTTGAACTGAGTGGCTTGCTTGGTCATTTCAGAGGACAGTTAAGAGTCATCCACATTGCTGTGGGTCTGGAGTCACATGGAGGCCAGACCAGATAAGGACAGCGGATTTCCTTCCCTAAATCTCATTAGTGAACCAGATGGGTTTTTACAACAATGGATGATAGTTTCATGGCACCATTACTGAGACTAGCGTTCAACTCCATATTTTTTAAATATATTAACTAACTTTATTAATTAACTGAATTTAAATCCCACCAGCTGCTGTGGTGGGATTTGAACACATGTCCTCAGGAAATTAGCCTGGACCTCTGGACTACTAGCCCTATGACATTACCACAGCGCCACCATCATACCCAGCCTTTAACCTCTCCTCCAATATTTTTAAAGCTAATAAATAAAAGTGTTCAAAGAAATTGAAAAACAATTTCTTCTTTAATGGCCATATGATTTTTCTCCTCAGATTTGCTTGCAGCAGTGTCTTGGAGAATAATTTTCAAATCCTGGTGATTCCAGGACAATCCTGGAGAGTTGACAGCCTTTCCTTGGCCTGTTAATTCTTGTTGCAAACTTTGTAGTTTCTTTAGGTAGGCAGGACATCTCCGTATACTTGAAGTTACTTTTTTTTTTGGAGTATTTTTAAATATATTTCTTTCCCCTGACTGTCTGTTCACACAGAACTGTGGGAGCTGTTGCATTGTCTGCCTGATTGCCACAGATAATGAAGGTCACAGGCTTTGTTGCAGTGAAAGGATGGCCTGACATAACCTTTGACCCGGAGCTTGCTTGGCACCATTGTTTGCAATAAGCTTTTGTTATCCCTGAAGTGGTAATAACTGTTATTACTTAGACAGAAGGAAAAGTTTTAACAATCAGTGGAATGAGTGAAGGTTATTTAGTCCATCAAACTCATTCTATCTCGTGCTGAGATACAGAATTACATTGTGATGGCTTCACTGAGCTAAGAAAGACTGTTAAATAGTCTGACTGAGGTCCCTAATATCTCTGCATCACAGCAATGTCATGCCCCCATCAACAGACACACAATCTAACCCTAGCATTAGTTGCCAAACAATTCCCACTTACCTCTTTCAAATTGTTTGTCTTTCTTTCTGGCTGTCCTTGGTCTGTCCACTTGGACACTGAGAACACCCCGGGTAGAGTTTCCGCTTTGAGTACAATAGGCAGTCTGAGCGCAAATTGCGCTTGTAATTATGCTGTTTTTGCAAAGTGAAGTTATGGTTCAAGTTTCTGCTTAAATTTATTTACATAATCACAAATGTTAAAATCTTCCATGAGCCAGCACAATTGGGCAGGGTAATCGAACTTAATTGTGTCTTTTTCCCCTTGCATTAAAAAAATTCATTGATGTATATAAGAGCAATAACCAGGTGCAGTTTTATTAAAGTAGCTGAAAATGGGTTTATCACAAAAATAAGCATTTTTTGTTCGAGTGTTGAGTATTAAATGACTGAAAATGACTTTGAAGAACTACATTGAACCATTTACTAGTGCATTGTACTCTAGTCAGTTTCTTAGTAAATTAAATATTTTTTAATATTTGAAAACTTTTAAAACGTGCCTCCTCGTGCCTTTGCACTGAAAGAAACAGTTTAATTTGAAGAGCCTCCTCGAATGGTCACAAACGGGCGTTAACGGCGGAAATCCATCAAGCTGGTTATTTTGATCTGGAGATGGGGCTGGCTTCTTGACCAATGCTTTGGAAACCAGCTGTAAAGATCACGGAAATTCAATTTACGCTCCTCATGACTTGCACTTAAAATTCCTGAATCTTTTACGCTGGTGTGCATGATTTCAGGTGAATAGTGCTGGTAAGACCAGCGCAAAGTAGCAGAAACTCTAGGTACTGTTCATCACATTATAGTTAGAGAACTTGGTCTGCGTTACGCCCCGTTTTGCGGTTGGAAAGTGTGGTGGGGTGGGGGGCGAAAAGGACCAATTGTGTGGGGCTATATTCTGTGCCCCTAGGAAGCTTGAAATATGTCTGATGCCCAGATGATATTCAGGAGTCTCAGGTAGTCATCTTAAATGGGTGTAAAGCGCATTACATATGTTAATGAGAGGCCTAGTGCATGTTGAAAGAACCCTTGCAGAAACTGGACAGCACTGAGTGGAGAAAGCAGCAGGCCTGTTCTGCTCAGGTTTTCCAACCTTTGCTGCAATCTAACCAGTGGCCTTTCAAAAAACAGGTGCTTTTTTAAATTTAAAAATATACTTTAATGTGGAGTCAGGTGGAGCAGGAGTGCTCATCCCCAGCTCCACCACATGACTGTGGGTTTTTGCTGGTACCCTTTAGTCCCCACTCGGGTGACTTGAACTGCATCATCGATGCGGCTGGATGATCCGGCAGTGACGACAGCAAACTGGACGCTAAGTCCAGATTCCTAATAGAAACAGTTAAAGAAGCCAAACTGCACGACGTCTTCAGCAAACCTGCAGACGGAGCGCAGCGCAGATACACATGGTCAAGATCGGACGGGTCTGCCCGTTACAGGATTGACTTCCTGTTTGTGTCCTGTGCTGTCACGGTCAGATCCACCGACGTCAAGCCGGTGTTCTTCTCCGACCACTGCCTCTTACTGGCCGATAGTCACTTACAGGACGACCAGCGGGTTGGCAGAGGGACGTGGAAGCTCAATGCTACACTGCTGACCCCAGAGAACGTTGAGGATCTCAAAAGGGATTACAAAGGTTGGAGGACCGTGAAACCCCTCTTTGAGTCTCCAGTTCACTGATGGGAAGCGATTAAGGAGAACATCAAGAGGTTCTTCATCCACAAAGGTGTTCAGAGGGCGAGAGGGAGACAGAGGGAAATGTCCTGACTTCAGAAAAGTATGCAAAATCTGCTTCGATTGCAGCCGATGGGGGTTGAGGTCAAGGAGGACCTCCATGAGGTGAAGAGCCAGCAGGCCTAACTCTTTGCCAAGGAGGCCTCCAAGATCATCTTCCTGTCCAGAGTCCGCTCCATCGAGCAGGATGAGATGTGCTCGCGTTACTTCTTCCAAAAGGTACACAGCTCTGTGATCAGCAGCCTGAAGGAAGAAGATGGCTCGGCAACGTCTTCGCAGTCCGACATACTAAGGATCAGCAAATCCTTTTATGCTGGGCTGTATGACGTGAAGCCCACACACAGCACAGCCTCCCAGTCCTTCCTGCCATCTATCACAGAGGTCTTAGATGACAGCAGGAGGGACAGACTGGACAAGCCGCTAACTCTGGACGAGCTGACAAAGGCCGTCGAGTCCTTCGAGACGAGTAAAACTCCCGGAAGCGACGGCTTACCAGTCGAGTTGTACTCGGCCCTGTGGGACTGGGTCGGCCCAGACCTGCTGGAAGTATACGAGAGTGTGCTCCTGGCCGGCAGCATGTCAGAATCCATGAGGAAAGGCATCATCACCCTCATTTACAAGTGGAAGGGGGAGAGGGCAGAAATCAGAAATTGGCGGCCCATCTCACTGCTTAATGTTGACTACATGATTCTGTCCAAAGTCATAGCCAGTCGAGTCAAGTCTGCTCTGGAGTTGGTGATCCACCCCGATCAGACTTGTACTGTACCCTGCAGGAAGAACTCTGATAGTCTCGCGCTACTCAGGGATACGATCGCCTACGTGCGGGACAGGAGGGTGGACACCTGCCTCATCAGCCTGGACCAGGAGAAGGCTTTTGCCAGGATATCACACACATACATGATGGACGTGCTTTCCAAAATGGGGTTTGGGGAGGGAATCTGCAATTTGATCAAACTGCTCTACACGAACATCCACGCTCTGGAAGTGGTTCAAGAGTTCACCTACCTAGGTTCAACTATCACCAGTAACCTGTCTCTAGATGCAGAAATCAACAAGCGCATGGGTAAGGCTTCCACTGCTATGTTCAGACTGGCCAAGAGAGTGTGGGAAAATGGCGCACTGACACGGAACACAAAAGTCCGAGTGTATCAGGCCTGTGTCCTCAGTACCTTGCTCTACGGCAGCGAGGCCTGGACAACGTATGCCAGCCAAGAGCGACGTCTCAATTCATTCCATCTTCGCTGCCTTCGGAGAATACTTGGCATCAGGTGGCAGGACTATATCTCCAACACAGAAGTCCTTGAAGCGGCCAACATCCCCAGCTTATACACACTACTGAGTCAGCGGCGCTTGAGATGGCTTGGCCATGTGAGCCGCATGGAAGATGGCAGGATCCCCAAAGACACATTGTACAGCGAGCTCGCCACTGGTATCAGACCCACCGGCCGTCCATGTCTCCGTTATAAAGACGTCTGCAAACGCGACATGAAATCGTGTGACATTGATCACAAGTCGTGGGAGTCAGTTGCCAGCATTCGCCAGAGCTGGCGGGCAGCCATAAAGACAGGGCTAAATTGTGGCGAGTCGAAGAGACTTAGTAGTTGGCAGGAAAAAAGACAGAGGCGCAAGGGGAGAGCCAACTGTGCAACAGCCCCAACAAACAAATTTCTCTGCAGCACCTGTGGAAGAGCCTGTTACTCCAGAATTGGCCTTTATAGCCACTCCAGGCGCTGCTTCACAAACCACTGACCACCTCCAGGCGCGTATCCATTGTCTCTCGAGATAAGGAGGCCCAAAAGAACATGATGGACGTGCTTTCCAAAATGGGGTTTGGGGAGGGAATCTGCAATTTGATCAAACTGCTCTACACGAACATCAGTAGCGCAGTCTCAATCAATGGGTGGGAATCGGAAAGTTTCCCGATCCAATCTGGAGTCAGACAGCGCTGTCCTCTCTCCCAGTCCTTCCTGTCATCTATCACAGAGGTCTTAGATGACAGCAGGAGGGAGAGACTGGACAAGCCGCTAACTCTGGACGAGCTGACAAAGGCCGTCGAGTCCTTTGAGACGTGTAAAACTCCCGGAAGCTGTATTGAACACTTTGCTGAGTCTATTAGGAAGGATGCGAGCATAAGAGGGGTGACAATCCCAGGCAGCGGAGGCACTCAGGTGAAAACCTCCCTGTACATGGATGACGTTGCCGTCTTCTGCTCGGATCCGCTGTCTGTGCGCAGACTGATGAGCACCTGCGACCAGTTCGAACTGGCCTCGGGAGCCAAAGTTAACCACGACAAGAGCGAGGCTATGTTCTTTGGGAACTGGGCTGACCGATCCTTCGTCCCCTTCACCATCAGGTCAGACTTCCTGAAGGTGCTGGGGATATGGCTCGGAAGGGCCAGGGCATGCACCAAAACCTGGGAGGAGTGAGTAGCCAAGGTACAACAAAAGTTGAGCATGTGGGGGCAGCGATCTCTCTCCATTGTGGGTAAAAACCTGGTCATCAGGTGCGAGGTGCTCATGTTGTTGCTGTACGTGGCGCAGGTCTGGCCCATACCCCACTCCTGCACTGTGGCGGTCACCCGAGCCATTTTCTGCTTCATCTGGGGATCTAAAATGGACCGGGTCCGGAGGGACATGATGTTCAAATATCTGGATAAGGGCGGGAAAAATGTACCCAACGTGGCCCTCATCCTGGTGACCACCTTCGTGAGCGGCTGCATCAAGCTGTGTGTAGACCTCCAGTACGCAAATTCCAAGTGTCACTACGTGCTGAGGTTCTATCTGTCCCCGGTGTTGCGAAGGATGGGCCTGGTCACATTGCCACGGAACGCTCCATGCAATTGGACCGTGCCGTACCACCTATCCTTCGTGGAGCAGTTTCTGCGGGAAAACACCTTTGACCACCGATCCATCAGGCAGTGGTCTGCACGGAATGTCCTCAAGGCCTTACGGGAAAAGGAGACGGAAGATCCTGTCGGATGGTTCCCCGAGCAGACCGTCAAAGTCATTTGGCGGAATACCTCATCACCAGAACTTTCAAACAAGCACCAAGATGTAGCTTGGCTGGTGGTGAGAAGGGCCCTCCCCGTCAGATCCTTCATGCACGCCCGAAGTCTCGCCCCCTTCGCGCAATGCCCCCGCAGTGGCTGTGGTGGGGAAGAGAGGATTGCCCACCTCCTCCTGGAATGTGTCTTTGCAAAGCAGGTGTGGAAAGAGATGCAGTGGTTTTTGTCGAGGTTCATCCCAAGCAGCTCTGTAACACAGGAGTCTGTGCTCTACGGGCTGTTCCCAGGGACGCACACCGAGACAAACATCAACTGCTGCTGGAGGACTATCAATTCGGTGAAAGACGCCCTTTGGTCTGCCCGAAACCTGCTGGTCTTCCAGCGCAAAGAGTTGTCCACGACCGAATGTTGCTGACTGGCACATTCCAAGGTCCAGGACTACGTGCTGAGGGACGCACTAAAGCTTGGGACAGCCGCAGCAAAGGCTCAATGGGGAAAGACCACAGTGTAAGGTCCCCCCACCAAGGTGAACTGAGGGGCTGGATCCATGGGAAACCCCTCGAACTGTATCGGAGACATTTTGTGTGCTGTAAATGTAAAAATGTATATGGCATGACAATGAAATGGAAGGGTTGTGAGGCAACTCATGATTGTATAGAAAGAATCTGATCACCTTTGCACTGTTTGTATTTTTTGACTTGATGCTGTTTTAAACTGTTTGGGGAATGTAATTTTTACAGATTTTTATGAATAAAGTATATTTTGGAAATTAAAAAAAACTCATGTTCTCTGGAATGTGTCTTTGCAAAGCAGGTGTGGAAAGAGATGAAGTGGTTTTTGTCGAGGTTCATCCCAAGCAGCTCTGTAACACAGGAGTCTGTGCTCTACGGGCTAATCCCAGGGATGCACACCGAGATAAACATCAACTGCTGCTGAAGGACTATCAATTCGGTGAAAGACGCTCTTTGGTCTGCCCGAAACTTGCTGGTCTTCCAGCGCAAAGAGTTGTCCACGACCGAGTATTGCAGACTGGCACATTCCAAGGTCCAGGACTACGGGCTGAGGGATGCACTAAAGCTTGGGGCAGCCGTGGCAAAGGCTCAATGGGGAAAGATCACTGTGTAAGGTCCCCCCACCAAGGTGAACTGAAGGGCTGGATCCATGGGAAACCCCTCGAACTGTATCCGGAAAATATTTGTTTGCTGTAAATTGTACATGGCATGTAAAATGAAATGGAAGGGTTGTGAGGCAACTCACTTTGTATAGAAGGAAACTGATCTCCTGTGCACTCTTTGTATTGTTTGACTAGGTGCTTTTTGGAACTGTTTTGTAATGTATTTTTTACAGATTTTTATGAATAAAGTATATTTTGGACATTAAAAAAAATGTTATCACATACTTACCTGGCAGAGGAGAAGTCTTGATACTACTCCTAGGGTCGATTGTAAGTTCTGAGTAGAAAAATCTTCATTGACAGCAGCGGATCGAGGGCAGTGGCAGCGGTGAAGACAACGTTGTTTGAGCTATGGTTGTTGCGAGTGCCCGAGCTCTGGGTCAAGGGGTGTGCAATACTGTCAGGGTGACAGTAAAGACCTCAAGCCAAGGAGCACCCGTGGACTGCACCTTCTTTGTAAAGTGGGTCCTGTTGGAGTGCTGTTGGTCTGAAGCCACGGACATCTTCTGCCTGCCGGATTTCCCCAGTGCCAGAACCTTTGATGTGACATTTAAAATTGTTGCTGGATGCGTCAACCTCCTGAACAGCTACGTGCTGAGGTTCTATCTGTCCCCAGTGTTGCAAAGGATGGGTCTGGCCACATTTTTTTAATTCATGCATGGGATGTGGGCGTCGCTGGCCAGGCCAGCATTTATTGTCCATCCCTAATTGCCCTTGAGAAGGTGGTGGTGAGCTGCCTTCTTGAATCACTGCAGTCCAGGTGGGGTAGGTATACCCACAGTGCTGTTAGGAAGGGAGTTCCAGGAGTTTGACCCAGCGACAGTGAAGGAACGGCAATATAGTTCCAAGTCAGGATGGTGTGTGGTTTGGAGGGGAACTTGCAGGTGGTGGTGTTCCCATGCATTTGCTGCCCTTGTCCTTCTAGTGGGTCGAGGTCGTGGGTTTGGAAGGTGCTGTCTAAGGAGCCTTGGTGCGTTGCTGCAGTGCATCTTGTAGATGGTACACACAGCTGCCACTGTGCGTCGGTGGTGGAGAGAGTGAATGTTTGTAGATGGGGTGCCAATCAAGCGGGCTGCTTTGCCCTGGATGGTGTCATGGTTCTTGAGTGTTGTTGGAGCTGCACCCATCCAGGCAAGTGGAGAGTATTCTATCACACTCCTGACTTGTGCCTTGTAGATGGTGGACAGGCTTTGGGGAGTCAGGAGTTGAGTTACTTGCCGCAGGATTCCTAGCCTCTGACCTGCTCTTGTAGCCACGGTATTTATATGGCTACTCCAGTTCAGTTTATGGTCAATGGTAGCCCCTAGGATGTAGATAGTGGGGGGATTCAGTGATGGTAATGCCATTGAATGTCAAGGGGAGATGATTAGATTCTCTCTTGTTAGAGATGGTGATTGCCTGGCACTTGTGTGGCGCGAATGTTACTTGCCACCTATCAGTGGAACGCTCCATCCAGTTGGACCATGCTGTACTACCTATCCTTCGTGGAAAAGTTTGTGCAGAAAAACACCTTTGACCACCAATTCGTCAGGCAGTGGTCTACACGGAATGTCCTCAAGGCCCTACGGGAAAAGGAGATGGTGGATCCTGTCGGATGGTTACCCGAGCAGGCTGCCAAAGTGATTTGGCAGAATGCCTCATCACCAGAACTTTCAAACAAGCACCAAGACATAGCTTGGCTGGTGGTGAGATCCTTCCTGCACGCCTAGAATCTCACCCCTCCACGCGCTGCCCTCGAGGTGGCTGTGGTGGGGAAGAGACGGTTTCCCACCTCCTTCTGGAATGGGCCTTTGCAAAGCAGGTGTGGAAACAGATGCAGTGATTTTTGTCAAGGTTCATCCCAAGCAGCTCTGTAACACAGGAGTCTGTGCTCTACAGGCTGTTCCCATGGACGTACACTGAGATAAACATCAACTGCTGCTGGAGGACTATCAGTTCAGTGAAAGACGCTCTTTGGTCTGCCCGAAACCTGCTGGTCTTCCAGTGCAAAGAGTTGTCCACGATAGATTATTGTAGACTGGCACATTCCAAGGTCCAGGACTACGTGCTGAGGGACACACTAAAGCTTGGGGCAGCTGCCTCAAAAGCTCAATGGGGCAAGACCGCTGTGTAAGGTTCTCCCGCCATCGTGAACCGAGGGGCTGTACCCATGGGAAACCCCATCAGGCTGTATACACCAAATATGGTTTTGCTATAAAACGTACATGGCACGTAAAATGAAATGGAAGGGTTATGAGGCAATTCACTCCTGGATTGAAGAAAACTGACTTCCTTTGCACTTTCTGGAATGTCAGCTTAGTGCTGTTTTGAACTGTTTTGTAATGCATTTTTTTTAACAGATTTTTATGAATAAAGTATATGTTCTGGAAAAAAAAATGCCGAAGTGTGTCACACTTGTGGCAAAACTGGACACTTGGCCATCGACTGCAGTGCAACCTTTTGCCAGAACTGCAAGCAGGAAAGGATTTTGACAAAGGACTGCAAAGAGAGCAAGTGCTGCAACCTGTGGGGGAGGGTTGACATCTTTACAAGGCCTGCCCAAATCTCTGTGCTACCTATGCACAGGCCATTAAAGCAGGAGCGACAATCAATGCTGCTGCAAAGGAAATTCGCACCCCACCCTCCACCAAGACCCTCGGTGCACAAGATAATGGTAAAGAGGGCATGGCATGCAAACAAAACGTGAAGGACACTTCAGAAATTGGCCAAACCCCTCAGCCTCCTCCAGAGAAAGCAGAGTCATTGGAAAAGGAGGCAACACCAGAACAAGGAGAGCGGTAAATTGTAAAACGTAAAAATACAAAGAAGACAGAAAAGAAAGGGAAAGCCACCCAGCGAAGTAAGGACAAGAAGCAGCTGATGTCCCAGTCAGATACCTGTGGCTGCTCCTCCACAGATGAGGAAGGGCAAGAAAGCCACCACCAACAAAAGAAGCGGCAAAACACCAAGGAGGTAGGTGGAGGGCCCTAAGCTGAGAAACATTGAAAGCAGCAAAGGGCCCAGGAACACCTGCTTCGGGACGTCAAAAGCAGCAATGCAACCAGCGCGCCCCCCAGCTCCAGGAAAACGGGAGCAGTGATGCAACCAGCATCCCCCCAGCTCCAGAAAGCGGGATCAGCGAAGCAACCAATGCCCCCCAGCTCCGAGAAACGGAGAGCAGCTACGCAACCAGTGCCCCCCAGCTCTGGGAAACCGGGAGCAGCGACACAACCAGCGCCCCCCAGCTCCAGGAAAGCAGGAGCAGCAATGGCCTCGACGGGGATCAAAGTGCAACTACAACACCACCTTAGCACACCTTAGAAACCCTTCCCGAGTACACCAGCCCCCACCCCCAACATCACCCAGATGGTAAAATGTGCCTGTGGCACAGCAGGACTGTTTTCTCAGCCCAACTACTGTGGAACAGCTTGTACAAACCACAGGTATACAGGAGCACACCCAGGAGCTGAAACTTGCATAGGCTTTTTGCATGTATAATCTAAAATCTTTAAAATGGGTTTCAAAATTGCCTCTATTAAAGTGCGTGGTGTTAAATCCACTATACGATGTGTTTCGACTTAGGTTACCTTGCCAATGTCAAGACTGACCTGCTATTTTTGCAGGAGTGTGGGACGCCACACCTCAGCAGTTACAGGCAATGGTCAAGGTGGTGGTCCCATGGGCTATCGATCTGGTCAGGGGGAAATGATTCCCGTTCCTCTGGCCTGGATATTCTGCTGCGGGGAGGCAACTTCACAAGTCAAGGAGGTGGTGGGCAATCACCTCCTCATAGCAGACGTAATGTACAACAGTGCTCCGCTCCGGTTAATTAATGTGCACGCCCCGGTCCAATACAGTGAACGCCTGACCATCTTCCAGCAGCTCCCACTGCTGCTGCAGACATCCAGGCCAGTCATTCTAGGTGGTGACTTCAACTACATCATTGGTGCAGGTGGACAATCCGGCAGTGACGACAGCAAACTGGATGCTACGTTCAGATTCCTAATGGAAACAGTAAAAGACACCCAGCTGCACGATATCTTCAGCAACCCTGCAGACGGAGCACAGCGTAGATACACTGGTGAAGACCGGCTGGATCTGCTCATTCCAGGATTGACTTCCTGTTTGTGTCCCGTCCTTTCACGGTCAGATCCACCGACGTCAAGCCGATGTTCTTCTCTGATCACTGCCTCCTACTGGCTGACTGTCACAGGGCGACCAGCGGGTTGGCAGGGGACATGGAAGCTGAACGTAAAACTGCTGACCCTAGAGAACATTGAGGAACTAAAAAGGGATTACAAAGGTTGGAGAACCGTGAAACCCCTCTTTGAGTCTCCAGTGCACTGGTGGGAGGTGATAAGGGAGAACATCAAGAGGTTCTTTATCTTCAAAGGTGTTCAGAGGGTGAGAGAGAGAGACAGAGGGAAATGTCCTGACTCCAGAAAAGAATGCAATATCAGCTCCGGCTGCAGTTGATGGTGGTCAAGGTCAAGGAGGATCTCCAAGAGGTGAAGAGCCAGCAGGATTTGTACTTTGCCACAGAGGCCTCCAAGACCATCTTCCAGTCCAGAGTCCGCTCCGTTGAGCAGGATGAGATGTGCTCACGTTACTTCTTCCAAAAGGTACACAGAGAGAGTTCTGGATTCAACAGCCTGAATGAAGAAGGCGGCTTGGTAATGTCATCGCAGTCTGACATACTAAAGATTAGCAAATCCTTTTATGCCGGGCTGTGCGACGTGAAGCCCATGGACAGCACAACCTCCCAGTCTTTCCTGTCATCGATCACGGAGGTCTAAGATGACAATATGCAGGAGAGTCTGGACAAACCGCTAACTCTGGATGAGCTGACCAACGCCACCAACTCCTTTAAGACGAGTAAATCTCCCAGAAGCGACAGCTTACCGGTTGAGCTGTATTCGGCCCTGTGGGACTGGGTCAGCCCAGACCTGCTGGAAGTGCATGAGAATATGCTTCTGACTGGCAGCATGTCAGAATCCATGAGGAAAGGCATCATCACCCTCATCTACAAGCAGAAGGGGGAGAGGGAGGAAATCAAGAATTGGCAGCCCTTTTCACTGCTTAATATAGACTATAAAATTCTGTCCAAAGTCACGTCATCACCAGTTGGGCCAAGTCTGCTCTGGAGTTGGTGATTCACCCTGCTCAGACCTGTACTGTACCTGGCAGGAAGATCTCTGATAGACTCGCGCTACTCAGGGATACGGTCGTTTCTATGCAGGACACAAGGGTGGACATCTGCCTGATCAGCTTGGACCAGAAGAAGGCTTTTGACAGGATATCGCACACCTACATGATGGACATGCTTTCCAAAATGAGATTTTGGAGGGAATCCGCAATTGGATCCAACTGTTCTACACAAACATCAGTAGCGCAGTGTCATGCAGGGCCCCACCTGCTAAGAATGAGACATATTAATTTTGCCACATGAACATTGATTTTTAAACTGTTACTGGAGTAAAAAAATACTTGCTTTTTTAAAAAAAAGCAACACCAGACCCTTGACTGGAAAGACATTTGCATATTTACAGGGAGTGCTTAAAAGGGACAAAAGACCATTCCATGATACATTCAATCCCCTATGGACTTTTGATTACCAGACGATGATGGTGGAGGAGCTAGCATTCCAGGTTGACTGCTAAGATGGCCGAATACACGAACAGACATGGTCAGACCTGTTCAGTCACTTGATTAACTGACTGTTGCAGGTTTTTTTTTGGTACTTGCTACAGAGAATTTGAACTGAGAAAGCTGTCTGCTCCTGGACTGTAAAGGCCTCTCGTGGCTGCCTTGCCGCAGCCTCTCCTCTCTACTCTCATCTCTCTCACCAGTTTCGGAATCCATTGAAGACATATGAACCCCAAGAGAGAAAAGTCTCCTACAGTGAACAAGGTTTAAAAAGAATACTGGGCCCCAATGATAGGCAAGATCTACCTATAAGCAAGGAATACAGCCAGCTTGAAGCACAGTAACAAAAGCCCCTCTTCAGATATTGCCTCAAACCTCTCCACTATTTTTCTTCTGCTCTTTTCTGTCTCTATTTGCATGTGCGTATCGCGTATGCATGCTAGCGTGGGGCATGGTGTGTATCTGTAGGCGTTAATCGAATTAGAGTTTTTAGTTTAAGTTGAATAAAATTTCACCTTTCTTCATTAAACCTAAGAAAGCCCGTTTGTGCTCATTTCTTTTCCTTATAATTGGAAAGCGGTGAACAAAGGATTCATCAAGGGGGAGCTCAAAATACGATGTGTTTAAAAATTAAAACTGTGTTACGGTAAGACCAGGTGAAGGCTGAAAGGGAACCCCTAGACCTCTTTCTCACCTGGTCGTAACACGCAGTCTCAATTAATTGGTGAGAATCAAAAGGTTTCCCGATCCAATCTGGAGTTAGACAGGGCTGTCATCTCTTCCCTGTCTTGTTTGTTTGCTGTATCGAACCATTTACTGTGTCTATTAGGAAGGATTCAGGCATAAGAGGGGTGACAATCCCAGACAGCGGAAGCACTCAGGTAAAAGCCTCCCTGTACATGGACGACGTCGCCGTCTTCTGCTTGGATCCGCTGTCCATTCGCAGACCGATTAGCATCTGCGATCAGTTCGAACTGGCCACGGGAACCAAAGTAAATCGTGGCACGAGTGAGGCCATGTTCTTTGGGAACTGGGCTGACCGATCCTTTGTCCCCTTCACTATGAGGTCAGACTACCTGAAGGTGCTGGGGATATGGTTTGGAGAGGCTGGGGCATGCGCCAGAAACTGGAAGGAGCGTGTAGCCATGGTGAAACAGAAACTGTGGGAGCAGCGTTCGCTCTTCATTGCGGGTAAGAACGTGGTCATCAGGTGCGAGGCGCTCAGGTTGTTACTGTATGTGGTGCAGGTCTGACTCATACCTAACTTCTGCGCTGTAGCGGTCACCTGAGTCATCTTCCGCTTTAGCTGGAGATTGAAAATGGACCACGTCTGCAGGGACACGATGTTCAAACTTCTGGATAAATCAGAAAAAACATACCCAAGATTACCCTCATTCTGATGGCTACCTTTGTGTGCGGCTGCATCAAGCTGTACGTAGAACCCCAGTATGCAAACACCAAGTGTCACTACATGCTGAGGTTCTATCTGTCCCCGGTTTTGCAAAGGATGGGTCTGGCCACATTGCCGCGGAACGCTCCATTCAGTTGGACTGTGCCATACCACCTAGCCCCTAAAGTTTGTGTAGAAAAACACCTTTGACCACCAATGCATCAGGCAGTGGTCTGCTTGGAATGTCCTCAAGGCCCTATGAGAAAAGGAGATGGTGGATCCTGTCAGAGGGTTCCCCGAGCAGACTGCCAAAGTCATTTGGCAGAATCCTTCATCACCAGAACTTTCAAACAAGCACCAAGATGTAGTTTGGCTGGGGGTGAGATGGGCCCACCCGGTCAGATCCTTCCTGCACGCCTAGAATCTCACCCGTCCGCACGCTGCCCTCGAGGTGGCTGTGGTGGGGAAGAGACGGTTGCCCACCTCCTTCTGGAATGTGCCTTTGCAAAGCAGGTGTGGAAACAGATGCAGTGATTTTTGCCAAGGTTCATCCCAAGCAGCTCTGTAACACAGGAGTCTGTGCTGTACAGGCTGTTCCCAGGGACGCAAACCGAGATAAACATCGACTGCTGCTGGAGGACCATCAATTCAATGAAAGATGCTCTTTGGTCTGCCCAAAACTTGTTGGTCTTCCAGAGCAAAGAGTTGTCCATGACAGAGTGTTGCACACTGGCATTCCAAGATCCAGTACTACGTGTTGAGGCATGCACTAAAGCTTGGGCAGCTGCCGCAAAGGCTCAATGGGGAAAGGCCACTGTGTAAGGTCCTCTCGACATAGTGAACCATGGATCTGGAACCTGTGTAAAACTCCTCGGGCTGTATGCACCAAAATGTTTTTGCTATGTAATGCAAATGTACATTGCATATAAAATGGAATGGCAAGAGTTGCGAGGCACCTCATGTTCTGTATCAAAGGAATCTGATCTCTATTGTACATTCTTAAATGTCAAATGTGAATTGTTTTGAATGTTTTGTAATGTACTTTTTGCAAATTTTTTATGAATAAAGTATATTTTAGGAAAAAAAAATGTTGTCACACCACCTCCCAAGACTAACCTGAGGGCCTCGGATCAAACTGAATCTGGATAACCTGTCAACTCACCACTGTTTTTACAGTGAGGCTCGGGCCCAATTTCTGTTGGGTTTTGGGCAGGAATGCCAATCCTCCAGGATTCTTCTGGAGTCTCCAGGACACAGCTGCAAACAAACCAGAGGAGAAAAATCATAGGGGCATTTAAAAAAATGTTTTATTTACTATTTATATAAATGTTGGAGATGCTGGGGGAGGGGGAAGGAGTATGTGACCCAGCAGTTGCAAGCAACAGGGCTTGTGATGAAACACCCAGGAATATGTCCAACCAGAGGCGGCAGCCCTAGTCTCAGGCTTCCGAGTCGGGTACACACTGGAAAAAATTCCTATGTGCCTGAAAACAGGCCACGACAATGTTTTACCCCCATGATTCTCCTTGGCCTGAGTTACTCTTATCTTTAGTCCTTCTTCTCCCACCAGTAGTCAAAATCATACTATTTTCCCTAACCTCAGATGGAACAGCTGCCTCTTAGAAACTGCATTTCACTCCCCGCATGATTTAAAGAAAAAGGAAAAACCTGCATTTATATCATGCATTTCAAAACCTCAGGATGTCCTATAGTGCTTTACAGTTAATTAATTACTTTTGGAGTATAGTCACTGTTGTAACGTAGGAAGTGCAGCAGTTTATTTGCACGTAGGATGCTCCCACAAACAACAAGGTGATAATGATCAGATAATCTGTTTTTAGTGATGTTAGTTGAGAGATAAGTATTGTCCAGGACACAGGCGAGCTCCTCTGCTCTTATGGGATCTTTCACGATCACTTGAGAGGCAGTCGCACCTTGGTTTAATGTCTCATGCAAAAGACAGTGCAGCACTCCCTCAGTACTGCATTGAAGTGTCAGCTGGGATGCTGTGCTCTTGTTTCTCAGTAGGTTAGGGTATTACCCAATGTGGGATTAAAGCCACAAAGGCCAGGAAGATCATCAGTTTGTTCGCCAGTCAGTACTGTTATCTGACCTCACTCAAGCTGGCAGAAGGGTTGCTATGACCACAGCACCCCAAGATAGATAGGGGAAATAAAAACAGAAAGTGCTGGAAATACTCAGCAGGTCTGGCAGCATCTGTGGAGAGAGAAGCAGTGTTAACGTTTCAGGTCAGTGACCTTTCATCAGAACTGACCAGAAACATTAACTCTGTTTCTCTCTCCACAGATGCTGCCAGACCTGCTGAGTATTTCCAGCACTTTCTGTTTTTATTTCAGCTTTCCAGCATCTGCAGTATTTTGCTTTTCTCGATCGGGGAAAGTTTGGTTAGGCTGCTGCTACCAATCAGTCAACCCCATTGGAAATTGGAGATTGAGTGAAGACAGGATCAGCCATAATGACCTCGCTGCATTGTCAGTGGTGTCATCTTTTGGATGAGTCGTTAAACTGAGGCCCCGTCTGCCCTCTCGGGTGGATGTAAAAGATTCCACACTTCAGAGACTTGGACAATCTATAGGAGGCACCTCAAGGCACTGCAGAATACCACCAACGCTGTCTCTGCGAAATCCTTCACATTCGCTGGCAGGATAAGCGGTCTAATGTCAGCATCCTCTCCCAAGCCAACATTCCCAGCATTGAGGTGCTAATCACCCAAAACCAGTTTCACTGGGCAGGCCATGTCACTCACATGCCTGACACTAGGCTCCGGAAGCAACTGCTCTACTCTGAGCTTCGCTGCAGCAAAAGACTCCCAGGAGGGCGGAGGAAACACTTTAGGGACATTCTCAAGGCATCCATGGATAAATCCAAAACCACCTGCCCCGCATGTGGTAGAGTCTATGGTTCGCGCACCGGATTCGTTAGCCATGTTGGAACTCATTGAACCAGAGTGAAATCAAGTTATCCAGAGTCCTGAAGGATGCCTTAGAAGAGAAGACATTACAACAGTGACCACACTTCAGGTGTACTTAATTGGCTAGAAGGACCTTGGAAAGTCCTGAGGTCATGAAAGGCGTTATCAATGCAAGTTCTTTCCTTTCACCGTCTAATACAGCTTGGCTTGTTGTCTAGCTTCCATTTCTCCTGATATAAATCATGCACATAAAAATAATCTGATTTTATTATTTACATTCGGGGTTGTATCCAGGTGCCAACTAACTGAGTTAATGGCTCTTTACCTGAAATGAATTTCTTTTCCTATTAATTTGTTTGCCATGAGTTGCCGTGTTCTCCTGATTGTTTTTGTAATGAATCTAAGGCTTTGTGGCAGTGAAAGGGTGACCTGAAATGACCTTTGACCTGGAGCTCACTTGTCTTCGCAGCTTGAAGTAAACCTTGCAGCGGTAAAGAGTGTTACCGTTTGAGCAAAAAGGAAGAACTACAATCACTGTAACAGATAGAGGCCTTTCGACCCATTGAGCTCCTTCTATCCAGCACAGGGATACACAGTCGCCTTCTGCTTGAGGTAAGAGAGAGACTATCAAGTGGCCTCCCTGTTTCCCCAACGGCTCAGCAAATTTATCCGGGTTCAATTTCCCCATCCCAGGCAGCAGTAGTCATGTGAGAAATCACTCTCGGTGCCTTGGGCTAGCGACAAATGGGAAATTGGGAAATTGGCTGGGGCTTTCTCCTGCTGATTGCTGTCCAGTGACTGTTGCTGGAAGGATGCATGTGCCAAGGATGGCATTGGCTAGGAAGAGGTGATACATACAGTGGTGAAATAGCTCATTGCTATTCACCATCAAGCAATCCTGCTCCTCCTAGGCTCTCAAAAATAATTTGACGCTTAACATTGTTGGACCTCTAAGGTTTCATCACCCGCGAAACAGGTCGGAGTGAGCAGAGCACAGACTCCGACCTTTTCCTAAACTAGCAATCAGGGGCTTATTTCTGCCCCGCTGTTTGTGGGACCTTGCTCTGAGCAAATATTACAACAGTGATTACACTTCAAAACTTAATTGGCTGCAAAGTGCTTTGGGAGGTTCTGAGGTCATTAAAGACACTATATACATGCCAGTCTTTCTTTTCGTAGTACTAAACACAAAGCATTCTGAGTCGAAGCACCAGCCCGTGCCATCAGCATATTTTTAGTCCTATGCCTGGGCCTCTTTACACGACATGCCAATGTTTCAGAATAGTGAGTGGAAATTATGGAAGGGGCAGTAGCTTGGATCAACAGAGTGGTTAGTTTCAACAATGACCCATGCATCAAAAACTGAAGCATTACTTCAAGAGTGCCCATGATACACGTCAGTATTGACATCACAACTGCCCTAGTTTTCCCTATGTTACAATTAAGCCTTGTATAGACTACAATTACACTGCCTCATGACTCACACTTGGGAAACATTATGCCCAGGCCGATTATAAAGGTAGTGTCTGCACCAAGAGGGGAGCAGTGCTCTGTGCTGGAGGTGAACGTGTGGGGGTGTAGAGTGGGAATATCTCTTTCACAGCGCGACTGTTGGACAGCAATGCTTTACTGAATGCAGACCTCTTGGCAGAGGCTTTCGGTAAACATATGAATAGATCGTATCTTTAAGCAAAAGACAACAGCAGCCTCCAGTGTTTGGGACAGACCGAAACAATAGGAACTGACTCCCCCGCATGGGACTCTGATTGAACAGCTGCCTGACTGAGCTCCCTTTGACATGCTGTATAACCGCAAGATGCTTAAATTATGGTAATTGGGATGTAAAGAAATTAATATTGTACAATTGACAGAATTTTGAATACACTGCCAGACTGTGCCATTTCTCTTAGTGGTTTACCCGCAGATTGCATTTCCCCCCGCTCAGTTTTCTCCCCTCACCTCTCAGCGTGCAAAATTGAAGGGCTGAAAAAAACCAGCTGGCCCATCAAGCCTGCCCCACACCTCATTCTAGCTGGAGCATCATGACTGGGCACTTTCTACCCCCTTTCCCTCATCCACAGTTGTGTAATCTCCTGGGAATGGCCAAAAAAAAATCCACAGGAAAACTCAGGGCCAAAAGAGGGAAAAAACTTTGGAAAATTCTTTCCAACTCCACCCCCCTCCCCCACAGGCTATTAAAACCAGCCCAGGAGTTTACATGAATCATGAGTTTGCTATGGTTCCACGCATGATGAGAATCCTCAGATGTCCCTCTCTGTCCACCTCTACCCCCATGTGGAAATCAGGCTATCTGTCCTCCCCAAGTCCCAGGAGCTTCAAGGCCCTCTAGTGGTTTTCATTGTAATGATGTGAGATAAGGAATGAGTGGTTGATGATCCAACCACAGTAACAATTTGCATTTATATAGTGCCTTTTACATGGTAAAATGTCCTAAGGAACATAGACAAACAAAATTAACACTGAGTCAAAGAAGGAGACATTAGATTAGGTGACCAAACACGGTTTTAAGGAGGGTCTTAAGGAGGTAAGAGAGGTGGAGAGGTTTAGGGAGGAAATTCCAGAGCTTTGAGCCGAGGCAGCTGAAGGCACAGCCTGCAATGGTGGAATGATGAAAATCAAGGACGTGCAAGGGGGCAGAATTGAAGTAGCACAGAGATCTCAGAGGGTTGTAGGGCTGGAGGAGGTGATAGGAAGGGGTGAGGTCATGCAGTAATTTGAACAGGAGGATGAGAATTTTAAATTTGAGGCATTGATGGGTTGGGAAATCAGCGTGTACAGATCCAAGCCAAGGTCTAAGAATGCCAGCTGTGTGACCAGCCCGATCCTATTGAACAAACAACTGGTCTCATACACAGTAGTCATGAATACTCAGCCAACATCTGGATTACAGGGCAAGGGCTAAAGACTACATTGGTACACCCACATTTCATAATGGATGATCTGTACCAGAAGGGGAGGATTTACAGTATTTTATTGGGAAAAGATCTATCCTTTGTTGAAGTGATGCTGATTATCCATTTTTCCATGAGTGACTGTATTGTGGGAGTTATAGGAACCCCATCGGGTGATTCTTGATTGCAAAATGAATGAACTCTTGATGCAGAAGTAGCTGGTGTAATAACTTAGGAACATAGAAAACAATAATGCATTTGTTGACTGATTATAGAAATCAATCTCTATCAATTAGTCTACAACAAACCCAGACACAATGTGAGGAAAACCCCGGTGCTGGAGAGCTTTAAGAATGATAGGTCCAAAGTCACCTGTTCCTCCCAAGTATGCTACATTTACCAAATATCATGTCGCTAATTACACATGTGCTATATCCCAAAATACTACTTTCTGAACGAAATCCATCTCATTTGCTATCAATCACTACCCTAACTGCTTTCATCATCCTGGGGATCCTGTTCCATAAAATGCTCACTGTGTCAGACAGAGGTTGTAAAACTCAGTAAGGGAAAGATATCCTTTGTGCAGCCAAACACTCCAACCTGATGCTGGAGAAAAGGCTCCAGAACAGGGGGTTGTTCAAAATTATGAGGCGTTTTGTAGAGTAAATAAGGAGAAAGTTTCCCACTGATCAGTAACCAGAGGGCCCAAATTAAGGTAAATGATGAAAGAACCAGAGAGGAGCTGAGGCAAAAGTTGTTATAATCTGGACTGCACTGTCCAAAAAAGTGATAGCAGCAGATTCAACAGTAATGTTCAAAAGAAAATTGGACAAATACTTGAAAAGGAGAAATTTTCAGGCCTATGGGGGACGAGTGGGGAGTGGGGATAATTGGACAGTTCTTTCAAAGGGTTGGCACAGGTACAATGGGCTGAATGGCCTTCTTTTGTGCTGGATGATTCAATGATTCTAAGGCTGCAGGAGGAGCTCTCCCCATCATGGCTCTGCATCTTATGGGTGGGGGCCAAGGATTACTCACACAACATTGCTCAGTGTTCAGCTGGCCGAGGGTGGGATGGGATAGAGCTGAAATCTTCTGGGTTTGGCCATGTGGGTCATCAGCTGGCACAGCCGGAGCCAGTGAGGTTGTACAATTACAACATAGGTGTCTTCAGTCAGCACTGGAGAGTGAATCCATGTGAGGAACAGGGATTGGAGTTGCTCCAGCAGTAGGTGGTGCATCCTCAGGCATCTCCTGAGGATCAGTTAGAAGTAGCACATGACCACAATAACAATTGTTTACACTTTTGTAGCACCTTTTGTGTAGGAAAACATCTCCAAGTGCGTCTTTGAAGTGATGACACATGAAGGGGAAGAGTCAGGGAAAGTGGACAAAAGGCATAGCGGAACAGGCCAGCTTCTGGAAGTTTTTAAATGAATGAAGGAAAGGAGCAGGGGTTTAGTGAGAACATTCCAGAATGTGGGATCTGTAGACAGAAAGGGGAAGGAAAGATATGTTAGAAGGTGGAAAGGAGGCCAGAGCTAAAAGAGCAGAGAGATTGGGCTGGCATTAAGTGCTGGAGGAGCCTGCGCAGGTAGGGTGGACTGTGGCTGGAAGGGGATTGGTGGGGAGGGAGGGGGTTAATATCCACATTCCCCTAGTTAGATACAGGGGGAAAAGTCATAGAGTTATACAGCACAGAAACAGGCCCTTTGGCCCACCGTGTCTGTGCCAGCCATCAAGCACCTAACTATTCCAGTCCCATTTTCCAGCACTTGGCCCATAGCCTTGTATGCTATGGCGTTTCAAGCGCTCATCTAAATACTTCTTAAATGTTGTGAGGGTTCCTACCTCTACCACCCCTTCAGGCACAATAAGAAGATTGTGGTCAGTGTTGGAGAAACTAAAGGCACCAAAGAACATCTGCAGACCCTGTTCGTTTTTGAGAAACTTTATGAAAGGGTGACTGCGGATACAGCGCACCTCATAACAGTTAAAAGAAAATCAGGGAACTAGATATATTTACAACAGTAAATTAGGCATCTAGTATCTGGGATGTAGACTTCACGTCAGTGGAGGTAGACATTCCTCTGTGACAAACATTTATTAGGTCAGATTCCCAAAAACCATTGTGTCCAAACAGGGTGTGACTGTTTTGCATCATGTAGTGCCACACCTATGGAAACAGCAACAAATAAATAAGTCGCAATTGACCTGGGAACACTTCAGATGAATGGGGTGGTGTAGCAATTTAATTGCGCTTTGAAGCATTTGCTGAACGCTTATCCACAGCTATGGCTCAGTGGTAGCACTCTCACCTTTCAGTCAGACATTTTCTGGGTTCAGTCCAGAAATTTGAGCTCAAAAACCAGGCTGACACTCCTGTGCAGTACTGAAGGAGTGCTGCACTATTGGCATGTACCCTCTTTCAGACGAGATGTTAAACTGAGGCCCTCTCAGGTGGATATAAAAGGTCCCATGCAGCATCTGGGAAGAAGAGCAGGAGAATTCTGCCTGGTGTTCTGGTCGATATTTATCCCTCAACCAAGATCTCTAAAACCGATTACCTGGTCACCATCACATTCCTGTTGTGGGATCTTGCTATGTGCAAATTGGCTGTTGCATTTCTCTACATTGCAGCTGTGACTAACTGTATTAAAAGTACTTAATTATGCTAAAGTGCTTTTGGACCTCCTGAGTCTACTATACGAATGCTTAGTGAGTACTTTGAAGTGTAGTCACTATTGTAATGTAAGAAATGGGGCAACCAATTTGCACACAGTAATGTCCCACAAGCAGCAAGGTGATAATTACCGGGTAATCTGTTTATACTGATGTTAGTTGAGAGATGAATATTGGCCAGAACATCGGACAGAACTCCCCTGCTTTTCTTTGAAATAGTGCCATGGGATGTTTCATATACACCTGAGAGGGCAGGTGGATCCTGGGTTTAATGTCTCATCCTGAAAGACAGTATTTCTGACAGTGCGGCATTCCCTCATTACCGGCACCAGGAATGTCGACCTAGTTTATGTGCTCAAGTTTCAGGAGCCATGAGGAGATAGCACTTTGTAATGTTGGGGTGATTACTTTAATGTATCAATAAGGCTTACTCAGTAAGCCAGTACATATCTTTCAGCCAGTCATTTCCAGCAACAGCTATGTATATGCAACAGTTTGTGTACAGAAATGGGTACTGCAGTTTGGTACACTGATGCACTTATCTGGTTCTATACAACGTGAGGCAACAGCACATAGCCAGGGAAATGGAGGGAAATGTTTCGAATTATCTGTCTCAGAGACACTGAGGGTCCTCTGTTGTGTTCATAACAAATATAAGACCAGCAAATCACAGGAATCTGAATGACCTGAAAGATGATGATGCATATCCAACATCTGACATAGATACAACCCTGTCGATCTGACAAAGTAATTTTGGCAGATATAGTTGAACATTGGAACCAGTTCCATCCCATGTTTACCACACCCACAGGCTTGTGTAAGTTCATGATAATGCCACTTGGAAAGAAAAGTGCATCAGCCAAGATCCATTGGCTGAGGCCTACAGTATAAGAGCAGGGAGGTTATGCTAGAATTGTATAAAATACTGGTTAGGCCACAGCTAGTGTACTGCGTACAGTTCTGATCACAATACAGGAAGGATGTGATCACGCTAGAGAGGATACAGAAGAGGTTTACAAAAATGTCACCAGGAATGGAGGATTTTAGTTATGAGGAAAGACTGGGTAGGCTGGTGTTGTTTTCTTCGAAACAGCGCAGTCTAGGGAGAGATTTAATGGAGATGTATAAAATTATGAGAAGTCTGTATAGAGTGCATCGGAAGGACCTATTTTGCTTAGGAGACAGGTCAATAACGAGGGAGTATAGATTTAAAGTAATTGATGAAAGGATTAGAGGGGAGTTAGGAGTAATTTTTCCACCCAGAGCATGGTAAGGTCTGGAACTCACTGCCTGAAAGGATGGTAGAGGCAAAAGCCCTCATCGCATTTAAAAAAAACACTTGGATATGCACTTGAGGGGCCATAACCTACAGGGTTTCAGACCAAGAAATGGAAGGCAGCATTAGACTGGAAGCTCTTTTTTGGCCGGCATGGACACGATGGGCTGAATGGGCTCCTTCTGCACTGTAAATCTTTCTATGTTTCTATATGTATATTGTTTTTAGAGTAGAACAGTGACATTCACAGTGACTGGTGAAAGACTGCAGTTGTATTTCCTGGTAAAGCTTTTCAACCCTCCCCTCTCCTCTAGATGTTAACTCCTTATTGGGTCTCAGTTCCAGATGCCAGGCACCTTCTGGTGCTTTGTCCAAGAGACATACTTGAGTCTCGATGGTAATTGTGGGCACAGGCTATCCAACTGCAGGGCCATTACAGCTCAGTGGTCACAAGCTGATTTAACCGTTTCTATCTCTGTGAGGCGGGAGGGGTCAAGGCCAATCGTAGCATCCTTAGAGCCAGTGTCCTCCCCCCATGGCCGATCGGCTAACTCAGTGCAGAATCTGAGACCGTCCTGGCTCAGATTGGCCAAAGTATTTGAGCTACAAAGCAATGCATGTTGATAGATATTTGGAAAAAAAAAGTTTTTGGGGTATGCCGAATAGAATTAAGTGCCACGACATGCTCCTTTAAGATGGTTAGGAATTCCCCACCACCGTGTCCCAATCTGGCAGCCGCTGGGGAGGTGGCTGTTTTTGATTGGATAGCATAAACCCTTCTCGCTTGGTAACAACTCAGTTCTATTTTTTAATTGGTAAAGAACTTGCCTGCTCTGACGTCAAGGGCGGCCGTTCGACGCCGGCGCGTTGCCATGGGAAACGGGCAGCTGCTGAGGTCGCCAGTCGACAGAGTGCCGGTAACAAGAGCGGCATTTGTCCTGCAGGCGGCGCTGTGGTCGGGCTTACTGCGACGGAAAAGGGAGGAAACAGCACCGCCCACGGTGGGAGTCCCGCACTGCAGGTAGGCGGGGAAATAGAAGGCGAGTGGCTAACCATGAATGATTGGCAGCGCCAGGACCATGTCTCGGGACGTCCTCTTCGGGGGGGGGCGAGAACTCGTTGCTGATTGGCGATGCCATGGTTATTCCATTGTGACGAGTTTTGATTGACAAGCGGGACAGGAGGTAAACAGTAGATCGGCGCGCAAATCGCGATGATTAATCAGAGCACTGTAAGGAGTGTGCACAATTCGACATAAAACGGCTCAGTTATCCACGGGTAAGTGCACCTTACAACAACCGAATTTCGTTCCCTGCCGCATCTCCTTTATCTCTGTATAGTGCAATCGGGCTTCCGTTATTCTGCACAACGAAAACCGTACAAAATGACTTAATTATTTCTTTGTAACTATTGTTTCTACACTACAAGCGTATCAAGCGTTGCAAGCTGGTTGCCAATCTAGCCCAGATTTCCTGATCTGGTTTGGTTTTCTTACCAAAAGAGCGTCGTGTCCTTGTTGTAGATAAAGGGTCACCATAAACCCACTTTTTGTTGTTCTTTTGTTTTTTAGATGTTAACTATAGAACGCTTTTGATGCACTCACACGCATTTAACTCACTTGTTCTCGTTTCCGGGACATGTCAGGGCAGCGGATAGAGGCAAAAATACATAAACATAAACTGTTTTGTTGGTAAAGGATTTTCTTCTGGGCGCTCGGGATTTATTTAGTTTACGAGTTAGTTAGAGAGAGTTCTTGCGTCGCTGTTGTGTTGACTTTGCATTTATTGTTTATTGTCGATCGCAAACGTTTGCTCGTTAACTAGGATTCACAAAACTAGGAAATACAAACTTCAGTTTAGTGTTGGCAAGAAGGCATCGCAGCGCCTGATCCTGGAGCCAGGTTGCATCAACCAAACCCGGTTCCGATTTGCTGGAAGTTGGAGGTGAAGCTGACCCAGCGGAGTCGACGGGCTCGGAAACTCACCTGGCAGAGCCTGAAATTAACCTGACAGGGTCCAATGGGTGTGAAACTGACCGGGGTGGGGTGGTGGGGTGGTGGGGGGTGGGGGGGGGGGGGGATCCAAGGGGTTTGAAACTGACCTGGAGGAGTCTAATGGGTCTGAAACTGGCCAGGGGGAAGTTCAAGGGGTTTGAAACTGACCAGGGGGAGACCAAGGGGTCTGAAACTGACCAGGGGGAGACCAAGGGGTCTGAAACTGATTGGGGGGGGGGATCCAAGGGGTTTGAAACTGACCGGGAGGAGTCTAATGGGTCTGAAACTGACCAGGGGGAAGTTCAAGGGATCAGAAACTGACCAGTGGGAGTCTAATGGGTCTGAAACTTACCAGGGGGAGACCAAGGGGTCTGAAACTGACCGGGGGGGGGGGGGGGGGGGTGGGGGGGTGGGGGGGAGATCCAAGAGGTTTGAAACTGACCAGTGGGAGTCTAATGGGTCTGAAACTGACCGGGCGGAAGTTCAAAGGGTCTGAAACTGATCTGATGGGAACTCAGGTAGGGGGTTTGTCCCAGCTACCTGGAGATCCGGAGGGAGGGTGTTAGTCTAAGTTGTCTGGGTACGAGGGAGGGGTCTGAAGTATGGGGGCGGATGTCTCACTCCTGGGTTGTTTGGGGTACGGAGGGAGGATTTCTTAGTACTGAGATTTCTGGGGTTCGGGGTCTCGGTTCTGAGCTGCCCCGAGTTTATGGGACGATCTCAGATTGACTTTACCCCGGAAAGGAGCTGCAGGCGACACTGAGAGAGATGCCGTCCTCACCCTCCCTCTGGATCGGTATCTCTCTATCTCCAGTGCAACGGCTCCTCATAGACTCTTAATGACTCATTCTATACTATCTCCATTGTAACTTCCTCTTTACGCTCTCTATCGCTCACCCGCTGTACCTGCCCCGAACCCCAGAAATCTCAGTACGAAGAATTCCTCCCTCCGTACCCCAAACAACCCAGGAGTGAGACATCCGCCCCCATACTTCAGACCCCTCCCCCCATAACGCAGACAACTTAACCCTGTGTGCATACAATTTTGATCTGTAACTCAGTGTATCCCCGTCTCACATGGCCTCTTTATTTGCAATGTAGCTTCTTTCCTGTATAACTTAGACACGATCTATTGTAATTTGGTGTGTATCACTCTGTATATCCAATATACGAACATAGGAATTTAGGAGCAGGAGTAGGCCACTCGGCCCTTCGAGCCTGCTCCGCCATTCAATAAGTTCATGGCTGAACTGATGACTCCACATTTTCACCTACCACCCCACCCCCCCCCCCACCCCACCAGCCCTCATAACCTTTCACCTCTTGCTTATCAAGAATCTATCTACCTCTGCCTTAAAAAAATTCAAAGACTCTGCTTCCACCGCCTTTTGAGGAAGAGAATTCCAAAGACTCAGGACCCTCTGAGAAAAAAAAATTCTCATCTCTGTCTTAAATGGGCGACCCCTTATTTTTAAACAGTCACCCCTAGTTCTAGATTCTCCCACAAGGGGAAACATCCTTTCCATATCCACCCTGTCAAGACCCCTCAGGATCTTATATGTTTCAATCAAGTCGCCTCTTACTCTTCTAAATTCCAGCAGATACAAGCCTAGCCTGTCCAATCTTTCCTCGTAAGACAGCCCACCAATTCCAGGTATTAGTCTAGTAACACTGCTCAGTACTGCCTCCAATGCATTTACATCCTTCCTTAAATAAGGAGACCAGTATTGTACACAGTATGCCAGATGTGGTCTCACCAATGCCCTGTATAGCTGAAGCATAACCTCCCTACTTTTGTATTCAATTCCCCTCGTGATAAACGATAACATTCTATTAGCTTTCCTAATTATGTGCTGTACCTGCATACCAACCTTTTGCAATTCATGCACTAGGACACCCAGATCCCTCTGCATCTCAGAGTTCTGCAATCTCTCACCATTTAGATAATATGCTTCTTTTTTATTCTTCCTGCCAAAGTGGACAATTTCCCTCTTTTCCACATTATTCTCCATTTGCCAGGTCTTTGCCCACTCACTTAACCTATCTTTATCCCTTTGTAGCCCCCTTATGTCCTCTTCACAAGTTACTTTCCTACCTGTCTTTGCGTCATCTGCAAATTTAGCAACCATACCTTTGGTCCCTTCATCTAAGTCATTTATATAAATTGTATAAAGTTGAGGTCCCAGCACAGATCCCTGTGGCACACCACTCATTACATCTTGCCAACCAGAAAATGACCCATTTATACCTACTCTCTGTTTCCTGTTAGCTAGCCAATCTTCTATCCATGCCGATACATTACCCCCTACACCATGAGCTTTTATTTTCCTTTGATATGGCACCTTATCAAATGCCTTCTGGAAATCTAAGTACAATACATCCACAAGTTCCCCTTTATCCACAGCACATGTAACTTCCTCAAAGAACTCCAATAAATTGGTTAAACATGATTTCCCTTTCACAAAACCATGTTGACACTGCCTGATTACCTTGAATTTTTCTAAATGCCCTGCTATAATGTCTTTCATAGTAGCTTCTAACATTTTCCCGAAGACATGTTAAGCTAACTGGCCTGTAGTTTCCTGCTTTCTGTCTCCCTCCCTTTTAGAATAAAGGAGTGACATTCACTATTTTCCAATCTAATGGAACCTTCCCCGAATCTAGGGAATTTTGGAAAATTAAAACTTAACACATCAACTATCTCACTAGCCACTTCTTTTAAGACCCTAGGACGAAGTCCATCAGGACCCGGGGACTTGTCAGCCCACAGCTCCAACAATTTGTTCAGTACCACTTCCCTGGTGATTGTAATTTTCTTGAGTTCCTCCCTCCTTTCCATTTCCTGACTTACAGTGAATACTGGGATGTTACTTGTATCCTCAATAGTGAAGACCGATGCAAAATATCTGTTCAATTCACCTGCCTTCTCCTTATTTTCCATTATTAGTTCCCCAGACTCACTTTCTATAGGACCAACACTCACTTTGTTAAACCTTTTCTTTTAAAATATCTATAGAAACTCTTACTATCTATCTTTATATTTCTAGCTAGCTTTCTCTCGTACTCCAATTTTACCTTCCTTATCAATCTTTTAGTCATTCTTTGCTGGTTTTTGTATTCTGTCCAATCTTCTGACTTGCATCCCATCTTTGCGCAATTATAGGCTTTTTCTTTAAGTTTAATACTATCTTTAACTGTTTTAGTTAACCACGGATGGCAGGTCCCACCCTTGGAATTTTTCTTTCTCGTTGAAATGTATCTATTCTGTGTATTCTGAAATATCCCCTTAAATGTCTACCACTGCATCTCTATTGACCTATCTCTTAACCTGATTTGCCACTTCACTTTAGCTAGCTCTGCTTTCATGCCCTCATAATTGCCCTTATTTAAGTTTAAAATACTAGTTTTGGACCCACTCTTCTCCCTCAAACTGAATGTAAAATTCAATCATATTATGATTGCTGCTACCTAGGGGCACCTATATAACTAGGTGCTACACTGTATCTAATATAACTTTATAGTGTTACTGTTACACATTATCTGATGCAATTTTCTCTATATTCAATGTAACTCTCATCCAGTATGATTCTGTGCTACCCTCTTTACAGCTAATGCATCACTCTCCATCATTTTTTTTCTGTACTTTGCTCACTAATGTTTAGACCCTCCCTTTACTGTTAACCCCGTGTGTATCGGTATGAGCAGTTATAGGAATCAGTGTGTGAGTACCAAAGTCTCTCAGCTACCCCGTCTCTGTCTGTTAAACTTTTCTCCCTCAGACTGGCTGCTGTTTTGTTATTTGTTTCTCACCCCATTCAACAGCAACCACTTGTACTTTGCAATAACAATCGGAAGCTTTCCAATTAGTTTCCAGGCTAAAGTAAAAGGGGGAAGCCAGAGATGTGTAATAGAAGGCATCTCTATCATCTCTGTGCATCCTGCTCCATCACTCTTTGGCCCCGGGCTCTTTATCATTGGATCCCGTTTGAGCCGTTGTTTTGCCAGGGGGTGGCTGTGTTTGTGGTTGCCGCTTCTGCGTGTGCCGGGATGTGAAGTCAAGCGATTGCTTCTGATTTTCTTCCAGCTTGCCCCTGGGTCCGAGTGCCTGCCTTATACTATTTACAACTCCAGTCAACAAGTGGCCAGTAACCAACCAATTACTACTGACTCACAGTCTAACATTGTTGTAACCCTAACATATCGCATCACCAGTGACACCGCATTACTAGAGTTCTTTTGTACTTTTGAGAGGCATGGCTTGCAAATTCAGCAGCATCCTATTCGACCCCAAGCTGAGCGTCTAACCTCATGTTCTCTCCATCTCAAAGTCCGCCTACTTCCACCTCCTCATCTTCCTCTGCCTCAGCTCATCTGCCACTGACATCCTCACTCAAGCTCATGCTACCTCCAGTTTTGACCATTCCAGTGCTTTCCTGACCACTCTCCTATCTTCCACCCTCCATAAACTGGAGAATCATACAAAAGTCTGGCTCACCAATCACCCCAGTCCACAATGGCTCTCAGTCCCCCAATACCTCAAGTTTAAACTGCTCATTGTCGTGTTTAAATCTCTTCATAGTTTCACCCATCCCTAGCTCTGTAATCTCCTCCAGCCACCACCCTCCCCCCACCTCCAACTCTTCATTTCTCTGCTACATCAATCTCTCCCTTTGTCCCATCATGGAGGCCGTGCCTTCAAACATCCAGTGCTGACAATCTGGAATTCTGTCCCTAAAACTCCCCATTTCCTCCTTTAGGATTTCCCTGGTAACTATAGCTCCAACCATCTGGGTCCTAAGCTCTGGAATTCCCCTTCTAAACCTGTCTGCCTCTCTGTCTCCCTCTCCGCCTTTAGGAATGTCCAGAAGATCCACTTCCTTGGCTAAGCTTTTGTTCACCCCTCTTAAGAGTTCCTGTGCCATCCTTTTTTTGATTATTGTTATATAAATGCAAGTTGTTATAGCAATGGAGATCCTACTTTGGAAAAGATAATAAAGAAGAGGGACTTGCATTTATATAGCACCTTTCACAAGCTCAGAGCATCCCAAAGCCAGTGGAATACTTCTGAAGTGCAGTCAGTGTTGTAATGTAGGAAACGTGGCAACCAATTTGCACACCGCAAGATCCCACAAACGGCAGTGAAATAAATGAGCAGATAATCTGTTTTTCATGATCTTGGTTGAGGGATAAACATAGGCCAGGACATCGAGGATAGCTGTCCCGCCTCTTCTCCAAAATAGTGCCATGAGATCTTTTGCATCCACCCGAGAGGGCAGAAGGGGCCTCAGTTTAATGCCTCACCTGAAAGACAGCAGTTCAGCACTCCACTCCTTCATTACTGCACTGGAGTGTCAGTCTGGACTGTGTGCTAAACTCTTTGGAGTGGAATTTGAGCCCACAACTTTCTGACTCAGAGCCAAAACTGCTACCACTGAGCCACAGCTGGCATATTGGCCACATTATATTAGTAGAGTTCTTCCTTACTTTGTAGTAGGTATATTTTACTTACTGCCAGACTGTTATTTTTGTTTGTGATTGACTTCTGATCGTGTTACCCCCTCCCACTGTCTTCCACACAGCCATGCTCTACTAGACACTTGGGTACATAATCAATGCTGAGACACTACTAAGGAAGTGCTATATTGTTAGAGGTGCAGTCCTTCGGGTGAGATGTCAAACTGAGACCCATCTGCCCTCTCAGGTGGATGTAAAAGATCGCACGGCACTATTTGAAGAGGGGCAGGGGAAAGTTTTGTAAATTATACAGCAGGCAGTGGACAGGACTTGTAATGTTTGGAAAGCATCCCTTTGTGCTTGCTTCTGAGGTTTTGTTTTTTAGGATAACTGGAACAGGAGATTTAATATGATGTTCAGAATTTTGAAGGGTTTTGATAGAGGAGATAGGAAGAAATTGATTCCATTAGCAGGAAGGTCGATAACCAGAGGACACAGATATAAGTTAATTGGCAAAAGATGAAGAGAATTTGTTTTCAATCCGATGATTTGTTATGGTTAATATTAGTCTGGTGCAGACACGATGGGCCAAATGGCCTGCTTCTGCACTGTAACAATTCTGTGATATGGAAGGCACTGCCTGAATGGGCAATGGAAACAGATTCATTAGTCATTTTCGAAAGGGAATTGGATATATATCTGAAAAGAAAACAATTGCACGGCAGTTGGGAAAAAGCAAAGGAGTGGGATTAATTAGCTCTTTCAAAGAGGGGTGCAGGCATGATGGGTCGAATGGCTTCTTCTGTAAAATATGATTCTGTACAAGTTAGTTCAATGTGCCTGTAGTTTGTGTCTCTGTATTGGTGCTCTATTATGTTCACTGGGCAAAGCAGCAGTTGCTTATTTAAGCTTTTTCTTTATGATATTATTTTTAAAAGAATACCATAAATCTCAGAAATGCGTTACATCTTCTCTCTGCAGACCTAGAACACTATCGCACTATTATTAGCAGCCTAGCAATGATGTTTGTCTGTGCTGAAGCACATTATACTTGGGTGCGGGCTTTCTGCTGGCATTTCCCACACACATACACACAGGGAGCTCTCTAATTTGCAATGCATTGGTGCTTAGGGTGGGAGGGCAGTTAACTGTGCAATTGGCAATTCAGCTGATTTATTTCAAGGAAGCTTCAATACAAAGAGGTGAAAGTGTTTCTATAGTTATATATTCTCTGGTCAGACCCAATCTAGATTACTGCGTTCAGTTCTAGGCACCTTAGGAAGGATATATTGGTTTTGGAGGGGGTGCAGCATAGATTCACCAGAACGATACCAGGCCAAAAGTATTAAACTACGAGGACAGATTGCATAAATAAGGCTTGAATTGCCTTGAGTATAAAAGATGAAGCAATGATCTAATTCAGCTGTTTAAAATGATGAAAAGATTTGATAGAGTAGATAAAGAGAAACTATTTCCTCTGGTGGGGGCGTCATAACCTTAATATTTAAACTAGGTTATTCAGGGCTGATGTCAGGAAGAACTTCTTCATACAAGGGGCAGTGGAAATCTGGAACTCTCTCCCCTAAAAAGCCGTTGAGGCTGGGTTAATTGAAAACTTCAAAACTGTGATTGGTAGTTTTTTTTGTTGGGTAAGGGTATTCAGGAATATGGAGCAAAGGTAGGTTAATGGAGTTAGGATACAGATCAACCGTGATCTATTTGAATGGTGGAATTGGCGAGAGGGCTGAATGGCCTACTCCTTTTCCTATAGTCTGCTTGGTTGTTATTCCCAGCGGTGTTTAATGCTGGGAGAGTGTACCACCCCTGTGACTAGTTGCTAGATGTTCTGTGGGAGGGAGATGGAGGGATGGGAAGGAGAGGAATTACTTAGCAGAAGCCCAGCTGTTTCCCAGGAGGATGAGTTGCTCTTGTGGCACTCTTAGTGCTGTATCTTAACTCCCAAAAACGGGTAGGTTGGGTTCGAGTCAGAAATTAAATCTCAAAAAAAAAAATGTGAAATAGGAACCAACTTGCCTTGAACCTGCTCACTTTTGGTTTTAATGGAATGGTGGTGGGGTGGGAAACAAGGGGCAAATGACCAATCGGCTCGCGGGAGGCTGGTTGGTCATTTAAATATTATAATTCATTTTCACACTCATTCTGTTTTTAACTCATGTTGGCTGGGTTTCGCAAGCCTCAGGAGACAGGCCATGTGAAAGGAACAATGAGGGTTGAATCCATGGGTTAAGTGCCCTTACACCACTGCTTGTGGACCAGTAGGAACAGAAGTGCTTTCTCCAGGCAAAACAATTTACCTAGTAAACCCCATCCCCATCCTCACCCCACAATCTGTCTGCTTCCCCACACCCACCAATGGACCCCCTCCAACTACCACTGGATCCCCTGCTGGATGTATTTCAGGGTATCCCAAACCCAAACCCTTCCTGCCAAGAGCTAAAATCCAGTCCTCAGTGTCCAACCCAAGGTTGGCAATGCTGACACTGTCCTATTCTATGCCAGTACCCACCCATGTACCCCACTATGGAAATGGCTGTTCTTCATTATTGTGCCTATCAGCCAAGCCCAATCCTGCCCATACCTTATGGACAGATAAACACATGTGTGCAAAGTCACTGATTAGCTACAGGAGATATATCCATGGCTGGTTTCCTTCTCCTAGTATTGGAGGTGGGAAGAAAGACTTTTTTAACTAAGAGTCACGACTCATCCAATCTGGTAACTAAGAGTCTGTTAGCTTTCCAATTGGTGTAGGAAGGGGATGTAGCAGCACGGTGGATGTGTCAGATGACCAATGGTGGGAGCTTGGGGTGGGAGGTGGGAGATCATATGACAAAACCTCCTGGAATATAGTCAATCAGAGCTGTCAACCTTACTTGGCCAGGGTCCTTGGGACAACTGCGGTGTCCCCTTTCCTCACTGCGACTGTTTGTGATCGTATGAGACAGCAATAATTGAACCTGGGGTATTCTGGTCTGAATCAGGGATATTGCAGTCTGTGTGACCCAGTAATACACTGCATTTGTCATCAGGGGAGCTCTTGGTGGATTGTTTCCTCTTGGCCACTGAATGGTATGTGATACAGGGGCACTTGCGAAAAAAAAGTCAGGAGTGAGGGGGAGAAGAACAAAAGAACAGAATGGAACACAAAAGATAAACTATTTTGAAAGCCTGTGGTTTTTCTGAATTATGCAATTAAATAATTCATTAGGATGAAAGCTAGGCCTTTCTCAGTGTGGTATCCCACAGAGAGATAAGTAATCACACAGTGGGCAAATTCCTACACCACACAGTCAACTGGACATCTCTCCTCTTGAGTCTGCGGGTAAAGCCTGACCACACCGTACTTATCTGATCAGATGTTTTCCCAGGGTTTTACTAAATGGCCAGCATCCCCCACTGTGGAGAGGGAATATCAAAGAGCATCCAAAGTTTGCTGCTCCTCCACTTGTCCAATAATATAATGGCAGCCAGATGTAAGTAAGGTTTCTGTTTTTCTTTATTATGCTGGATCATTTTCTGTGTGTGTCAGTGGGGAGGAGAAGGATAGACCTAGGAAAGACTTCTATTTATATAGCGTCTTTCGTGACTTCAAGACATCCCAAAGCGTTTTACAGCCAACGAAATACTTTATTTTTGAAGTGTGGTCAGTGCTGTAATATGAGAAACAGGGCAGCCAAACTGCGCACAGCAAGGTTCCACAGACAGCAGCGCGATAATGACCAGATCATCTGTTTTAATGATGTTGTTGAGAGATAAGTGTTGGCCAGCACGCTGGTGAGAATTCCCCTGGTCTTCTTCCAAAAAAAGTGTTTTGAGATCTTCTACATCCACCTGAGAGAACAGATAGGGCCTCAATTTAACATCGCACCTAAAAGGCAGCACTTCCTCAGTACTGAATTCGAATGTCAGCTGAGATTTTGTCTTCAGGTTTCTGGAGTGGGACTCTAACCCACAATGTTTTGATTCAGAGGTAAGAGTGCTACCACAGCTGATACCGAGGCAATGCTGCCATTCAAATTGTATTTTACAATGTCTCAATGTGCTCAATAATGAGCCAAACCATTTTTGGCACTGTTGGCTGAGGGAGGAATGTTGTCCAAGACATTTTCTTTCTCTTTTTCCATTAGTGCTGTGGGATCACTAACATTCATTAAAGAGGTACACCAGTGTTCAGTTTAACATCTGCTCAGGAGGTTGGCACCTATGATGATTCAATGTTCCCTTATCATTAAACTGGAATGTCAACAAAGATTACATGGTCAGATTCTAGAGCAGTGTTTAAACATATGCACCTCTGACCGTAACTGTGAGTGTGCCACCAACTGAGCTAAGCTGGTACACATAAAGTTGGCACTAGTCCACACCACAAATGCTATCTCAGTACTGTGATTTGTTCTCTACTTCATAAATGTATGTTTCACACCCCGCACCACCCCCCCGCTCCACTCCCCTCTCCTTAAACCCACACACACTTGTTGTGATACAATACTTCATAGCTCAAGGCACCAAAAAACGATAGAACTTTCTATAGCAGAGAAACTCAGCCCAACTGGTTTATACTAGTGTTCATGCTCTAAATGAGTGTCCTCCCACCCAACTTCATCTAACCCAATCAGTCTCCTCCCGCCCAACTTCATCTAACCCAATCAGTCTCCTCCCACCCAACTTCATCTAACCCAATCAACATATTCATAGAATATAGAACAGCACAGAAAGAGACCAATCTGGTCCATTTATTCATTTATCATTCATGTATGGATTTAACTTCCCCTTAAGTGCATCCATGCTATTCGCCTCAACTACTGTTTGTGGTAGTGAGTTCCACATTCTTACCACTCTTTGAGTAAAGACGTTTCTCCTGAATTTCTTATTGGATTTATTGTTTTCTATCTTATATTTATGACCTCTTGTTTTGGACTCCCCAACAAACTTGCATTTATAAGCGTCTTTCACAACCTCTGGTCATTCCAAAGCTCTATACAGCTAATGAAGTACTTTTGAAGTGTAGTCACTGTGTTTACATAGAAAATATGGCAGCCAATTTTCACACAGCAAGGTTCCATAGACAGCAATGTGATAATGTATGGACTATATGCTTTTAGTGATGTTGATGGAGGGATAAATATTGGCCAGGACACTGGGGAGAACTCCCCTGCTCTTCTAATTAATGCCTTAGAGGATAAATGGAGCCTCGGCTTAGGATCTAATCAGAAAAACAGCTTCTCCAATAGTGCAGCGATCCTTCAGTTCAGACGACAGGTCATCGACCTGAGACGTTAACTCTCTCTCCAAAGATGCTGCCTTACCTGCTGAAGTTTCTAGCTTTTCTGTTTTTCCTTCAGGTTGCCAGCATCTACAGTATTTTGCTTTTGTATTACACTGGGGGTATCAGCCTAGATTTTTGTTCTCAAGTGTCTGGAGTAAGACTTAACCCGACAGCCTTCTGACTCAGACAAGAGTGCTACCCACTGAGCCACAGCTAACATTTGTTTTGTAGACAAACATGACACCATAGACAGTGATGAGCGAGCAGTTAATCGGTGCTTGCTGAGGAAGGGGTGTTGCTATTGGAAGTTTTTTTATATCGTTTGAGAACCAAGCTAGTGACAGCAGGAAGAGTGGGTCAAGCGCAGTGTGCTGTAAGCTAATTTGCTACTGGGATGATGCTGGTCTTTGTGAATCCGGGCTGCTTTTCCTTTGGCACATGGGCAGTGGCACCAGGGTGGCAGAACTGGCTAATTACAAATGCACTTTCGGAGAGCTCACGGCTCTTCTCTGAATAGTACAAGGCCTTTGAACAGGCAGTTGAGAACTTTGTTTCATGCACCACCCCTGTCAGCCTGGCTCTGCTTTTCAAACCTTTTTCCCTCTACAAATATTGACATGTTCCGGAGGACACTCTACCCCTGCAAATGTTGACACACTTCTGTAAAAACCACTGCAAATATCGACACATTTATTAATATTAGACATTTGCATGTGGATGGATGGATTATTTATAAAACGCACAGGGCCCTTGTCCATTGTGGATGCACTTAAGAAACACTTTGCCCAAACTAGTGGTAGATGAGGATATTGTTGCAAAGGCAAAGAGCGTTCAGGAGGTAGATAATAGAGGTGTGAGGGTCAGTAAGCCACTGCTGATCCTCAGCTGCTCCTGCAGGCCTTCACTGCTCTGAGTGCTCCCTGTGGGCAAGACCAGGCCAGGTGCTGAGTGTGAATGAGTGGAGGCTGCAGTACCACGTCCTGCTGGAGGGGGCAGTATGACTCAGGGCTTTGCAGACTGCTGGCTTTGATTTGGGAAGGTAGCAGGGAATTTGGGAGCAATTGTTAGATGTGCAGCTCAGCCAAATCTTGAGCTCAGATAAAAGCCCATGTTGCCAAGAATTTATATGCTTGAAGCAGCACTTTTTACTAGTGTGTATAGGAGAAAATATAATCTTCCACCAGGACCTGCAGTAGCATTAAAGAATCATGCTGTAGTTAATTCTGGTTTATCAGCACAATCAATGCCTTTGAAATCCAGAGTTTGGTTCCTTTCTCTATAATACCATTATTTTCTTCCTTCATTTGCTGAAGGCATTGACTTCTGTTGCAATACAGCAGCCACTCAAACTTCGCCTAAGCGGCCATTTTTCATGGTGGCTCCAGACAGTGAATTCAAGCAATTTGACCATGGGAGGCATCACAGCTAGTCCTCGCGGGCCTTTGTACACATCCTTTTAGCAGTAGGTGGTGACCACATGTATGAGCCCTGGCCAGTCCATGGCTCTTAAGTCCTTTTAAAGGTTTTAGTTTAGTTTAGAGATACAGCACTGAAACAGGCCCTTCGGCCCACCGAGTCTGTGCCGACCATCAACCACCCATTTTATACTAATCCTACACTAATTCCACATTACTACCACATCCCCACCTGTCTCTATATTCCCCTACCACCTACCTATACTAGGGGCAATTTATAAAGGCCAATTAACCTATCAACCAGCAAGTCTTTGGCATGTGGGAGGAAACCGGAGCACCCGGAGGAAACCCACGCAGACACAGGGAGAACTTGCAAACTCCACACAGGCAGTCCCCAGAATTGAACCCGGGTCGCTGGAGCTGTGAGGCTGCAGTGCTAACCACTGCGCCACTGTGCCGCCCACAGTGACCTTGTCCCGATTGTGACCTTGGGATCAGCAAATTCAGCACTGCCTAGAGAAAGAAAGGATACTTCTGTTGCCTACACTTGCCATGTGGTACATTGACCAATGGGCTGCTGTTATCTTCAAAAGTCACTTCTAATTGGAGATTGTTACATTTTATTTGGGTAGGTCCATTTTATAAAGTAAACCCATTCCTACTGCACCAGTGATCATTATAATCCCCCTTCCTTCACGGCATCCTACACAGCTCGTATTTTGTTAAAAGCTTAATTTCACTGCATTATATTTGACTGAAAGAAAGACTTGCATTTATATAGCGCCTTTCACAACCTCGGGCCATCCTAAAGTGCTTGACAGCCAATTTAGTACTTTTTGAAGTGTATCACTATTGTAATGTCAGGAAATGCGACAGCCAATTTTCACACAGCAGGGTGCCACAAACAGTAATGAGATCAGCGACCAGATAATCTGATTTAGTGATGTTGGTTGAGGGATATATATTGGCCAGGACACTGGGGAGAACTGCCCTGCTGTTCAAATAGTGCCATGGTTTCATTTACATCCACCTGAGCGGGCAGAGGCAGGTTTAATGTCTCATCTATATCAAAATGCTCCACTCCCTCTAAGGTTAATGGAAAAGGCAGTGGTGAGTGTTTAATGCAGTGGTTACACCACAGGGTGCTGGCATGCCTACGCAGCTGGGAGGCTGAGATTTATGATCTCAGCGGCATAGGGTGGAAGTGCACTCACTCCCAGTTGAACTGATTTATGGATCTCCCAGTGCCAACATTGGAAAGCGTCCAACCAGCAGATATGTGCTTACCTAACGTATGGTTGTTGGATGCCCAGGACAACCTCTGTAGATGGCAAGAACATAGCAGTGCCTTTGTGTTCATTGATGCTGTGAGGTGGAGTGGGGAAATGCAGCTTTGTGCCCATCTTTGAGGGCAGTGTGGGTTGAGGCCTCAACAAATAACTTGGCTCACTGTAGGCAGCAGCTGTGTGGGAGGTCACACAGGCCTGGTTAGTGTGGTTAGAAATTAACCTTGGCACGAAACAGTTTCTCCTTATTTACTCTTTCAGAACCCCATATAATTTGAACACCTTTGTTAAATTTCCCCTGAGCCTTCTCTGTTCCAAGGAGAATAATCCCAATATTATTGCCGTTGATTCTCTCCAGAGGAAATGTGATTACTCTTCATTGACATAGAAGCTTTTGTGTCAATAAAAGGCAAGAACTAGGACTTGGGAGAGGACAGAAGGAAAAAGAGCAATTTTTTTGTCAACAATAGCTTCATGATTTTTCGAGAACTGCTCGATCAAGTTTTGAGCATTCCATTGCCATTCCAATCTTTGCAGTTTTTCCCTATCTTGAGGTGTAGAGCAGTTACTTTAGGAGGAAGTAGCCGGATGACCATTTGTAAAATATACTGCCAATAATATCTTAAAATTTGCAGCACTTCAATGAACCCTCCGGCCATCAACCCAGATTAAATGTGCCCAGTGCAAAAGATTAGTGGGCTGTGGAAGGTCATTCTAGTGGAAAAGTTTTAATGAGTCCTGTAGATACTTTCCATAACCAGTGACCAGTGTGAATAAGCCCTACACACAATCAGCTTACAACCATCAAAATCCTTTTTTTTAAAAAAAATGAAATGTATATTTGTTCTTGGGAAGTGGGCTGTGCTGGTAGGGTCCCATTTAATTGCACATCTCTAGTTAACCTGCGGGCATTAAGAGTCAACCATATAGTACAGGACTGGAGTCACATGCGGCCAATCTGGGTAGAGGTGGACATTAATGAACCTGTTGTTTTTTTTTTACAACATTCTGTCAGCTTTACGTGGTCATTTCCCTGACGCCAACCCACAAATTTCTCAAATTGTCATGGTGGGATTTTGACCTCACAATCCAGCTGGGTTGTTAATCCAATACCACAACCACTAGGCTATCAGACAAATAATTCAAACTGGGTGGGATGGGTGAGTACTAAATATTGGGGGCCTATTGGTTATGCATAGACCTGGCCAGATGATGCCTGACTTTATCCATTGTCGCTGGCCTGTTTTATCTTATTTTAGCCCCACTTGTCTTCCCCCCACTCTCTGAGTCACCATAGAACTGGACGTCTTCCTGGGTACAGTCTCACATCTGGTGTTTGTCCTTTGATGATTCTAGCTGCTCCTAATAATTCAAAATTGTTTGTGGTGCTAAAAAAAAATAAGTTAGCCAATAACTTAATACTAGTAAACAGGGAGTTTAAGGCCAAAACTAAATTTGAACTGTCAGATAATTTGAATCAAGAGTAGACTACATCCATGATGAACTCTTGTGGGGGGGAAAGACAGAGTCTCCCAACCTATGTCTAACCTCTATGGGTTTGGGTAAGTGTGTCATTGGCACCCCAAATGGGACAAACACAAACAGTTCCTGGGTGAAGGTCTGAGTATCGCAAGACAAGACAGTTTGACACTACTCAGAGATGCTCATTGCTTATGAAACGATGCCTACCATTTGGAGGTCAGCTGATGGCAAGGTGGGATGGTTGATCACCTTTGCTACCAGCAATGCCGTGAGGAACTTTTTAATTACATTAAAAAAAATATCTTAAAATTTGTTAGAATTTTCTGTTGAACCCTTTGTTTTTTCTTAAAGTTCAGAGATGATTGAGATTTGGTTCAGGCCTGTAATTTATTTTGTCTTGAAAAAAACTATATATATACCTATGTAAATCATTTCACATCAGTAAGGCCTAGTCAGAGCCAAGTTCCTTCCTGTTATGAAGCGTGGCAAACAACCAGAGGCCAGAGCTCCCTGGGCTCACATTGGGTAGGCCGCTTCCTCTCCCCTTCTTCCTCCTTTAAAATGAGGCTCGTTGTGCTTGAATGTGGAGGTAAACATTACTTTCTCACAGATCTGAAAAAGAACCCACAAAGTGGCACGTGCTCGCTAAATATATCAGCCAGTGGCCAAACGGCGGAAGTGAGACTGCTGCACGACACCCGTGCTTTGAGTTTGGACTCAGATGACTAAGCAGTTCATCGCTAGAATCATCAAATGCAGGAAGAGTTCCATCTCCACAAGGCCTGAGCACCAGGCTGCTAGGTCAGGGAGCAGGAGGAGGGGAGCTTAAGTACTTGGAGTTTAAAAGCAAGTAGCTTCATATATAATTGCTCCCCGTCCCCCTACCCCCTCCAGAGATGGGAAGCAGCCAGCGAGGTTTTTTGTGCCATGCTTCCCGTGCAGCGTCAGGGCCCCCGCCGCACGGGCAATTGGGGCTGTGGCAGCAAGAGGCTCTCAATTGGGGGTGGGGCGGGAAGGCCGTTCACAGGCCTTCCTGCTCTGGACTAAATTTTGGCGGAGGTGGGATGGTGGCGAGTCTCCCCGCACCATCTCACCTGATTTTATGCTCTCCCAGCCTCCAAACCTGCCACGGGCAGAACATAAAATTCCATCCTGTATCTTTCCTGATGTTAATCCTGCTCCCTCACACTATCATTTGCTTTTGCATCGATAAACTCTGTTTAGCCAGATATTATGCCAACACTCTTTAATTAAACAATCAAAAAATGATTTTGAGTGTAATTACAGCACACAAGATTGCTTGTGTGGGGGTGGGGGCTATCTTTGCACCTGTTTTAACTATTTAAAATAAAATGATCAAACTCTCTTGAATAACAAGATAAAAGTGTTCTTGTTCCGCTGAGTCAAGTATCATTAGCTTTTGCACCCTACCTTTTTTATGGTACAGAATTGGCTCTTGTGAAGGACACTGAAAGGTGCTATATAAATGCAAATCTTCCTTCCTTTCTCCTGATCAGGTTGGTGTTCCCTCATTGCCAGATGTGGTCCGATGTCTCACTGAGCAGGCCCATTTCACACATGAGCCTGGAGAGTGAGTTCTTAGCCCACTGGTCATGAGGGAACATCATGGTCCAATCCTGTTCCTGTCCAACCTCCAGGCTGTCTACGAGAGGGATCACTGGTCAGTGACCATGCTTTGGCATCCCAAGTTAATTTGTGAAATCTGTACCATTGAGATCAGTGCAGCTTGATTTCTTCATGATCTGTATTGCTCAGTAGTACACTAAGTGGTGCATTAGCTAACAGAGCTAAAGCAGTGGATGGGGGAGGGGGAGCTCAGGCTTTCCATAACTATGATTGGCATAAAACGCTAAAGGAAATGTGTGATATGAATATCTACACCTGAGTTACCAACACAGAATCTCGGTGCCAGGCACGAGTGTTATAATTCAGAAAGCCAGGTAGTGAAGGATAGAACTGGAGCTAATCTTTTTTTTTATAAGCATTTATTTACAGAGTTACATATTACAAACAAGCATCTCCTATCTTAATAACTACAGATTGAGTCTGTTCCTATTTATAGGAGCACAAGTGAATCCCTGGTTAATTCCACCCCCCCGCCGCCTGATCCACCACCTGCATACAATTAAATACAATTAATACACAAATAACACGAGCAGGCATCAGTATGCCAGGTGGGTAGGGTGCTGAGTGGAGGAGAATGATCGACACTACAGAGTAGCTTTGTGCACGATTCTGCTAGTTGGATGTGAGGAGATCTTTTTGGGTAGGTGGGGTGGAGGGAAATCATTGCGCCTTTCTGAAAATGGACAGCTGAACCTAGGGCAAGGTCTACTGTGGATATTTGAGAAAACGCACGGCAAGTGGGACACCCATCAATATTTGTATGCACTAAAGTATTCATGGAGATGCAGAGGCTATCTTCTTCTGATACTTGTGACTCACCGGTTGGTAGCTCCCATTTGAACTCATCAAACATACCAAACTCTCTGTAGCCTGTTTCACTCCTTTTGTACTTGTTTCACTATGTCTTTGTTTCTCTCTGTAGCTGCTTCTGTGTATCTCTGTTTCTCTTATACCTGTTTCTGTGGTTCTCTGTATTTCTTTCTCTTACTGGTTCTGTGTGTGTCTCTGTTTCTCCCTGTATCTGTTTCTGTGCATCTCGTTTTCCTCTCTCTGTTATTGTTTCTGTGTGTATCTGTGTTTTTTCTCTCTAATTGGTTCTGTGTGTCT